>NC_031495.1:41274158-41333934 GCF_000237925.1 Schistosoma mansoni | reverse complement strand
CAAAGCTTCACATTTTTAAGATTTTCAATGATTACTGCAACTTAACTTCATGATTACATGGAATTGGTTGTTGCTTAAAAATCATTCGCTAGTACACAAAAAGTAACAACGCTTGTAAGTAGACTGATGAAATAGTTTGTCTACAAGATATATTTGAAGTTTTAGCTTAATTTCTATTAATCTAACCCTTTCATCATTCACTTGACTAGATTATAGAAATTAATTACATTTGGAAATAATTCTCATTATGGTAAACTAGATGTATCATATTCACTGTTAGACAAAAGAGCGTCACAAATTCTGCCCCATGTGTAAGTTATGGATTAACACTGATGAATAATTCAACACTAGAACGAAACAACTAACCAATGATTCCGAATTTTAAACAGTTGTCCAACTAATTTTTTATTCATGACAAAAACTATTCTCACGTTTAATAAATCTATAATAATCGATTTCCCCATTGCACCTTCTCTGAAACTTACCTTTTTCCCTTTATGAACTGGATAATATTGTGGTTCAAATACAGGAGCTGGCGTCTAAATACAACAATGAAAAAAAACAAATAAAAGTGATAAGTAATTAATGTTCACTTTCGATGTTAAAACAGAATTTAATTATATTGCAGTTGTTTGTTCCATAAACAGGTGTAACAAAGCTATACTGATATATAGCTATTATAAAACAGTATAATTCAATTAGAGTGTAGGATGGTTGATTATCTAGCTGATTTTTAAATTCCTATCCATTTACTAATCTCCAATGAAGTTACCATCTTGCCAGTAGACAAAAAGATCAGTGACTACGGTTTCATTTTCTGAAAAATGATAAAACAGTACTATTATGTTAGACTAAAATATTTCCTTAAATATCTTGGGCCACTATTTACTAGAGTAGGTTGATGAATCATTAAAATAGATCTCTAATAATTATGATAGTGAACCTATTAAATCATTTATTAAAGAAAAAAAAGTTGAACTAGAAATTTGACGTTACCGAAACGTTTTTGCAGCCATTAAATTTAAAATTAAAAAAACTGATTGTAACTTTAACGACATTATCATCGTGATGAACCATACTGTATTTAATAAATGTAATTATGAGCTTCGCATAACATCATTCGTACTGACTTGTTAGAATATTATTGATACTGTTTGTCAAGATTGTGAATACAATGGATAACAGAAAAAGGATTGATCCAAGGAAGGGAAGTAAAACTGCACAAGAAGAATTTATAATGTACTAAACAGAAATCTAGAAATGATCAGAACAACTTCAAATTTTATAATGAAATAGATATATGTCATTTTGAATATCCGGTCAATAGTTAGATTTGGCTACATCGAATTGGTAGTAATTGATGTTCACCAATCAACAATTTGATGTATATATAAAATTCACAATATTAGTAAATAAATTAATTTAAATCAAAAACATAATTAACCGCCAAATTAAATATTTATTTTATTCTCGTTACCCTTATTCATAGCCATGTTTTTATGAATTAACACTTCTTGGTATCGATTTAAAGAATCAAACTGACTGACTAATATAAGTTATGATATTCAACTAACATCACAGAAAACTTAATTTTAATTTAATCATGGTTAGCATGCAATTAAACATCCATACTAAACTATAGTCCAGTCACTTCCAAAATATATAACATGAAAAAGGACGTTCTCGCTCTTTTATTTTTTACATTTTATGCTTCCTTTTTAAACCTATTACTTTTCATTGCACGTTCACTTCTAGATAAGATTTCGGTCTTAAGAACCTCAGCTTCGCTAAGCAAACCTTTTTTAATACTTGTCACTGAAATATGGTGCTTTACTGCAGCGTCTAATTCAGAATTAATTATCCAGAACTACCATCAATATCTCTGTAATAGAGAAACTAAAAGTCGGAGTGGCTGTCTTATATGTGTCTTTGATACCCTGGCAACTAATAAAGTTGAAGATAGTATCTTGAGTAGTTTGTTTTAATTCATCTGGATGTCAGTCAACACTCCGAATCATAGCCTACTCCTGGGATGTATATACAGAGCCCCTGACAATTCGGATAATGTGAATGATCTTATTACTGATGCCTTTATACATGCATTTGCTTTAGATTTCAATACGAAGGCTATTACAGGAGATTTCAATTACCTTGGAATAAACTAGAATACCGGTGGTGGTCAGTCACGTAATGATGAAGTCCTAGCAACAATTAACATGCACTGCTGGTCACGACGGGTTCGTAACCCAACAAGGCAAGATAATATACTATCTATACAAGTATACAATGAATTTGAAAGCAGTGATCATTTAATAGTAATTGATGCTCTCCCTATCTGTCTTTCTTACAACCATCCCATACAAAAAACTAATCAATATATGACCTGATACTGACTTATTTGATATAGTCGTTACTCAACGTGACCGAGGATATCTAGTCATAGTGCTATACTTTGATATTCCTATGGCTTTCAACATGGTTAACCACCAGCTTCTTATGATCAGACTCTCATCTTACGGGATAAAAAACCCTCTGCTTGCTTGGCTTAATTCTTTACCCGGTCATCGACACCAAATGGTTAAAATTAACTCCTCTTCGTCGGACACTGTTCCGGTCTAAATTGGTGTAATACAAGGTAGTGTCTAAGGTTCTTTGCTCTTTTTAGTTTATATAAATGATATTTAAGATTACTTCTGTATGAGTAGGTCTCTTCTATATGCAGATGATCTTAAAGTAGTGTATTCATTTTGTCCTCATGAACTGAACAATATGCGAAATTGTATCAGCGTGTCTAAACAAGGTAGCACAGTAGTGCTTAAAATGGCTGTAGGAGCTTAACACGCCTAAATTTGGGTGGATATATTTCGTTAATACTTCATTCAACTTAGATCTTACCATAGATAGTAAGGTTTTATCTAAGCTACATACAATAGTGGACTTGGGTACTCCTGCAGTTTGTCCTTCACAGAATAGATATCGAAATAGAACTTCAAGTCCCAACGTCTTATGGGTTGCATAGGGTTTGAAAAATGTACTACCTAAACAATTTTTGAACCAGAACACTTTAAAAAAATCCAATATCCCATTTGTCTTCTACATTTAAGATTATTATCTATATCAAGCTGATCATGCCTGTAAACTGGCATGAATTCTGTAATTTTTATTTTCAGAATTTATCATTATTATTATTATTATTATTATTATTATTATTATTATTATGGGGGATTGCGTCCCTTTCCTACTTTGAACATAAATTGGTTAATACTGAATTGTCCACTAAGCGACACTGTTTCAAATTATACTAAAATAATGATTCATCGGTTATTTAACAAGTTTCAGGTGTCTTGATGCTAACCCCTTAACAAATTGAAAATAGGAATTTTAACATTTCAACCAATCAATGTGATCCTCACCTACGCAGAATTTTAAGTATAATACAAATTACATTCAAATTCACTAATCCATTTTATTTTTTCAATATTCTTGTAAAACTGACTCATTCATTTTAAAAGACATGAGATTGTTCAACACAATAAAATATTCAGACAGTTTCTTATTAGGGTTTTTTGTGTGGAGATTTTTAGTAATTTTTTATATATGGTTGAAATCATGAGTTAATCGAAGTTAGACCACCAAAGAAAACCTGGAAGCACTTGACGGCCATTTCGTCCTATTGTGGGACTCCTCAGCAGTGCGCAATCACGGTCCCGCCTCGCGAGATTCGAACCTAGGACCTACCAGTCTCGCGCCAGAGCACTTAACAAAAATAAAAGCTTAGTAACACCGGATTGACCTTTTAATTATGTTCTTGAATTTCTACCAAATAAATAAACATGTTAAAACTAAGATTTGAATGTAGTCATCTTAAGGTTCATTTAAATAGGATTCCGTTTCATAATAGCTTCAACTGATAAATGGGAGCAACAAACCAATCAGGTCTAAGTCAGCTGCTCTTTAATTTTTGTGAAAAGTTCAAATGTAATGTCAGCTGACTTATATCTTCTGAAGAATTGAACAAAATTCACTTATATCCAGTTCTTAAGACACTTAAAATAGATAATCATAAGTCTGTTGTGTAACTGAATAATATAAGATAGTGTCAAACTATGATTATAAAAAACACGAGCCTTCTGATCCAGATCATACCTGGAATGTAAATTACTTGTTGAGTATAGTTGTATGACATAGGGCATAGTCAAGAGTGTTTGTGGTATATCTTGAGGTTCTCCATAAAGGCTGACTTCACTGATACAAATGACTGGCGTTGAGGTGAGTAAACTAATTTCTAACCTGTGAAATCTCACTAATCGCTTTAAGATCATTTATCCATCGTAATTTTATTAGCTTTCCATCCATTATAACCAACCATCTTTTTTGTACATTTATTCCACATATATAAAACTGGTACAAAATAAATATGTTCCACACAAATTAAATGAAATTGTGAAGAGATAGAGAAGTATAGTCGAAAGCAGAAAAGTCAATGAGAATAAATGCACGAGGGCAGTATAGAATGGGAGAAACAGTTCAAATAAAATACGGCCAAAGAGAACTCTTTTAAATAAGTGAGTTCCAGCCATTTTAAACTAAGAATTTGAAAAACACGGTAAGACCGCCATTATCTACTGTTTTGAGCCATACTCGATAACGTTTCAAGCCGCTTAGATGGACCATCTGAAGGACCCCAGCCAAGGATCCGTGATAAACTGACAAAGAGCAGCCCTATACAGCTCTTTTTAATACCACAACCATATGTCATAAATTGACCACGTCTTTTCTTTCTCTAACCCGTTCTGGAGTCGGGAATTAATGCACGATGTTGAGGTCTTTGGGATGAAATTTGTGAAATATGCCCAAACCAAGGAAATCTGTGTTTCAAGATAGTGAAAGCAATCGAATTATCACCACTGCACCCGAAAGCATATTGTCATGCCTCAGCATTAGTAACATGATGTTGCTATTGAATATTGATAATCCTTCTGAGTTAACGTTAATCAAACGTAGGCAGTCGCTATACATTGTCAACTCAGAGACAAACATAATGCAGCACTGTTCTCAGAGTTGTGAATCCAAACTTTTGCATCCAGACTAATACCACTACAGCACCAAAGATTTCATAAGCAACTCAGGTTTTCACTATACATAGATTGATCTCATTGTTAGGGCGAAACCAAGGCTCAAACGACTTTTCAGACACACAAACTTTCGATTACTTTCGATAGCTCGTTACAAAGAGAGAGTGTAGGCATAGGCTACTCCCAGTTTCGTAAAAAGTACTTTGCATTTAGATGGTGTACAGTACATGACATCTCAACAAACATTGATTTCTAACTAATTATGAGCGATTAGCTTAGCTTGAGTATCATCACACAGTGACGCAATAGCATACACATGCTCGAGATTGAAAAATCTACCTTCATCTAACGGATCTGTACCACCATTACCTACTTCCATTATTGCTGTTTTAGGAATTTCATCGATGACAAAATTGAAGAGGAATGTTAAGATTGGACCACTCTGCTTAAAACCACTTTTTGGAATTAAACGATGGAAAGAAGTGGTTGTATGCTCTCACTCTGTCCGAACTAATATTTATATGATTTCTGAACTGGTAGCAAGACTCAAATCAAGCATATCTTATAATTAGTTGATATTAACTAATTAGCACGTCTATTTGAGCGAATATTTTAACTATAACCTATATCATGCAAACTGATTTAATTTAGATGAGCAACACTCGTTTCCTAGGTTACACAACTTTCCAGACTTAACTATCATATTTTTTTATCCGAATTGGAAAAGGTCCCCCATTCTCTGAAATGTAATTCATTAGTTTCAGCAAAAGAAAAATGACCACACATTACGAAGTCGGATTTAACTCAATCAACTATGGAATATAATATTCATTGATAACTTACAGGTTTTGGAATTGGTAAATTAATTGCATCTGCTTTAGACAGCTAAAAAAAAGAAAATGAAAAGAACCATATAAATACACATTTTCATTGTTAAATTTTAATTCAATTTATTCAATGAGAATAATATTTAATGAATGGAGTGAAATAAGGCTATGAAGGCTTTCCCATTTTTATTTATTCGACATTATTATCTGTAATTATTTAACTTTTCTATACCTTCTTAAGTTGATGAATAAATGTTAACCTTTCATAGCCGGTCTAAAATTATCATGCACAAAGAAGCACAAGGATTAAGTTTTGAGTAGATCTATGGTCATCAGCTACAAGTAATTGAAATGCTAAGAGATGTTACCAATGCTCTGAAATTCTAACCCCAGGCATACATTATTGTTTTTGGATAAAAAGAATATTAACATTGAATGATATTGGAAGCTTTTATTTTCCTACTGCAAAAATATATGTTTTGTAACATTTGGGAACAGTCCTAAGTGCGAATTACCTTTTAACTCATAAATTGTTGATTCATTTCTTATCGTTCATCAATTATGATCAAATAATTAAAAATTTGTTACTAAGCTGTATGTAAAGAAATGTACAATTAATTAATCACTGAGCAGTGACCAAAATCATGTTTGTCTAGGTCATTAATGCTGATTGAATCCTATCGATCTAGTTGTAGACACTTCATTATTACAACGGAGTTCAGTCGTGGTTGAAGTAACTCGTTAGAGATTTCGAAGACTATAAAGATGAATGACCCAGGTTTGAATCCTACAGGAAATTTCAGTTCCTTCAAGATTCCAGGTATGTCTTGATAAACAGTACCAACTAGCACGAAATCCCTGTTGAGCATGGTATCCTAGTGACTATCTTCAATTATCTAACGTAAAAAGTGATTATTCTGTACGGAGTTATAACGTATTTTTCCGAATTGTGATCCAAAATGACAAAGATACTTCTGAAGAGTCCCCTGGTTTTTTGGTATTCTATCTGAAGATTCAGCTACTTGGGGTATTGATTACCTTATCAGTTTAGGTATTTTTTTTATAGAATCGATAAGTGAAAGTCAAGTGGTCTTTGTAGATTAACATGTATCTTTATCGATACTACTTAAGTTTGAAATTTATAAAATCCTTATAAAGAGCTGATAATTAAAGTAAGGTGTGTCGATAGGTAATTACTGAAAGTTGTTTAGTAGTTAACAGATTCATTGAGATTATACTGTATTAACTTTCTCATTAGGCCGGTTTTATGACTCAGTAAAATAGTGAAATAATACTGTTATTAAATTTTATTAGTTTTTAATTAAACAATGAAAATAACCACTATGTTAAAACTTATATTAGTATGAAAAAGATTACAGAGACAAGTAGTAGTCCGCTAGCAAATAAATGATTCTGAATAACCAATTAGGTATCGTTCATAGGGTTATTTATTGGGCGTTTTTTAAAAATAATTTTATGCCAAATTCAGTCAGAAAGTGGTATATAGCAAAGATAATTTTAAAAATTATTCATTCAATATATTTCTCTTATAAATGCTTGTTTTATTACATACATCTACTGGTGATTATTATAGTACTTGAAATTTTAGTGAATAGTAGTACTAATGAAATTTACTGATATAATATTGTAGTGTGATCTACTTATATCCATAAACGTAGTATATGGTGATGGTCAGACATAGAATGTATTTTGGCAGAAAATCGATAAGGAACGAACAGGAATGAAGCGCAATCGATACAAAAATGCATGAACAATGAAATCAGAGAAGACGGACTGATATTTGCAGAAGGAACAGTTAAGATTGAGACAATTGATGTTATTTTGCAAATTAGCTGTTCATTGTATGGTTATCAGAATTTAGTAAGATATTCTGTAATTTGTGCTTAAATACATTCGATTGTCCCCACCAGTATTCTTGTTCACTACAATATGATAACAATATACATGAATAGTTAAGGGAGTAACAAAAAATAGACTGATTCACAGATGGCACCTTTTTAATCAGATGATAAGAATAATTTTCCTAATAAATATTATCATTATTGCAACTACAATATTATAAAATTTTAATTTATAAGAAAATTCAAATAATCACACAAATGATGCTAAGGTTAGGCTTGATAGTTTCAAATGAATTGAATAGTGGGTAGAAAGTATATGATAAATATATCATTATTTACTCTGAAGAGGTGGCTTACATTAAGTTACGAAACGTCAGAAATACAATTTTCCTACTCATTGGAATATAACTAAAATATGTTTATTATTCAAAAAATTATTGTTCAAAGCACAGACTACTCATTGTTAAAAATAAATGGTAGAATTCACTTAGTGTTGTTTGTTTGAATCTTCCCATTGATGTTTAGGACTGCAACTGGTCATTCTCTTATTGGAATATGTACATACTGTGCGTATTGCCTCGATATTGCCTTAATTCACAAGCATTATAAGTAAAGATGGACGAGTCCCAAAAAGCACGAAACGCGCGTCCTGGATTTCACTGCTAGCCACTATTCATCTTTGCTTAAAATGGTAGAATTGTTAGACTGTTTCTATTTTGTTTTGTTTTAAGACATTAAAGTGATTAGTATAATTCATATTTTTTTAGGTCATTAATAAAACTTGAAATGAATTGTTAAGTTACAGTAATTAATGCGTTTTATAAATGATAATAGTCCAAAATATATATATACTTAATTTTTTAATTAAATAAATATACTTACCAAATTTATTATACGCCATGTATTAGTTTGTTCCATTGTTTTTAAATAAAATGTATCCGCTTCTCTAATATAAGCCATTGTACCAACAGGAAAAGTGTGTGATACTTTACTTAAATCCATTTCAGTATTCAAGACCATTGCCTTTTTATCGTGAAAATTTAGATAAAAATAAATTATTGAATAGTAATAATGATGGAACATTAAAAGTATACCCATAAATAAATAAACAACTGTAATTTCTTTATTGATACAGGTAATGGCGAGACTATAAGTTATGGACGAGCCAATGAGAAGCGTTTGAGGGATTTCAAGGTCACAGCGCTAATTTCAGTACTTGATGCTCATGTACGATCGGTTCACAGAGGATTTTAGAGAAGACATGACAATTAAGTGGCTACAATAAATTGAACTACTAAGAAGTTCCTGTATTTGTAATTCCGGTAATCAAATAACTTGTAGACCTTGTGCAGACTACCGTGTACTGTCCTTCGATGTAACATATGTTGAAGGAAGACGTTTGCTAGAATAGGAACCTTTTTCGCTCGATCCGGATTGAGACTAAGGTATATTATAATAATTGCCGCGAACTGTATAATAAAAGCACCAGTAACATTGGCTGCAATAGTTGCAGATGTTACTGAAACTTTGACTGTTCAGCGGTATGAGTATTGTAGGGACATATCCATAATAAAAATGACAAACTTACACAACCGGAGTACACACAGACAATACTGAAGCTATGTGGTCGAGGCTGAGAGGGTTTTTGTGACCTTATCATGGCTCCAGAAATCTAGTATTATGGAACCATAAGGATGAGTTCCTCTACCTTATGCATTACGATTTTAGAACCTTTGAACCTTTTTCTAACCTTGACAAGTTTTTGGACCATGTGAAAGAAGTGTATCCACTCTAATTCTTTGGTGTTTTATAATATACCTTTACTCTATACTAACTGTTACCTGATTAATTATTACTTCTCAAGGTCACTTGAGATTCGCTCGAACGTCGTTCATAAATTATAGTCTCGCCTAGGTAATCTTTTCAATGTTTCGTATAAAAATGATATTGATTGTGTTCATTAACGAACGTAATTGTATTCTGTTGTGTTCTTTAGTGTTAACTGAAACTCATCTAACGAAAAGGTAGTTTTATAAAACAATCCAGGTAAAACAATGTTGTCGTATAAGTATTTTGTGTTTGACATGAAGTGAGACAATCGGAGATAATATTGGTAAACTATCCAACTCGTAACTAAGTAATTTTAAGGTTAAGACAACGGAAATAGTCGATAAACTTCGTAATATAATTACAAAGAGACAATTTTAGTAGATAATAATTATTAGAGATTGTTTAGATTTCATCTATCAACAATATCACAGGAAATGTCACCACTACAAGTTATGAATAGTTGCTTCAGGCATGAAAATAGTATAATCTGGAGAGGATAATCATCAGACTAACTTACTGTCCAGTATATCAATATAAGGAAGACAAAATAACAAGATTAGAAAAAATAATGTTGAATTGACAGTGATAATAATACTGTGGAGCTAAACATAGAGAATATAATTTAAATGAAATGTTATGTGCATCTATCCCAACTCCTTCAGCCTGATTTATTTTTAGGGGAGGAATGTAATATGACAAGATCAAAAGAATAAAATTAAGTCAATGTGATGGTGTTAATATGTTAACTTGATCGCTCGATCTATCGTTTACAATGTAACCTTCAATCTAAAATAATCATCTTCCCAACAATTTTATCACCTATGAAGGCGAGTTTCAGAAAAACATGCCTATTTCCTACCTCCAAGTAATCCTTTGCCTTTGTTTTAAACATACAAATTTTGCAGACAATTAGTACCACAGATATAATTTTCAGTTGTGGTTAATTCCAGCAGTTCTCACTTTTCAGTATAATTTCTGTGAATTTTTGAATAACGTTTTAAATAAACTTCTTTTGTAATTTATCGGATGGCAACTAATGAATTTTAAGTAAAGATCACTTCATATGATATTTTGATGAATAACTCTTTTAATTTTTCATTGTTGTTGTTACTTTAAAATATGAAGATTTAGAACATGAAACATATTATTCTGTTCAATCTTCATAATTAATCTTCTATTGAAGTATATTTTATCATGAAAATTCAACGTATAGAAAGCGTGCTTATTACTATTTTAGATAGTAGATGTTTTTGAGATGGTGGAGAAGATTTGTAGCTGGAGTTTTGTTCAAACACTTCACTTCTACCCGAAGTTTGTGCTGATGATGCCGTTCAGAAGGACGATGAAAGCTCCACGACCAAACCATCCAGCTCAGAGAACAAAACTCCATCGAAAGTAGATGTTTTATTAACATACCTAACGCATAATGTTGTATAACTAATTACCAATTCATCAATATCTGTCCTAAATTATTCATGAAAATTTACCGATTTTAGTCGACTAACAACAATTTCAGGCGATCAAGCAAGGTTCATTACTCAATCAATTGAACATTATGTCATTCACCAACTGATTGACAACTAATTTCTTTATATGTTATTCATATTTTATTTTAATCCCATTTCTCATTGTTACACACGCATATTTTAGTGTAAACATTAAAGATCATTATCCATATTTGATAAATGGAAGTATTCTCAAGAATAATTATCAATAATAGATTTGAAACAAATAGAATCAATAAAACAAACTATAACTTACACCATAACCTAAAATTTCACCATTATTATTACTTTTAGTATTATGGTTATTTTTAAAACTATTTAATTCATTATTTGAATCTTTTTTCGGTGAAGGATTATCTGCTGCATCACTTAAACATGAACATTCACCTGGATCACCTTTTGGACCACGAAATTGTTTTTGAATTTCCTTTTTGAAAAGAACAAAAAAAAGAAAAAAAACAATCCAATAGTGAAAGAAACAGCGTAAAGAAATAAAATGAAAATTATGGGTTGTAACTCATATGTTTAATGATTATTTGGGCAACCTACTTAAAAATGCATATATGGTAATAAAAACTAATTAATTGAAGTTTTGAATATCAACAGTGGAGAGGGAAATTACGGACTTTCATTAATATTGGATGTATTAGTGTCTATCTTGACTTAGTATCTCAAAGAATAATGCAATGAACATTTGAGTCAAAAAATACTGTGTCCGAGCTTGAGTGTGAATATCAACTTTATTAATTTTAAACAGAATGTAACGAGTTCCATGGGTCCCACTACTAGCCTTATACCACATATATCACAAAATATTTGAGATTATTTATACAAACATTGGTTGTCAGGTCTTGTATATACATATGTAAAAGAATTATAAATATTAGTTAGCAATGATCTAATTACAACGCAAATTGTAGTTAGTAATATGAACCTTTGGATTTCAAATTACCAGTTTATTGATATGGTGCCTATTGTGAAAACTTAGGTTTCTGAGTTCGAACGAAGGTTTGATAGTGGGTAGTATTGCAACGAAGTGAAATGGTTGACTAATTTGTAGTCAGTCTACGCACGCGTATGCTCGTATAAAACTGTTCAATAAAATAAATGAAAGATACTAAGAATTTTTTATGTAACTAGTACATAAATGCTTGCGTTTCTGCTGATGTACACTAGAACTGTCTATGGTCTCGATATATACACAGATAAAGTTTAGATTTCTATTATTCTCTGTTCCATTGAGTCAAATTAAGTCCCTAAAACCAGTGATTAAATACTTTGGAATAATTTAGAAGAAAACTTCGAATATCAAAAATGGTTACTTACTGGTTGTAATATAAAATCATGAATGGCTTGTTTAATAACTGAAATTGACTGATCACTTGTAAGATCTACTTCACCTGGATCACCTTTTTCTCCCTTTCCAGTAAAAAAAATTATAAATTAACTCATATGTATGTATATACGTATTGATATATGAGTGAAAAAAGACTGATAATTAGTTATATTGATATGAACAATATATCAACTAAGTGTTGATTTATGCTAATATATAAATATGCTAAAAGAAAACAAAGGAGCTACAAATTAAGTTGTGTTCTTTAATTAAACTAATGGCATTAATCACTTAGAGCAATCATAATTTAAATCCCATTAGCTGAATAGTATAATGCACTGTGTATGATTGTATAATCCGATAACGACAAGTAGAGTGGATCAATTCTATGACCTTGAAGATATAAGGCCAGCAACCAAATCACTCAGCTATAAATTAAGTTTATTTTTTCTTGCAGTGGAGATGTAATTACAATCGTAATCGATTTTCTTTATAATGCGAATATATGAAAAATCAAAATCATATACTTATCTTGGGCTTCTATATATTGAGACATTACAAAAGTAAACAGCGAGAAGCTATTCCTTTGAAAAACAAAGACTACTGATTCTGTGCCATAGATGATCATTTGACCATTTACCCAATATAAATACAATAGATTGACAAGCTCTAACCTAATTAAAGCGCTCATTCGAAATTTAAACACTACTAACCATCAAATATGATCTAATCAAAATGTCAGGTATTTTACATATGTAGTCCAAATTCAACAGACATTAAACAATTAAGTGTTCAAAAATAAATCAATATAAGAAAATTATCAGGTTTATTGAAAGAAAACCATTGTAATGAAATTTAATCAAAGTTATCATGATGAGTATCTACTTTTCTCTCTTCTTGAAATCATCTTCATGTGTTATTCAGTAAAAAACCTTTTACAGAAAGTGGTTTATATTGTATTTTAAAAAGTGCTAACTCATTCAAACTGAAACATAAATCCCAATAATGTAAAAACAACATTTATTTCATAACAGTCATAAACACAGACATCTGATATCACTTTGCAAGTTATAAAAATTCAAATGTTCATTAGATGAATATTCAAATTATGAAGTGGATGCAAACTATGAAAAAAATGTTAACTTAGGTTTTTGTGTTTTATATGATTCCCTAATCTCGTTAGATAATTAAAATAACTCATAGTGTCATTGAATAAGAAGAAGAGGATTCAGCGAAGAAAATTTTCTTTTCGACGAAATCATTCTGGGGTGTGTTAAGGATAAACTTTCGCTTTGGGCCACATCAATGTGTATCTATAAATTTACTTGCTCATGTGGGGCACGTTACATAGGCCGCACAAAGCGATCACTTTCCAAATGCATCTCGGAACACTAGCCGGGTTGGCTCTTAAAAGGAGAATGTAAAAAGATAACTAGTTCGATACAAGAGCATTTGATCAACTGTGGACACATCGCTCCAAAAGACTCCTCTTTTAGAGTAATCTATGGGTCAAAGGAATCGGATCGAAGGGGGGGGTAGAATCAATATTTTATGCACTGCTGAGGCATTGGCAATCCATGAACTCAAGCTTGAACTTAGCGTGCAGAAACGATTTGTCCAACCTCTCACCCTTCATTGGCCCCAATTCCCTTAATGGGTATGTTTCTGGTTGTCGTTTTTTTTATTTTTTCTTTTCTGCACTTTTATTTGATTATTATCGGTTCTTTTGTTTTTTAACTTATTGTTTTACATTTTAAACTCTAATCAGTTATTATTATTACCTTATGCAAGTTTTCTTGATTATTATTCAGTCTACTATTATGACCTTTGTGTTTGTCGCTTCTCTTCATTATCTGTCAATTGGACTATCTGACTCATAAATTATTTTCTTCCTTACCCCTTGATTAATACGTAACCTCATTTGTTATTCACTGTCGAATCAATTTATAATGCAATCTTTCATAGACTCCTGTAGACATATATTTTCCATATAACTATATATACGAATGTACAGCTTAAGTAAATGATTTCGTCGAAAAGAAAATTTTCTTCGCTGAATTCTCTTTTTTTTATTCAACTCTCTAAGCACTAGAATTTTCTCTCGAAAAACGAAATTACACCATATAAATGTGTATATTTATCTATCTATCTATATATTTCAGTTACTTTTTCTCCTGGAGGTCCTTGAGGTCCAGGTATTGCAGCTTCCTTGCATTGATCAATGGTACAAAATCCAGGAGGACCGGGATCACCTTTAGGTCCCTATGAATTTATGAAAAGGTATGGAAATAAACTATGGAAAACGATTAAAAAAGGAAATATTAAATTTATTGAGTATGGTAGTTAAGTTTTTATTTTTTGGAAAAAAATGGTGAATTAAAACAAAATAGAGTTTATGAATGGACAGGTGAATTTGGAAGTGATAAATAAATGATCATTAAGAGCATTTTTAAAATTCTATTGAGTCCCAAGCATGAGTTTTCAGTACGTAAAAATCTACCAACTCTTTGATTGTCATCATTAAATAATTCACAAATATAGTTCACTAACAAAATAATATATGTGTGGTAATAGTTTGAATCGTATAACGATCACTGTGGGAAGTGGGATATATGAAGATGAAGCGAAATTGTACTGTCAAACGGAGAAAAGTTATAGCACTTATATAGGATTAGGGTAGGAATTCAAATTACGAGTTCGAATCAGGTGCTAAGGTTACAGTTTCAATCACGAACTGACATAAGCTATAATGCAGTGATCCTAAAAATATTTTTTAATCACAATTCGCCGCATAATAATTCATCCATTTATCTTTACTGTCTTCTGACTGGCTGTAAATGTTGATACCTTATGGTCGTTCGGGACTATACTTTAAATTTGTCGTAAAACCTAATCACTGAACGGGTGAAACATTTGAATCTAATGTTTATTATTGTTATTATTATAATTATTATTCAGTATCCGGTGTAACAAGTTAATAGTTGTGAAGAGACAAACGATAATTTTTCCGTACTTTAAAAAATGAACAAATGATTTTGTTTCAAAACAAAATCGTTTATACAGCTGGTAGTCTTTGTAAAATTAACGTTAAATCGAATATGTTTTATTCAATCATTTGATGATTTTAAAGTGTAAAAGGTGAAATAAATCAAAAATACATTGGACTAATCCTTAAGAAAAATACTCCATTTACACATAGACTACTTGTCTTAAATACAGGCTATTTACAGAGGAAAATGTATAATATTTCTTTTCAATCATTAAGCTGTTTGGAACAGTTTTTTTTCAAAAATAATTGTGTTCTTATGCTAGGATGATGGTTCTAGTTGAATGAAGACAAGTATTAGGTGCTGTTTAAACTAACGCATTCTCAATAACCAGTCTGTTACATGACGAAGACATTTTATCATTAGAGATTTGAGTCTGGTTAACCGTAGTCATCCAACTTTGGATATTTGTGTACTGGACAAGTAATCCAGAAGCTTTTAAATTAAGTGTAATTGTTACTTGAATTTTATTTCAACTTCACTGGCCATCTACATATAAATACACACTGTCAATTAGGACTACTTTTAACAGATGAATTAATAATAGCTTGTGAACTAGAAATCAGACATATATAGATATATTCTTTGTTTACCTGTATAACAGTCGATAGATTCGATCCACAAGTTGCAGGACAGGTTCCAGGGGGTCCTTCAGGTCCCTTTTTATTATAGGAAATAGAAAAATAAATAAAACCAAAAGCAAACTTGTTCACAGACTTAAAAACGAAAAACTGGCAAATATATCCTGTGGATGGTGTTTTTTTAATCAGTGAAAATTATATAAGGAAATACTGAAAACCGCAGATTATTATTTATCTGTAACTATATACAATTATTGCAAGCTTTAAACTTATTTAATTTACAAAACTATTGGCTAAATATAACTCCACCTGTAGCTCTTCTAGAGTTACTGCCGGTCCCAAGCCCACACAAAGGAGGAGGGTTGGGCATGGGGTTAGCGACCCCATCCCGTAGAAAAGCTAACTCGCTAAAAAAACGCTAACCAGAAAAAATAATTCAAACCATTTAAACTCTGACCTGGGAGTTGAAGGAATAATTATGACGTCTCATGATGAAAGCCGAAATTCTTCGGAAGTCACGAGACCGATGCACCTTCTAACAACCAGAACAACACTCTTTATAGGTACATGGAACGTCCGGACAATGTGGAAGACAGGAAAGACCAGCCAAATAGCAATGGAAATGGGGAGATACAACTTGGCAGTACTCGGAATCAGCGAAACCCATTGGACACAAACTGGACAACAAAGGCTAGGTACGTGAGAGATGCTGCTGTACTCCGGTCACGAAGGGGAAAATGCTCCACACACTCAGGGAGTTGCTCTAATGCTGTCCAAAGAAGCACGAAATGCACTTGTGGGATGGGAATCTCATGGACCCAGGATAATCAAAGCATCATTCAGGACAAAGAAGGAAGGGATCACAATAAACGTTATCCAATGTTATGCACCCACCAATGATAGCAACGACGATGATAAAGATCAGTTCTATGAAAGGCTGCAATCAATTATAGCGAAGTGCTCACGAAAGGACCTGACCATCCTGATGGGAGATCTAAATGCTAAAGTTGGAGTGGACAACACAGGATATGAAGATATAATTGGACGACATGGATTAGGAGAGAGAAATGAAAATGGGGAGAGACTTGCAAACCTATGTGCTTTCAACAAATTGGTTATAGGCGGCACAATATTCCCACACAAACGCATACACAAAGCTACATGGATCTCACCGGACCGAACCACAGAGAACCAGATAGACCACATCTGTATCAACAAAAAATTCCGAAGATCAATGGAAGATGTGAGAACCCGGAGAGGAGCTGACATAGCTTCAGATCACCACCTGGTTGTGGCCAAGATGAGACTGAAGCTAAAGAAACACTGGACAACTGGACAAACAGCACTACAAACGTTCAATACAGCCTTCCTTCGAGATATTGACAAGCTCAATGAATTCAAAGTGACTCTCAACAACAGGTTCCAAGCTCTACAGGATCTACTGGATGGACAAGAAACTACTTTGGAGGACAACTGGAAAGGGATAAAAGAAGCACTAACTTCAACGTGTCAGGAGGTTCTTGGTCCTAAGAAGCATCATCATAAGGAATGGATCTCTATGGGAACCCTGGACAAGATTCAAGAAAGGAGGAACAAGAAACTAGCAATTAACAACAGCCGAACACGAGCAGAGAAAGTCAAAGCACAAGCAGACTACGCAGAAGCAAACAGGCAAGTGAAGAAAAGCATTAAAGCCGACAAGCAGAAATACATGGGAGAACTAGCAACGACGGCGGAAAAAGCTGCAAGAGAAGGGAATATGAAACAACTATATGATACAACGAAGAAATTGGCAGGGAGATATAGCAAACCAGAGAGACCAGTCAAGGACAAAGAAGGAAAGACAATCACTGAGATTCAAGAACAGAGGAAAAGATGGGCAGAATACTTCGAGGAACTGCTGAATAGACCAGCCCCATTGAATCCACCGAACATCGAAGCGGCCCACACTGACCTTCCTATAGATGTCACTCCACCAACGATCGAAGAAGTCAAGATGGCCATCAGACAAATCAAAAGTGGGAAGGCGGCAGGACCTGACAATATACCAGCAGAAGCACTGAAGTCAGACATTGAAATAACTGCAAACATGCTTCACCTTCTGTTCAAGAAGATTTGGGAAGACGAGCAAGTGCCGACGGACTGGAAAGAAGGATATCTCATCAAGATACCAAAGAAAGGAGATCTGAGCCAATGTGAGAACTACAGAGGCATCAGTTTGTTATCAGTACCAGGAAAAGTTTTCAACAGAGTGCTGCTGAATCGGATGAAAGACGCAGTAGACGCCGAACTTAGGGATCAACAGGCTGGATTCCGTAAGGATAGATCGTGCACAGACCAGATTGCGACACTACGGATCATCGTTGAACAATCAGTTGAGTGGAACTCATCACTATACGTCAACTTCATTGACTATGAGAAGGCGTTTGACAGCGTGGACAGGAGAACATTATGGAAACTTCTTCGACACTATGGAGTTCCTGAAAAGATTGTCAACATTATCCAAAACTCATACGATGGACTACAGTGCAAAGTCATGCATGGAGGACAGCTGACAGATGCATTTCCAGTAAGGACCGGAGTCAGACAAGGCTGTCTACTCTCCCCATTCCTCTTCCTTCTAGTGATTGACTGGATTATGAAGAATTCGACATCTGATGAGAAATACGGAATACAATGGACAGCTCAGAATCAATTAGATGATTTGGACTTCGCAGATGACCTAGCCCTCCTCTCTCATACACACGAACAAATGCAGATGAAGACAGCAAATGTAGCTGCAGCCTCTGCATCGATAGGCCTCCACATTCACAAAGGAAAAAGCAAGATTCTCAAATGCAACACGGAGAACACCAACCCAATCACACTTGATGGCGAAACTCTGGAAGAGGTGGAAACATTCAAGTACCTGGGGAGCATCGTTGATAAACAAGGAGGATCGGATTCAGATGTAAAGGTGAGGATTGGCAAAGCAAGGGCAGCATTTCTACAGTTGAAGAATATATGGAACTCAAAACAACTCTCAACCAATTTCAAGGTCAGAATCTTTAATACGAACGTCAAGACGGTCCTACTGTATGGAGCTGAAACGTGGAGAACTACTACGACCATCATCAGGAAGGTACAAGTATTTATAAACAGTTGTCTACGCAAAATACACAACATCCATTGGCCGGATACTATCAGCAACAGCGTTTTATGGGAGAGGACAAACCAGCTTCCAGCTGAAGAGGAAATTAGGAAAAGACGTTGGAAGTGGATCGGACATACATTAAGGAAATCACCAATGTGCATCACGACTCAATCCCTAACTTGGAATCCGGAAGGGAAACGGAAAAGAGGAAGGCCAAAGAACACACTACGCCGGGAAATAGAAGCCGATATGAAAAGGATGAATAGCAACTGGAAAGAACTGGAAAGGAAGGCTCAGGACAGAGTTGGATGGAGAATGCTGGTGAGCGGCCTATGCTCCTCGACGAGGGGTAACAGGCGTAAGTAAGTAAGTATTGACTAAATATCAACCTCTTGATTGTTCAAAATGAGAAAACAGTTGACATCTAAGTTATTTTATTCATTAAAACTGTAGAGAAACAACATACTGTCTTTTCTAGGTTTCATAATTCAATAGGGATCTAGTTTAATTTGAAAATCATTTTCATTATACATAAACTAGTCAGCCATTGAATTCTTACTTACTTGTTTTAAGGTATTTTGTTGATTGTGAAATTTGTGGTTACAAGTTTTAATTTACTGTGAGAGTATCTAGGTACACCTTGGAAAGGACAAAGTAGTTTTGTAGTGCTCCCATTTTTTTCATGGTTTTTCAGTCGATATAAGTTCATAAATAAAAATAATATATTTGTAATAAACCAATGAGTAGAAAAATTAGATTTCCTGACGTTTCATGACTCAGTGTAAGCCAAACGGAATTAAATTGGTAATTTATTCTCTGAAAAATGGGCTTACACTGAGTCATGAAACGTCAAGAAATTTAAGTTTTCTACAAAGATTACCCCCGAGGTGTCAATGTTGGTGTCAGTCTATTTGTTTATGGATGCATATGCATTGGGATTTCTTAGTCCAATGTCAATCAAAAACACTTCCCACACTATGTTGTCTTCTCTTTAATGTCTAGTCAAGGCGAGCAAATTTTCGAGACCATGTGTATTAACTGAACTGGACTGTACATAATGACGATTTTATTTTAAATTTCATACTATTTTCACGAGTTCATTAGCTGCCATTGTTTAACAAATAGAACATTGTTTCACCATATAAAAACGAGGTTGTCATCACTACCCCCTTTGATCTTCCTTGCAAATAACCTATTGAGACCATTTAGTGAAAGTTATTAGTAATCCTTTACTACAATTCTCACGTTTTGACAGCAATTAAATAGTTTCACAAAGTTCGTCAAAGAAGCTTTATTCAACTTTTATGTACTTAGGATTTATTTACGTTTTTCTTTTGAATTCTATATGTTATGTACTCATTAACCTTTATAGTTTCATTGGAAAATGTCATGTCTGATGTTTTGACCAGCGACTGAATATCTAATAATGAATTGTGATTATTCAATCCTATCTGTTAACATCTTATCATCTGAATTTTTCATAATTGACCATAATCTTGAAAAATTTTGAAACACATAGTTCTGGCTGGTTATATTTCTAAATAGCTCATTGATAATTAATGTATTTCTTTAAATTATGTGAAGTAGTCTCTAACAAAGTGGTGGTTATCACGTAATGGTATAAACATTACAGTGATAAATCCTTAAACTACAATCCGGACTGATATAAATCATGAAGCATCGATTTCTAGAAAAGCTACAGTGATTTTCTTGTTATGGATATCAATAAGCATGTAATATACATCATTTGTTGATTTTCGTTTTAAATAAAGCAAGAACAAACATTGATGCAGAATAGTATGAATTCATATTATTTCGAGGTTTCTCGTCAGCTGCTTACAAACCAAAATTGTGATAGAATTTTACATGAAGATAGTGTGAAACAATTGACATAAATGAGTGTAAATAACGTGATTACAATAATAACTATATATATATGCTAGAAACAGGTCAGAGGTCAAAAGAGGGAGGTTAATCCAGGGTGGGTGGTGTAATAATTTAGTGAAGTTCATAAATTGTGTGATAATTGTAGAGATTAATGGAATTGACTAATGATAAGGTAGATTACGTAATAATAATTAAATAGGGTTTGGAAAGTTAAGATGATTTAAGAGGATCAGGTGGTGGAAATGTGTGAATAAAATTTATTTTAAGAATTAGGCAATAGGGGGGGGGGAGTGTAAAATTATCTTAGAATAAGTAAATGAATAAAATAACCAAAACACAAAACAAACAGAAACAAAAGGATTACCAGGGTAGTGATAAGTTTATTAAAGTCTCTTTTTGGATGCATAAGTCCGGTTTCAGTTTCTTAATTGCAATGGCTTCAGCAAAGCGGAGAGTGGTAGTGGTTCTTTGTCTATTGATAATTTTAAACGCGCACATAATATCGACGGTATGCCCGGTGTCAAGTAGATGCCGAGCTATTGCACTGTTAAAAGCTTTAGTCCCTCGCAGCGTCAAGTTCTTCGGAATATGCTCAGAAATGCGAACCTGTACTCTTCTCTCAGTTCTTCCAATGTATGTGCTACGGCACGTACATGTGAATTGGTAAATGCAGTTGGAGCAACAGAGGGGAGAGGACTTGTCGATTTTCGTTTGTTTCAGTGAACAGTATGTTTTCCATAACGTAGTCACTTTGGCTGCCGGGTAGGTCACTTTTAAAGCGGAATTAATTCTGTGATTGATAATTCCGGCGACTTCATCTCCTTTGAAACGTAAGGATAGGAAGCAGGTTTTCTTTTCAACTGTATCATGCTTAATCGGAGGGTTTGTATTAGCATATTTGTGGATGAATTTATCCGGATATGCATTTTCGCGTAGGCATTTGGTGATTGTAGTAATTTCTTCTTCGAGGCATTCTTTTGAGCAGATTTTTCGTGCGCGGTCAAAAAGGTTTCGCACAATACCCTTTTTATAGCTCATTGGACAGAAGCTGTTAAAGTTGAGATAAACTCCGCTCCAAGTATTTTTGCGGTGAATGTGTCTTTGTAGTGTGCCGTCCGATGTTCGCCTAATTCCAATATCTAGGAAATGGAATTTATCATCAACTTCATGTTCCACGGTAAATTCTATATCTTTGTGTACTTTATTGAACAGACTTAGTAGGTACATGGAGTGTTGGTGATTTTTGCAGATAAGGAACGTGTCATCCATATATCTGCAGTAGAGTGTGGTACTGTCGATTGCGTGCTTCAGTTTCTTTTGTTCCAGATGTCCCATAAAAATGTCGGCAAGAATTGGGCCTAGAGGGCTGCCCATTGCTATTCCATCAATCTGTCGGTACAGAACATTGTTAAATTTAAATTGTATGTTTTTTGTACACAAAAACAGGAGCTGTTTAAATTCCTGAGGTGGTAAAGGCAGGAGTTCTGGATATTCACATATGATCTCTGCCGTTTCTTCAAGGGGGATATTTGTGAAAAGCGAAGAGACATCAAATGAAACCATGAATTTGTCAGAGACATTAAGGTTATCAAGTTTTTGTACAAATTCAAAGCTGTCTTTCAAACTGTAGGCTGCTAGTTTTTTGCGGATTGTTTCCAAGCATCTAGTAAGCCAACGGGCAAGTTTATGGAAAGGTGATTTGGCCATCGATAATATTGGTCTTATAGGGACGTCGGGTTTATGTGTTTTGGGTAGCCCATATAAGTATGGCAATTGTGACCCTTTTGGTTTAAGTTCGTTATACGTATGATTATCTATTAGATTTTTCTTAACAAGTTCTCTCAACTTTCTTAAGACACGTTTCTCTGTCGCATCTGTTAAGTCTTTCTGGGTATTGTCAATGATAAATCTAGTGGAGTTATTTAAAATGGTCATTACCTTATTGATATATTCATGCATTTACCAATTCACATGTACGTGCCGTAGCACATACATTGGAAGAACTGAGAGAAGAGTACAGGTTCGCATTTCTGAGCATATTCCGAAGAACTTGACGCTGCGAGGGACTAAAGCTTTTAACAGTGCAATAGCTCGGCATCTACTTGACACCGGGCATACCGTCGATATTATGTGCGCGTTTAAAATTATCAATAGACAAAGAACCACTACCACTCTCCGCTTTGCTGAAGCCATTGCAATTAAGAAACTGAAACCGGACTTATGCATCCAAAAAGAGACTTTAATAAACTTATCACTACCCTGGTAATCCCTTTGTTTCTGTTTGTTTTGTGTTTTGGTTATTTTATTCATTTACTTATTCTAAGATAATTTTACACTCCCCCCCTATTGCCTAATTCTTAAAATAAATCTTATTCACACATTTCCACCACCTGATCCTCTTAAATCATCTTAACTTTCCAAACCCTATTTAATTATTATTACGTAATCTACCTTATCATTAGTCAATTCCATTAATCTCTACAATTATCACACAATTTATGAACTTCACTAAATTATTACACCACCCACCCTGGATTAACCTCCCTCTTTTGACCTCTGACCTGTTTCTAGCATATATATATAGTTATTATTGTAATCACGTTATTTACACTCATTTATGTCAATTGTTTCACACTATCTTCATGTAAAATTCTATCACAATTTTGGTTTGTAAGCAGCTGACGAGAAACCTCGAAATAATATGAATTCATACTATTCTGCATCAATGTTTGTTCTTGCTTTATTTAAATTCATAAAGGGAACCAATTGCATGAGATTTTCGTTTTATTGAATATCTTTAACTATCAGATGTAATTTGCTACTGTCGATTTGACTAATTTTGAAAGGCGTCTTTCACAGTCAGTTATTACTTAATAACTTTTACCTATTCTATGTTTGAAAAATTATGTATTAGATTGTTTTCTCGAAATGTAAGTAGAATAGTTCAATTTATTATTATTATTATTTAGTTCATATGATTCAATGTAAAAATGCCAATATCCTAAAAATCGTACATTAAATTGAAAACTTTATTTAACTAGATTCATACTAAAACGGTTTATAGTCGTATTTTTGATTGTTTTGTTGTTATAATACTTGTCATGTGGATGTACACATATGGTACCAGTTGGCAAATAATTATTTGCATACAATAAATTTAAAGTAAATAATTCTCAAAGTTTTAGTGTTATATTCATGAAAAGCAACTAATAAATTCCAAGGGATTGAAGGATTTATTTTCGAAAATAAGGTGAAAATGTAAGGATTGATAACTTGATGTAGGTGCTAAGAATAAAAGCTGATAGTTAAGTCATTACTTAGTTAGCAATTGAGGGACGCAGAAATACATTTATAACATAGTTGTGAAAAAGTTGTAGACTGTATTTGCTACAGCTTGATATCATCTGGGCTGACTTTAGGAAATAGGTAAGTATGGACGACTGTTTCATTTTAGTACGAGATGCATCAGAAATTAAAGTGGTCCCGTTGTTTAACCGATTGATCTTGGTTGATGACTATCACGCTCTATTGGAAAGTAACTAAAGTTGAAACCGTATTGCTTGACCCCGATCCAGGGGTTCTAATTGTTAGTGTTTCTCTATGAGACTTGAAGGTCTCGAGTCCAATCTCTGAAGAGAGCCATAGTTAGGCATTAATGAGGAGTCCTACATTAGGACGAAACACCATTTCAGTATCCCTTCGTTTCTAACGAAGACCTGACTGAGATCAAACTGTGACGAACACAAATCGCAAATTAAACCAATCTTCACAAAACCCCTTCAAGTGAATTTGTAGAGGATGTTTTAAAAGACTTTTAATCGTGTTCGTTGCTTTGTGTTAAATATTTCGTTTATTTTACAAAAAAGAAAATATCAAGATAACAGAATCACACCAGTCAACTTCTTTTTTAATTATACTACTCCAATAGTTTGATTTATTTCAGCAGAATCTAACTGTTCCCATAATTACTAAGAAAATACTGTCAGTCACATTAATTCATGTTGATTGATTAAATGTGGCTGTTTATTAATGAAAGTTTAAACACAGTAAGTTTTTACTTTATTCAGAAAAGTTGTGACCACAGAAAACCATTGTTTCTCAAACAAATATTTTTAAAAGTTAATTTACATACCATAGGTCCTGGATCACCACGATCTCCCTAAAAATGTAGTAAACAGTAACACATTCTGAGCAATAAAATAATTGGATAATTTAATCGATTAAGGAGTAAACTTATTATTAGAACTCATATACATTCTATAGAATAACATTGTACTTAAATGTAAATTGAGGTGAAATAGGGCGAAACCTCAATAGAAACGTAAACATTCATTGCTCAGTTGAAAAGTCTGAAATATAGTTGACAAGTGTACTGTGGATTTTATTGTTTAAATATTATGAGACCACTTCAAGGTTCATCTAAATGAAAAGGAAAGCCTAAATTTAAACAACGTTTAAATAATAATGGTTAGCATAATATCTGTTTAATTCCTTCTAGAATAGTTAAAAGTTTTATGGAACTTATCAAATATATTCGTACCAAAAATGACGTCATCATCCGTACAGATTGCAAAATGCCTTTTACAGTTAGCTGAGATCATCTAAATAATTGAAGGTCGAAATTTTTAGCTGTGTTTATTAGTAGCGACAGTCTATCACGTATTATGATGTAGATAAACAGTTTTCTGTAGGGAAGGTCTTGGATAGATAAGTGCACGGGATGAATTCCGAGCTGTCATTTAATATTTTTAATTGTTGATATTTATTTTGACA
Organism: Schistosoma mansoni; assembly: GCF_000237925.1. Classification (NCBI taxonomy): domain Eukaryota; kingdom Metazoa; phylum Platyhelminthes; class Trematoda; order Strigeidida; family Schistosomatidae; genus Schistosoma; species Schistosoma mansoni. Next base: position 41,308,078 of record NC_031495.1, on the reverse strand, counting down.
GAGGAGCTTATCGTCCAACATTTATTTGAATAGTCCAAGTTCACTCGCATGTTTGACTTTGTAAATTTTATCTCAAGGCTTTCGTCACAGTAAAACTAACTGCAGATAAAATACTGCATTAGTAAAGGAAGTCCAAAGAACTAAGCGACATATTTCTCAGGAGTTTGGGAGGTTTTCAATATGGGAACTCATTATCGAAATTACCGGTAGTAAGGAATGTCAAATACTCAAATCTCTCACTTGATGATAACAGCATTTATTAAGTTTTCCAATAAAACAAATTTATTCAGAAGTCCCTGACCCTCTGATCTTATTCAATCCCAACCGTCATTATTCACCTGTGTTTTGTATAGTGGGAGACAATCGACTATTGTAGACCAGATCCTATTTGAATAACTCAAGGATTGTTGATTTGTAAATATCGGCTGAGATTCCTGTATCAAGAGCTCAACAAAACACTACTATAATAGTTCAATCCTTTCAGACATATAAAAGCGGTCATAATTCCTATGATCTTACTTCGAATACACAAGTTCAAGCTGTAAGCTTTCGCTCGACACTGTTTCTCATGAAAAACAGTAGACTTAATGCATTAAATCAAGAGTAGTCATGAGATTATTAAATTATTAAATCTAGGGATTTATGAAACTTTATATCATTACAAATCAACACTACTAGCTCATAACTAATAATTTTTCTGAAGCTCAATAATTTCGCTTGATTTCAACCAATTTGTGTTGCTCGATATTCACCAAACTAAGAGAGCTATCATCTAACTGGAAATGGTGTAATGGATTTTTTTTGTTTAGGCCAGGAAACCCATTAGCCTTAAAAAGTATGAGCAAAGAAAATCCTAACTAGCTACGTCAGTAGTCTGGACCGGTGCACCAACTGCTTTCCCTATGATCTGATCAGTAGTTTTGTTGACATAGACTCAATTTAAACGGTTGGGTGAAAATTATGAAGTCTTGCAAATGAGTGCTTTTTCTAGGTTTTCCAGTTGATTTGATTGGTGGATCGCTTAATGGCAAGGTCAACTTTCCATCCATGCGCTTCTTTCCAATTGGTCAGTTCTTCTGTGGTGAATTTGACGATCGATAATCTATGTGGAAAGAGTTCTGTTTTCAAGGTTATGCTTCCGCCCCCATGTTGTAAATCGATCCTTGAGTTTGTTAGCCTGTTTTAACTGGGATTGTTTTTATCATCATCAGTACGCTTATTAAGCAAATGACAAACGACTGATATCGTCACATCCCTCTGTCAAACTGTGTGTGGATCTCTATGTCTTCAACTAGTTTTATTTAAGAGTGATAGTTTTTCATATCCAAAGCATAATCACTTACCTTCTCTCCTTTCAATCTCAAAAGACCCTGGAAAGAAAAGTATGTAGATTTTTTTTAAAAACTATTGAAGTTTTATGCATGCTAACTTAAATCATTTTATAATAACTAGAAAATACTGCTACAAGGTGGCACCTTACAGAAGTATGTTATTATGCACAACTTTTTATTTGACTTACTAGTCGAATTCAAAGAAGAAAACTAGCAGTCTAAGCATTTTGTATCAGTTAAAATGTTCCTAGTACAATTGTGAATTAATATTTTTAACAGTCGGTTTTCTAATTGCTACTCATATAATTGAAGTTTAGTGTGGAATTCGTCATTTCTGATAACCAACGGTTATTCCTCGCAACTTGGATAAAAATTGACCATCAGAGTTTATGCTATACATATTTTCCTAAATTTTGTTTTTCATTAAATGAAAGTATGTGGTTCTTCTTTAAAATCAAAATCCATATCATTCTAGAAACAAATCACTGAAGAGGTAGTGTTGTCGAATTTCTCATAGAAAATAGGATATAGTCCAAACTAGTTCTTCTTGGATATTTTTAACTATTTGGAAAACAGTTTAGATGTATGATAAATTATCCCGGTTTTATTTGAATACGATGTTTAAATTTGCAGTGAGAGAAAGAGAATCCCGTATTAAGGACTTAAATGAATACCTAGTACTGTCACACATATTGTTTTGCGGTAAATCTAACGAACTACTAGTCTATTTCTTTTATTCATAGTTCTTGCTTGTTTCTGTTTCATATATTTCTCGTGTTGAAACTTCATTAGTGTTGGTGTCATTAGTTTTCTTAAACTTTCCCTTTTGTCAAGTGGAACAATTTGAATCTGTATGAATTTGTATTTTGTTTATCTATCTCGTTCATCTGCATTGCTCACTTCTAAAGAATACATTCTTTTTCCTCAGTTTGTTTGTTAAGTAGTCAAATACATGTACTTGAGGTAATATCAGCAACAAGTAGACTTTGATCATTAACAGTAAAAGTATATTTACTAAGAGTTAGTTACTATGAAAGCGTTCATTACATGTTCGTGCATCAGCAAATGCAGAGGGTTAACAATTTATTGGTACTCAGCCGTCTGAATAAAATAGATGTAGGGCAGAACAATGGTCAGTCTTATATCATAAAATCAACCTTGTGCTCAAATAACTGATGAATTTACGTATATTTGATTTGTATTCAATGAATATTCGTGCGTTCTGTACAAACCCCTTCTTTTAATGTGTTTTGGATATACATCTGTCCCCACCAGCCATGTTCTTAGTTAACCAGTTAGACGACCATTTTCTGTAGTTACGTGAATGTCGTTTTATACCAGATATATACTGAGGTATGTCATACTATTAGTCAGGGCTATAGTTAAGTCCATACGTACAATTACGTAACCGAAGATTGAACTTAATGTAAGATAGAACTTGGACCCCTACAGATCACTAGTCATCCTTAAATATATTTCTTAGGATAACATGTTATTTTCGAAATGACCCATGTTACAGGTTTCTTTAAGAGACTACGGCTACAACCACATGATAAGTTTGAAAACAGTAGTAATTCTCTTCACCAGTTTCAACATCTATCTCATCAATATTGTTTCACGATTTAGAGCATCATTAAGTGCGGTGATTTCATTGTGTCTCTACGCAGTTCTTTTCAATACAGACTATGGATAACCTTGTGCATAACAGTAACGCTTTATTTTATCATCAGCATTATTTGCTAGGTTAGCCGTTCAATAGACACCTGTTACATTTACTTTTTCAGCAGAAAACGCTAAGATAATTACTGAACTATGATTTTAGATGATTAAGAAATGTGATATATATTGGTACTGTTATCTATTATGTGTTGGTTTTTTAAGTTCCTTCCCATCTGTGCTATATAATGACACAATTCAAAGTATATGATAGGAGAGATATCTAGTAGATATAAGATATATTTCAAATCTGTTATTATTATCAGAAGGGGTTTTGTGGAGATTTAGTGTTTTCATAGTTGAAAGCGTGAGTCAGTTGAAGCTCGACCAACAGGGAAAACATGGAAGCACTGGACTGCCTTTTCGTTCTATTGTGGGACTCCTCAGCGGTGCGCATCCACGATCTCACCTCGCGAGATTCGAACCCAGGACCTACCAGTCTCGCGCCGGAGCACTTAACCGATAGACCACTGAGCCGGCATCCGATGGTGTTTATGTCTAACTACAACCAATCCACGAAGTTGAGCAACCATTCACCCATTGTCTTCAGTGAGTTGATATCTCACAACAGACGTGGTTGAACTCCACTGGTCACTGCTTCTCACTAGAACTCCAGGATTTACCTCTCGGATGCCGGCTCAGTGGTCTATCGGATAAGTGTTCTGGCGCGAGACTGGTAGGTCCTGGGTTCGAATCTCGCGAGGCGAGATCGTGGATGCTCACTGCTGAGGAGTCCCACAATAGGACGAAAAGGCAGTCCAGTGCTTCCAGGTTTTCCTTGTTGGTCTAGGTTCAATTGGCTCACGCTTTCAACTGTGAAAATATGTTATTGGTTATTAAAACATTATTTAAAATGTATTTTTAGTTAAACTGCCATGAACGTATGATTTTGTATACAATTTGGTGTTGTGGTTTATCACCAATTTACTGGGATAGTATAACAAAACAAGTTTGATTATAGAATTCAATGAAAAGTAAATAAGATAACTTACACTATTGGATTATCATAAAAATATTGATTTATCTGAGTAACTCTTCAATACATTTCAAAATGAAATAATCTGAAATTCATATATTTACTATTCCTAAACTTATGAAATCTGATTATTTATTAAAAGATAGCTTATTTCAAATATGCGGTATCCAATGGATCTTGCCCTTATACTTATTTTAAAAACCTAATAAGTTTTTGCAATGTACTATTATTAATTTACAGTATAACTTTTACCTTATCGACAGTAGTTATTAGTTTTAACATACAATCTGATTATCATATCTTCATTATCTAGTTAGTTGTAAAGGTCAATCTCCAGTGGTTAGGGATTAGTTACTTAATTCAGAAGCTATTTGTGGAGAATGTTTACTTCATGTGCATTAAAAGTAGGTAGTGTAGTCATTTGTCCAAAATAAATCTGTGTTTACTAAGACTATGATGACTTGGTCTGAAATCAAATAGTAACCTGTTTTGTTCATAGTGAATCAAGTGCTTCTCGGACTGAGGTTACTGAATAGTCGAGTACAAAAAGTTTAGGCTTATATATTGAAGCTAATATGAAATAGAATTTGTTAGTAGATTATTACATATATGAAGGGGCATCGGCCTCGTGACTTCCGAAGGAACTCGGCTTTCATCATGAGGCGTCATAATTCTTCCTTCAACTCCATGTGCAGAGTTTAAATGGTTTGAATAATTTTTTCTGGTTAGCGTCTTTTTAGCGAGTTAGTTTTCTACGGGATGGGGTCGCTAACCCCATGCTCAACCCTCCTCTTTTATTCGGGCTTGGGACCGGCAGTAGCCCCCGGAGGAGCTATAGGTGGAGTTTAATCGATTATTGCCGACAGTAAAATCATAAATGTAGCGGGCTGATACTTCTTAGGCTTTACTGCATTTCTTGGATTATTGATGTTCTGATTCTCTAGTGATGGAGATATTAAACCCGAATGCTGAACTGAATTCTTCATTACTTTTATAACTGACTAGTGTGTCGGGTCGTCAGACGAAATTGTGAAATATAACTTATCCTACTTTATTAGTCACAACTTAAATCCATTGAGACATACAAGAACTATGATCTTATTGCGCGCGTGAAACTTAGATATAATGTTCTTTTTACGAACTAACCCCGTCAGTCAAGCGTAAAATATTGGTATTCCCTCATGTAGATCAATTTTTCCCATAAAAACAATATGTCAAGAAATCTCATTAAGTACTGGTGATCATAGCATAAGTTGTCATTCACTCACGAATTTTTGCATAAATTTGGTTGTTAATGTATGCTTTAGCTTTGGATACTTGAATACAGTCGCAGTACTGTATGCTCTACTGTACATTTTTCATCCCTTGTAGCACTGTTGTAATAATGGCAGTTATTTATAATGATACTTTTTGTTTTCAAGAATATGATTTCCGTAATATTTGGGTCATTGTAATCTCAAATCGAAAGAGGAAACAAGTTGACATATACATAGTTACTGATTCCTTTTCTATATAGCTTCAAAATGTTAACAAATTTATGTAGAATTTAGTGTCATTTATTTTATAACCAATGATATAAATATTTAGAATTGTTCCCAAAATAAATTTATTCATTTGATAGGTTGCACTGTTGGTATTGATCTTTACTACATTAATACGTATTCATACTAAGAAACTAGCTATACAAACAGTCGTTATGATTCATATCAGATTATAAAGTCCTGATGAATAGAAAATCGAATTTCTGACTTTTCACAACTTATTGTATCGTTATTTTCAGTGAATAAATAAATCACTGACTTAAAACGACTTCAAATAGTAAAGAGCAATAACTCAGAATATTTAGTACAACAAAAGTAGATTTGATCATGTTGATGCCATGTAGTTTCGGTCAAGATGATTCTGTATGAAACATCGTGTGTATTTGTATATACGCTAGTGGGTGTGAAAAATGTTATTTTTGTAATTTGGGGAAGTGGATTTAAAAATTTGCATGCTCTTGCTCAGAATTAAGTGTGATTATCTGGGTAAATGGTTGAAGGTCTATGTATAGTTATTACCTTCCTTTCTAATGAGCACCATAATATTAAACATTGTGTGAAAAGCTCCTCAGACTCTTTTTTTCATAGTTAAAAAAGTCTTTCTGAATTGTTTTAATATTTTTAATATCGATCTGATGGTTGTTGGAAATAAAACGTACTGGTATTACTGATCTGACTTGTAGATTTTTTTTGCTCTTTACAATTATTAGGTCTCGTTGTGTAGCACAGGTGTTCCTTTGTATGGGTCGAGATTTCACATGGGAATGGTCACAATCGACAAAATCTTGTTTGTAGACACAATTTTGTGTAGACATAAAAAGGGATCTTTTCCTTTATTCATTTTAAAGGATTTTGAAGTATTTTTTCTTTACAGTGTGTTTTTATTCTGTGTAGTTTTAGGATAAATCACAATCCTTTTGTTGTGTCATGTTTGTAAGGTAAAACTACAATGCCAATCCATGACATTTCACTCAAATAGATTTTAAGAATAGATCCTTCTGTTTTACAAATACCCATATTAATGTCACACAGAATCACATTGACTGAAATGACATGACACTAACTTGATCAAATCTACTTTTGTTGTACTAAATATTCTGCGTTATTGCTCTTTACCATTTGACATCGTGTTAAATCAATGATTTATTTATTCACTGAAAAAACGATACAATAAGTTGTGAAACGTCAGAAATTCAATTTTCTACTCATTGGGATTTTGTAAATTTATCATTTTACTAGCATAAACAATACACCTAATGCTCAATTTATTTGAAACTGTCAAGTCAAACTTGTAAAGTCATTATGAATGTTTTTCTTGTATCGGATTCTTCACAACACTGTGATAAAAGTGGTGAGGAATAGGTTCGAAACTGCATTTAGGTTAGTATAAACTGCTTATAAATTTGAGAAAGATGATTTGACATATTCTTTCTCGTTAAAATTTAGATTATAAACATTTTACTATGAGAGTGAACATTAATTGTTTGATTCTTGTACATTAGTAATGATGACGAGGCTTAGATTAGCATCGAGGTGTTAAAAATTAATTTCAAAAAAAAATTTATGTTGTCAAAAAAAGTCTTACTTGTCGGAATAAATCTTCAATACATTCACATGAGCTGGCATTCGTTATCTAAAGCGAAAATAAATATTTGAAAACATCGTCTTCATTATTTGTACAGGTACCTACCTATTTGTGATAAAACATTACAAACAAAATACCTTTTGATTTGATTAGTTAGAAAATAGTGAAATCATGAGTCAATTGAAGCTAAACCACCATGGGAAACCTGGAAGCACTGGATGGCCGTTTCGTCCTATTATGTGACTCCTGCTGAGGAGTCTAGCTTCAATTGACTCATGATTTCAACTATTAAAATACCGAAATCTCCACAAAACCCCTTCTGATTAGAAAATATTGACTTACTTTTTCGACTTTATCTACGAAAAGGGTCAAAAAACAATCATTAGTTCATTAAAAGACTGTATCAACTTTCACTTAATTACTAAAAGTCAGTTACAGAAGAATGACAAACAAAATTGTGACAAAAAATCAATGCCATCACAAACTATTCAAGCAAATTAACATTTAGAATTTCATATATATATATATATATGCAAGTTAACTACTGTAGCTATTAGCATTTGCTTGCTGTGATAGTATTACAAAATCGAATCATTGAACATTTAAGAAGAAATTTTCACACCATTATGACGAGGTAGTGTGTAAATAAGTAGTAAATGTTTACATCTTAGTCACAGTGTAACTAAACGCCCTGTATATATATTTAAGAAAAGAAAAGAAAGTGTTTATTGCCGGGATCTTTACGTTTCATGTTCAAATTCATTCCACTGGCAATGACAAAAGAAATCTTACAGTACTATAACTTACATCATATGGGAGCAATTTGTTCGCTTCATTAGCGGTTTTTAGACTGATAGATTGAATGTTACCTTACAAGTCAGAGAACTGACTATGATTGTCATTTCCAAGTTTGAATCTACCTTGTACATCGTGTATTATTGCTTTCTTAATTTGTTCTAGTGTCGTAAATCTTTCTTAGTTGCATTATCAATAATCTTTAATTAAACCAGGCTTTTCAGTGTTCTGTTTCCTCATTTTCTTAGTTGTAAACTAAGTTATGGGTGTAAATTTTGTAAACTGATTGATTTTGTTTTGAAAACGAATAGTGCAAATGATCATAGCTAACGCTGATTGCTCTGAACAAATTCTTTTATCATCAATGCTCACTCAGAGTGTTAGAAAAACTAGCCCTGTTTACTTTGTATCATTAAACATAAACGCACATGATTGTTTAAATCTAATACAAGGACGAAATACAACAAAACCTTACATAATTAGGTCATTTATGGTACAAAACTAAGTAGCGGGTGTATAATAAATTAACTGTAATTTATGGGCAGTAAGGTATATTAACAACTAATGAGTTTAATGAAAACTTAGTGTAATGTAAGATGCGGTTATATATATATTGGTTTTCCGAAAAATAGCTCTCAAGTCCCAGATTTTATGTTTACTCACTCATTTCGAACAACCTTTCCAGTGCATAGTAGTTTCTTCTTAGTATCTCTGTGTATAACTTATATTTTATTTCTTATGTATCTTTAAGGATCATTGGTTTCAAGTACTTTGTCATTGAATTAACTATTTTAATATTTGTTTTTTTTCTGATATGATTTACTACATACAACGGTCACACTTTAAATGTTAACTATTTCCCATAGAGATTTTATGGCTCTGAGAAAATTTCCTTACCTCGAATATTTCAGTTTTCGAGGTATCCTTAAATTCTATTTTATTTTGGATAAATTACCGATGTTTTTCAAAGCTAGAGGAATTTCGTTTCCATATTATCTTGCAATCACATTCTGCCTTACAGTAATTGTACAGATTAACTTTTGAGGTAATATCCAAATAACAATTAAATGTACCATATAAGTTTCCATAATTTTGCGTATAAACATTTAGAAACTATATTGCTCTGGAGAAAATTGTTATTTTTATAATTTCAAACGTTTAGTGTTTACTATTCATTTAGCATGACATTATTGTTAAGGCATGTAACTGTTACTGTATTTAATACTTCGTAATTACATTGGATGACATTTTAAAGTCACTTAGAATGAATCAATTAAGAGTAATCTATATGCTAAAATAATTTTCGTAAGCGCTTGAAATCGCATACTATTATCAACTGATCACCTGTACTTAAATAAAGAGTTCCCGTGTTTGACTAAAAATCACTCGGATATACATTTTCCTGACATCTTGTCAACCAGCTAAAAGCTCTACACTGATCGCATCTGGTTAATAACCTTCTATTGACGACTAAACTTTGTCTACTAAGGGTTTTAATTAGAATCGGTCTGCAGTTCATCTTATATTAGTTTGCGAATAAAAACTATTCTAAACATTTTTTTATTGAAATTCAACAACTGACTTGTGCATAGTATAGTCAACCAGTGGCAACGAAAGTCATCCTTTAGTTCGAATTGCTGAGTTAAGAGTGACATATCAATATAATACATAGTATTGTGATCTTGGTGTTTCAGCAGAAATACTAAATGGGACATAACTGATCATGATTACCAGCTTAATCAATTTGATGTTTGGGGAGTTTTTCGGAAGTTAAAACATAAATGCACAACTCACCACGAGAAATTAAATCCATTTCTTCAGGTTGCTGTAAGAATAAGAAAAGAAAGAGTTTATTGTGCGTTAAATACAGTAAAATAATTTGATAGATATTTTCATTTTATTCAATTATGGGTGCAGCATAACCTCAGGAAAAAAAAGAAACATTTTTAACTGTGAATATAAATTTCAAATGTGCATATGTAGCAAATATAAAAATGAACGGACTCAATTTATTAGCAAGCATCGTGCAAATGTGTTTGCATATCAGGTAGTCAGAAAATTTGAAGATAGTTAAATGTATACTATGACTTAAAAATTTCTAAGCTACATTTATATTCACAGAAGTGCTGTACTCAGACGATTCCATTGAACTAATAAAAAAGTCTAGTTTACAATGACTGAAAGTTTAGTTACTGAGATGAGTTGAAGGTGTAAGATTTATGATCATTCAGTGAAAACTTTGCAAAGTTTCAAAGTGATGAACATAGTTAGTGGATAATTTAGGAAGCAAATTTTTATGACATTGAGATGGTAGTTGGTATTAGATTAAAAAACAGTTCAATCATAAGGAAAAATAATGAACAAAACTGATAAAATATGCAATTCAGAAACGTGGTCATTAGCATAGATATATTAGCATCTCTATGATAAGCGTTCTGGAAATGATTAGTGTAAGCAATATAACCAAGTGCGTACAGTATAGTTTACAGACATTGTAAATCAGTGGTTTTAAATGACTAACCATTTCACTGGTCGAATTCAATGAGACAATTTGATATAGAGAAGCATTTTTCCGTTCACGAAGTGTTGATGCATAAGCAGGTTCCGAAGGATCGTCAAACAAAAATGAAGTATGATTATAAGTGATTGGACTAAAAATTGATCCGTTTGTTAAATGAATGAGACCGTTTTCGTCAACAAATGAATCTGAAACAGCTGAACCTAGTACAGCGTCATAAACAATTTCCTGCGCTGACGATGAATTGCGAAAAACAAAATAGCGCTGACCGACAGGAACGGAAGAAAGCACAGGGAACACCAGGCCATCTGTAAACTCAATCCAACCATCAGGTCGAAGAACAGCTCCTGGTACAGCGTGACCCAGCAGCGTATCGTAAACACGTGGAACGGATACATCACCAGCATCATAAATAACGAAACGACCACCTGATAAGTTTCCGACCGCGATAACCTCACCACCATTAGGACGGAACAGAGAACCACCAAGAAAAGATCCACTCAAAATTTCGCCTGTCGAAGAATCCAGAACTATGGGATTAGTATCATTAGTGCGTGAAAGTGATATGTAACGGGGATATAAAACATCAGGCTGTAGAAATAAATCACCATCTGGAAGATGTATCATATTCAATTCATCCACTGAGGCACCTTTGATATACTCACCAGTATGTCTGTCAAAAACCAAGTTCTCTTTCGTTGCAGAGTCGAAGTGAATTAGATACTGTGAACTGTTGTCAGTGGAACCTGGTGCAACGCGCCTACCGTCTGGAAAGCGGATCAACCCATCTTCACTGTACACAGCATCCTTGACATGACTACCTGTTCGTCTGTCGAAAACCAGTTTTTCACCGTTGTTTGGGTCCGTCATTATAACATATCTATCTAGTTTAGATGATGGCTCAATGGCCATGCGTCCATCTTCGAACAGAATCAAACCGTTGGGATCAACCTGTGCACCCTTGATCTGTTCTCCTGTAAAACGATCGTAAACTAGAAGGGTTTGGTTGTCTTCATCTGTGACCAACATGTATTTAGAGCCTTCCCGAGAGGAGGGAGCTACGAGCTGTCCAGTGTCTAATTTGATCATTCCATTATGGTGGAGCGTAGCATTTACTAGTTCTGTTCCGAGGCGTCGATCGAAAATCACAGGGTCTCCTGTCAGTTTATCTTGTGCCACAAGGTAGCGATCCATAGTTTCTGACGCCGAGATAGCCAAACTTCCATCTGGCAAATGTATGACACCATCCTTATCTAGGTAAGCATCTGAGATTTGCTCACCTGTCCTGCGATCGAATACCACTGGATTCTCTTCGCCCTCAGTCAATTCGACCACCATGTAATTTGTGCTTGTGTTTGAGCTGGGTGCAACCAGATTTCCATTGGGTAGCTTGACGAGACCATTGTCCAAAACAATTGCCCCATCAATTTTCTGACCTGATTTGGTGTCGACTACGAATGTGGTATTTTCGATTGTCTCCTGTAGGATAATGTACCTATGCTTTACTTGGTTCTGATCTAGATGCAACTTACCGTCGGGGAGAAGTATTAAACCTCGTGAATCTACTGGGGCGCCCTCGACTTGTTCACCAGTATGTCTGTCAAAAACCAAGTTCTCCTTCGTTGCAGAGTCGAAGTGAATTAGATACTGTGAACTGTTGTCAGTGGAACCTGGTGCAACGCGCCTACCGTCTGGAAAGCGGATCAACCCATCTTCACTGTACACAGCATCCTTGACATGACTACCTGTTCGTCTGTCGAAAACCAGTTTTTCACCGTTGTTTGGGTCCGTCATTATAACATATCTATCTAGTTTAGATGATGGCTCAATGGCCATGCGTCCATCTTCGAACAGAATCAAACCGTTGGGATCAACCTGTGCACCCTTGATCTGTTCTCCTGTAAAACGATCGTAAACTAGAAGGGTTTGGTTGTCTTCATCTGTGACCAACATGTATTTAGAGCCTTCCCGAGAGGAGGGAGCTACGAGCTGTCCAGTGTCTAATTTGATCATTCCATTATGGTGGAGCGTAGCATTTACTAGTTCTGTTCCGAGGCGTCGATCGAAAATCACAGGGTCTCCTGTCAGTTTATCTTGTGCCACAAGGTAGCGATCCATAGTTTCTGACGCCGAGATAGCCAAACTTCCATCTGGCAAATGTATGACACCATCCTTATCTAGGTAAGCATCTGAGATTTGCTCACCTGTCCTGCGATCGAATACCACTGGATTCTCTTCGCCCTCAGTCAATTCGACCACCATGTAATTTGTGCTTGTGTTTGAGCTGGGTGCAACCAGATTTCCATTGGGTAGCTTGACGAGACCATTGTCCAAAACAATTGCCCCATCAATTTTCTGACCTGATTTGGTGTCGACTACGAATGTGGTATTTTCGATTGTCTCCTGTAGGATAATGTACCTATGCTTTACTTGGTTCTGATCTAGATGCAACTTACCGTCGGGGAGAAGTATTAAACCTCGTGAATCTACTGGGGCGCCCTCGACTTGTTCACCAGTATGTCTGTCAAAAACCAAGTTCTCCTTCGTTGCAGAGTCGAAGTGAATTAGATACTGTGAACTGTTGTCAGTGGAACCTGGTGCAACGCGCCTACCGTCTGGAAAGCGGATCAACCCATCTTCACTGTACACAGCATCCTTGACATGACTACCTGTTCGTCTGTCGAAAACCAGTTTTTCACCGTTGTTTGGGTCCGTCATTATAACATATCTATCTAGTTTAGATGATGGCTCAATGGCCATGCGTCCATCTTCGAACAGAATCAAACCGTTGGGATCAACCTGTGCACCCTTGATCTGTTCTCCTGTAAAACGATCGTAAACTAGAAGGGTTTGGTTGTCTTCATCTGTGACCAACATGTATTTAGAGCCTTCCCGAGAGGAGGGAGCTACGAGCTGTCCAGTGTCTAATTTGATCATTCCATTATGGTGGAGCGTAGCATTTACTAGTTCTGTTCCGAGGCGACGGTCAAATATGGATTCTCTCTCTGTTTTGGTATTATTTATAATAACATATCGATCCTTGTCGTGTGAAATTGTTATTGCAAGTGTTGAATTCGGGAAATGTATTATACCTTGGCTGTCTACTTCTGCTCCTTCAATCATTTCTCCGCTGTAGGTTTCATAAACTTTCTTGTCACCTATTCCACTTATGTTTTCTGCTATGACGAAACGTTGATTTTCAATTAGCGGTTTCGTTGCTACAATATCACCGTTTGGTAGAATGGCTAATTCATCTGTTAGTTTTATAGCCCCGTTTATAAGGACATTTTCCTTCATGTCTTGTATGTCTATTAGACCTCCTTTTCCTGGCTCTTTCATTATGTATCTATATTTATATTCTGTTCTCAGTTTTATGTCAGTTTTCTCGGTTGTTGCCATTTCTTTGTTGTCAGTTGCTGTTGTAAGTTCCTCTTTATTCTCTTGTTTTCCACTTTCATAATTTTCATTGTCTATTGTAATCTCCTTCTAAAATAGGAAGTATTTACCGAGAGGGGAATTAGGTGTTTTTTCTTACCTTTTGTTTTACCATTTACGCTTGTTTTCTGTTATTTGTTCTACTTTTCCTATTCCTGTGTATTATTTTATGATAAGAACTGTGAGCTATTTTAATTGTATTGTATATCGTTGTTGAGCAATTTATCTCTAAATTTTTTTATACAAAATCTCCTAGTTTTTTGTATATAAGTCTTCGAAGCCGATTTACCGTTTTTTTTTGCAATTTCATACCCTGAAATGGATGAAAGTCAACACCATTCTGATTCAAATGAATCACTAATGGCTTATACATTGGGCTGCTGACTCAAGATGTCTACAAACTTTTTAAATTGGTTTGATGTGTATTGCTGGTCAAAAGAGTTTGTATTTTCCCTTTGTCGAAATTAATGAATGAATGGGATCGGTCTCTGTTGGAATATGGCCTCCTTAAGCGAACTCCTTATGTATTAACAACAACTATAAAGCCTACTTATTTATCTTATTCACTAGCAAAATACTAACATATTAGTCTTGTGCAAACTAAGTTACAATAAACAATTTAATTAAATAAAAGTTACAAGTTGATCATCAGTAAGTTGTTAGTTTTGCTGTATTAATATCATGGAGTACAATTTCTCCTCTGCTCTCCACCAAATATTCACCCGATAAAGAGTTTTTAATTAAATCAATAGAAATTCCTACTGAAACAGAAGGTTATATTATGAAAACATATAATATCTAGGACTGACGAGTTTGTGTGCATATAAATACTCTTCTGGGTTCCCGAGTTACTGGTTTTAGCATTAAAATACACTAATTATTTAACGTGACTCATTAACCAAGCATAGGTTAATGTACGAGACTATGAGTCAAACCGTTTCTATGATGGTAAGTCAGTACTAATGAGCTGTCTTAATTTAGTTAGGTAAAGCAGGAATGAAATGTTGATCTATTGATTAGAAACCAAGCTCTATAACTACTAATCCTCCTACTCCACTAAAATACACACTGTCTTTTAATTCAATGAGTGAAGTTGTACCTAATAATTTTAAAAGTATCAAATAAATGCTTCTGAATATCTTCGTACTTTATAAAACTTTAAGTAAATCCTAAACTTGTAGCGGTACCGTTAGCCGTTATATTGGTTACAAGATGTATTCCTTTGTGAAATTCTGAACACTAAAACTAAATGGTTTTTAGATTTATTATGGTATCAATATTGAATCAGTCAGTTTTCCCACAAACCACTCATTTACATTTAAGAAAGTTAATCGACAATCTGATTAGATTTAATGTTATTTATGTGAAATGGAATGAACACTGGATGTTCAGTAAAAGGTCATATTAGGGAATTCGGACTCATGATTTTTACTACATGGTTGCTAGTATATATTGATTGAGTGTTGATATATATATATATATATATATATATATATATATATATATAATTGTTGAGAAATACTATCAATACTATCAATCAAATATACCACTTATCTCGTATCTTTGCAGAAACAAATAATCTGTTAAATTTAATAATGTTTTGTTTACTTGGTTGTGATTCAACTGTAGAGGTTTCGTTTTCCTTTCACCCACCATCATCAACACAAGCTTAAGAAATTCTACTGGCTGATTTGTCTTAGAGTTCATGATGTTGGTGGTGTTTGGAAAGACCGAAACAGATCTTCACAATAAGATTATTCAATAAAAACAGCCTCAGTAACAAAAAAATCATCCGCTTTAACTACAGATCTCCACTGTCTCAAAAACCATTAGATGTTATATTATTTGTATGCTTCATATAAATCTTTGGGAACTTACCTCTTCATCGTCTTGTATTGAGCTTGTCTGTATCGAATAAATAAATAGAAACAAAACTATTATGTTTTACATGCCAAAAAAGGATATATTGTGTATATTTTGATGGTCTTGCCGTTTTGTTGTGTATGTTATAATTAGAACAGAACACTATCAACCTACACACTTACGCACAGTCACAAGATATTAGTTTTTATCTTCTCAATATACTAAACGGTCATTTTCATCATTACTACTTACGAACATTAGCCAGCTAAGTGTATGTATCGACAACAGTATACGAAATATCACTATGAATCTGTTGACACACACGATTCGCTACAATGTAAAGGGTTGTTATATTGTTAGTAGCGAACTGATGATTTTTGAATTAAATGAATGTGAATTCTGTTATAAGATATTATACAATCAAACATACAATACGGAATAAGGTGTAAACTATTCACGTCAAATTGTTGAGTATGTCAATCACTTCTTTTCATCTTGAAATTTTCACAAGCCTTGGTAACTTGTTGGCAGACGAAATCTCAATATGGATGCAAAAACTATGTTTATCAACCTTAGCCTTGCATTCGACTTAATTTTGTTTCTTCTCCTACTCTTATCTTGGTAATTTTCTCCCATTGTACTATTATATGATGTAACAGCTTAGACACAGTTGCATAAGAGACCTACGTTGTATACGGCCAGTTGAATAAAAAGGCATTAAGCGGGAATTTCTCGTTAATTGACATTCATTTTAGTCTGTGGAACAACCAGAACAATTCTTTAGTTTACTAACTTTTGGTGCATATTATTGATGAATAGAGAGGATGCCATATGAATATATTGAGGTGGATCATCTGTTTCTCAGTTACATTAGATGGAGTATATTGCGAGTTGGATATGACTAAACATGTGAACTGCTTAAGTCAAAACGTTTCATCGAAGGATGTGAGTATAATGAATCTTAACAGTTGAATTCAAGAGTCGATCCAAGCTAGACCATCATTGAAAACCTGAAAGCACTGTTCAAAATCATCATTTGCTCACTAGTGACTGGGTTTAAGATGATTTCCTGAAGTTTTAGTGAGAAGCCGTGATGGAGTCCAGTCCATGTCGGGTGGAGACAGGTATCTGCCTCAGACAATGGAGGAATAGTTGTGCAAAATCACAGATCGAGTGAAGCTAGACATTAACACCATTGGATGCTGGCTCAGTGGTCTAGAGGTTAAGTGTTCGCGCGCGAGACCGAAGGTCCTGTGTTTGGGCCCAGCATGCGGGATCGTAGGTGCACACTGCTGAGGAGTCTCATACTAGTACGAAACGGCCTTCTAGTGCTTCCAGGTTTCCAATGGTGGTCTAGCTTCGATCGACTCATGAATTCATCTGTTAAAATTACTAAAATCTTCACAAACCCACATTCTGATTATAATGAATTTCACAGTGAAATGAATTATGAATGCATGCAATTCTGAGACATCGCAAAAAAGTGAAAAGTACTTCATAGCATTTGATTACTGTTTGATAGTTTTCTTTATCAGGAAAATATCATATTAATAATCATTAAATTTAATAGTCTTTTTCACTTAATTTATAAGTTGATACAAGTGGCCGTTGTAAAAGCGTATTATGATTCACTATGCATAATTAGCTAAAGTTTTGAGATGATAAAACACTATAATTGTTTACACATTAATAGTTATCTGAACGAGAAACATCTTATTCACTCATAAACTTGTTATCAAACTTATAAGTAGCCGTTAAATTTAGATTTATTATCAGTTTCTCGTCTTTGTGTATGTTAAAACATTTTTCGAATTTTTCTTTTTAATTTTTAATGAGTTAAATATTCAATGTGTTTCTGTTGCTAAGAAAGATGAAATCAGTTTTAATTCAAAATATTGAACGGTAGATCAAGCGTATATGTAGTCATAAAATGTGTTTTCTTTTAAACACACCTGTTTTCGTAGCCAAATTTCTCTTACATTTTATATATTACAAGATTTTCGAATAGTCAACAGTTGATTTATACAGAATTCATTGAGTTTAGGCCATTTACCATATCATTGATATGCGTGCGAATTCTTTATTCAATAGGTAATATTTAGTATGCATCAAAATAGGTGAAGTTGTGTTCAATTTCACAGTTTTCATAGTGGTTGGCTGAAGGTCACCAGATTTAGTCTTTTTTTACGTCAATAACTGGACATAATAAATAAGTGGTGAGTTTTGTGACTTGGTAACTAATGAATAAAGCTATAAATTTTAAAGCGATGGTCATTGGATTAAAATATCAACATTCGGATCCACGTACAATCAGCTAACAAACTTTAACAAAAATAAAAAGAATCTACTTGTTTTTAATTTCATGCACTATTCAAAATCTAAAATATATGATATTCAACAACTGTATTAACGTACGTTGACAAGTTGACCAAAATTTAAACAATGTAAAGTACATTCACTTAGTATTGTTTGTTTGCATCTTCCCATTGATGTCTAGGACTGAAATTGATCACTCTCTTATTGGCATATGTGCATACTGTGCATATTGCCTCGATATAGCCTTAATTCACAGGCATTATAAGCAAAGATGGATATTGGCTAGCAGTGGAATTCAGGATGCGCGTTTCGTCCTATCTGGGACTCGTCAGCTGGATGTACCTAAATCTCAGAGTTGATGTTCACTCTGGGACTCGAACCCAGTACTGTTCGTTTCTAACACCATTGCGTTATCCACTAATCTACCGAGTCACAAATAGGATGAAACGCGCGTCCTGGATTCCACTGCCTCGAGAGATTTGAACTTCGGACCTATCAGTCTCGCGCGCGGGCGCTTAACCTCTGGAACCCCTGAGGCGGCATCCAAATACTAATACAAAATGATAATTTTTTCTTTAAACATTTGGTTTGTTTGACATAATTAATCAAAGTTAATTGTTCTAATTTATAATGAATGTTATTTAAAAAAATTAATAGAATAATAGTATAATTAAAATAATTATCTGAATAGATCACTGATTTATTCATTAATTAATTTGTATTAACTGGCTCTAAGATATGAATAAGTGATTTTTTGATATGAAACAATAACTCTCAAACTCTTCAGTAATTTAGTGTTCCGAAGTTTTTGGTTACTGTCATTCAATTTGTACTACTAGAGAAAATTTTATATTCAATTGAAGATGAATAATATTTTACAAATGGCTTTGATTCATTTTCTGTAAACATTCAGTTGAAATTGTCTATCTTGTGTAATGATTTGATTGGTAAATATCTCCGCTTTGAAATCAGTTGATATGTTTTGAAGTCTATTTTTGAGATAAATGACTTTTTATTTAAATAAGCATGAATAATGGTACCATACAAAGCCAATTTACTAAATTTACGTTATCTTTACAATGATGATTCATTGAGGAATCCAAGATATTGAATCGAATCCCTTACTTTGCTTTTCTCTTCGACTTATAGCAACTATCTTGCAATCACTTTTATTTGTGGTTAATTTTGTCGAGAGCTTTTACTGACTTATTTGACAGACAGTGTTATTCGAACAGTAACAATTCGTCTAATTCTTTGTGAACGTGTATGCTTGAATCTTACTAATTGCCTTGCTTTGCCTTGTCTCGCTGCGCTTTGATTCGATTTGACTATAAATTCGCCTCTGTATTTGCTCCCTTACATATTGGCTTCTGCTCCAATTCGTTTCATGTGCTTGTAACTTTGTTATCTGTACTATCCGCTAATAAACTGTAGTTGCCGCTTCTTATTGTCTTCTGAATTCGAACAGCGTTTGGGATTTATATAATAACGGTTATAAATGTGATTGATTAACGAAGCTAAGCCGCTACAGACTGTTTTGATTCAGTCATCTCTTTCCTGTTTAAACTATTCTTATTAGATAAACTACCATCATACAGTTAGTCAATAATCAATTATTGGACATATCATCCTATTGGAAAGGCGTTCAAAAAATAATATAGTCTTAGAAAATCCTTGTTTTTTTTCCTTCCATAACTTCATGTGTAAATGTTACAGTGATTACGATGTGTATTGTTTGCAAATGATTCAAATAAGTAGTAGGATTGGAGAAAAAATATTTTATGACATAAGTAACTAACTAGCCAACAAGTGATGATTTGTATTCGTCAAAATGCTGTCAATCGCTTTACATTATCGATTAGGAATATATATTTCCAGTCACGTATAACTTCCGTTTTCACCGAGTTCAGTCGTATACAAACATTATATATACAGTTAATAGGCTACAGTTAATGGACAAGTGATAGATAAAGTTAATTGTATTTAATAATTTTATTACAAATAATGTCAGCTTCATAGTCGCATGATTTGTTTTAAAAAAAACAGGTAAACTTGGCAGTTGTTGATCGATAATTATGGTTGTATTTGTAGCTGTGATAAGACCAATTTTTACAATATATTCTTTAGTAAACATCTCTGTATTATCCTAACGAATATAAATCTTATAGTAAATGCAATATGTTGATTATTTACTTACACAGTATATAGAGATTTATTAAGTCCAAAGATCATATTTTTGATGAGTTGAGATTAGCTATAAATTCATCTTCCTATGACATTAGAAGTGCCACACCCAGTGATCTTACGAAAAAAATATGCAGCGGATACGTTTTATGAATTTACCAAAAAATACACTTCCTTGAGAACTTACAATTAATATATTTCCGAATTCGGGATCATATTTAAAACGATCTGCATCACCACTTCCTCCATAATTCTAAAATAGATGGTGAAAGGATGATTGAAATTTGATAACCAATACTAATCAATATTAAAATTTTCTCAATAATTATGTAATTATGTAGAGTAAAAAAAATTCTTTCAGTATTTCATAAGCAGTTTCACTCTCTTTAGATGAGTTACATATTCTGAATTGTGTAAATATGTCTTATAAACTGCTAAATAAATAGTAATTATTCCTAATAAGATAATAGTATGTTAGTAATATCCTAATGAATAGAATCTTGAATTTTTGACCTTTAAAAATTACGTACAAGACGATTTTTCAAAATAGTTCTTTATATTTTAGTGCTATGTGGTTAGCTGATAACAATACTTTCAGAAAGGTGACAATGTAATCAAAAAATAAAACTCGAAAATTGTAAATGTAGTATTTTTATTAATTTAAGCAAGATATGCCACAAAGTCAATGCTCCTTTCAAATCAGCCATGTGAAAGGTAGGAACTGAGTAAATAAATTTTAGAACTTCAATGACTTGATTTAATGTTACGAATTATTAACTAGATTGTTGGGGAGACCCAGAAAATTCCTCGAAAGAATCCCAAAAGGACCCTGAAAATGTTGCCAAACATCTTATCCAATTAGTTTTCAATAGAAGTCTTAATAGAAACATCTAGAGAGTGAGAAGTCACATGTCTCGTTTTTGATTGGATGATTACCCATACTGCTACTATGTTTGGTGGCGTTCCAGAACTTTCCAGCAGCAAAAGGCCATCTAAAACGCTATAAATACCCTAGATTTTCTGTACATAAACGAACCTTGGAGTAAAGCGTTCTCCCCATATTTTTCGCCTTTTCTCACGTGCAGATTTAGACAGAGGGTTACTAGCATAACTTAAGAAACCGAATCAAAAGTTCAATCAGAAGATTTATCATAAATGATCTGGATATATATATATATATATAGTTGAATGTATCTCCACTTTCAAGGGAGCTCACGTTTTTATTCTAAAAATACTTACTTACTATTCAGTGTTTCATTTTCAAGTTAATTGATGGGTCCTCATTTCTTATCGTTTTCGTGTATACTCTTATGCAATCTTGTATACATAGTTTTCTTACAGTTTTTCATAATTATACTTCATAAAAATTACAATATTAAAATTAAGTTAATCCTTTTCATTAGGTTGTTGGAAAAAATGTTTAGGTCTGTGAATTTCTATATTCTAAACCCTATTGATTAGTTAACTATATAACTGTTTCATGCATCAAACTATAATACTTTGAATGTGACAACATAATGTACGTAATACTCATAGTGCAAAAGTTTTTATAATTCAGAAGAAATATATGATAATAATTAGTGCCTTTCTACGCAGTACAAAAATAAGGTAACCTGTTTCATTAAGATTCTTGGTAAGTTTTATTAAATAACTCTGTTTTAT
The DNA here is from genome assembly GCF_000237925.1 of Schistosoma mansoni. Taxonomy (NCBI): domain Eukaryota; kingdom Metazoa; phylum Platyhelminthes; class Trematoda; order Strigeidida; family Schistosomatidae; genus Schistosoma; species Schistosoma mansoni. The sequence continues at coordinate 41,286,156 of NC_031495.1, read as the reverse complement.
TCCCATAAATATAACAAGTATACTGAAACATGCAATATGTTAGTCTAATAGAACATAGATTTCGATCATTTTCTGAACAAAAATACTAGTTGAATACAAGCCTTATAAATGACCTTATACCCATTAGATAGGTTAGTAGCAGCTACCTGGAATCAATAGCTTAGTAAATTAAGCGTTGACATTTGAAGTTGATACTAGACTGAAGTCTTAATAAAATTAGTACTAAGATTCAGGTACATTCAGATCACAAGTCCCAAATAGGACGAGACGCAAGTCAAAAATTCCACTGCTACCCACAATCCAAATATAATTTAATATGAATCATATAAATAGCTTATTTGTTTTCGTATTATGTAATTATATGTATTGTTTCTGTGTAAGAACACAATGTTATTGTCTTTGATTTCCTTATGATTAAACTGGAAAATTTAAAATTGTGCTTATTATCCTATGTGTAGTAATGTTATAGCTATTTATACATAATGGAAACCACCTTTTTTTAGTTCGTTACTCATTTCACTCATCTTGTTAAAGAAGTGTTTGGTTTGAAATTTGCAGTTAAATAAACTACAACTCTAACATATTCCGTATTCAAGTTTTCTTGATGCAGTGAATTTATTCATAGTGAGTTTTATATTAAATTAAAAATCTTAACAGCGATACTTACTGATATATGTTGAGTTACATTACTGTGTTTTCAAACGAAAATATTGTATTACTTATACTGTCGTGTACCTTCAATTTTGCGACACTTTATGATTTGAAATCCCTACTAGCAAAACTGTCTGTAGAGTCATAGTTTATTTATTATTTGAAGAAAGTTCTAGTCATACAAGTCTAATGATATTTTTCCCTAATATGAACAGAATAACCAATTTATGCATTAAAGCAAATTATTTCAATCTCATATTTTACTACTAATAATAAACATTGGAATTATTCATATAGTATCTCTGATAGGCAATTAATTCACTTATTATATTACAATCAAATAATTACTCAATCAATTACATTTAGTTTAATTAGAGCATAAACTATAAAGCTAAAAATATCATATAGAGACAATATTCTGACATTATAATATGGCCGTAAATTTATGAATCTCTCTAAAACTAGTAAATATTTATGAAGAAAAAAACAGCAATAAACCTTACTTCCGATTTGGTACACATATATTGGAGAGCATTTTCATCTGAATGAAAACTGAAAGCTTTTAAATATCCCTGTAAGAGAAGAAAAAACAACAACAATTACCGAATTGATGATTAGATGGGATAATTAATGTATATACTTTGAACAAGTTAGGTCTCAATCACATATCATATAAACATATTGTGGTGTGGACTACTTCTATCGACATAAGTAGTATATATCGTGAGTGAGGAATAGAATATCCAGCAACAGAAGATTGAGATCGAGAAGCGAAGATTAGAAATAGAGAGCAATTGGTGTGGAAATCCAGGAACAATGAAATCTGAGACAATTAATGAACATTTTGCAGATAGAGTATCAGAGTATGGTTTTTATATTTTATCAAGCAACTTTGTAATTTGTGCTGAATACATAATTGGTAGTCCTTACCTGTGTTCTCATTCACAACATTATGATTACATTTTTAATAATATTAATACAATAAATATTATGCTGTGGTAGTTAAAATCAAAGTCGCTTAGATCTAATTATTGATTTGCTAATATAGATTTTCAATAATAAGGAAAGTTCTATTCAGTATAGTTACTCTGGTAAGTACAATTACAAATATTTACTACATTAACTATATAAATTTACAAATCAAAGCTCAATTCGAGGACACGACTGCAGCTTGACTTTTTCATGATACACCCTTTCATGAGATGTCGGAAATAAACAAATATCCATTTTAAACATTAACACCATGCAATCATAGTTAAGTGAATGGTTATTTATTTTACTGTAATTAATGGTCACAACATGTAAATGTTTAGTTATTTAATTTAGTTCGGTTACAGTACAATTTAATTTTGTATTCAAATGTATCCTTTTCATTCCCAAATGGACAATACGTTAGTGGTTGTGTAACAGTTTGCTCATACATTGGAAACTGCTTTAGAAAATACTTATGGTGTATAAAATTAAAAAATGTTGTACTTTATAATAAATTTTGTGACTTATTTCCCGTAAATTTTGACTTTTGATTGAAAGTTCACTTTTGATAAAAACATATCTCTATACTATCTTAATTAAGATCATGGAGTGATTGAGATACTCAGCTCGTACATTTAATTCAAAGTAGTTCTTACTGTTTTTTGTAGATGAAAAAGTCCAAACTAGGATACATTCTGAGAGAGTTCTAGTTTCGATAAGGAAATATTAGATTAGAGTCATTATTGATGTTAATGTTTTGCTTTCTTTGTCAGTTACCTGGTAAAACAATAGCCCAAGTCGGGATCATTGATTACAGAAATACAACACAATCAGTAATACATGTGGTCTCCATATTTATTTACCTTTAAATGAATTATAACTACAAAGGCTACATTTTATTTGAATACACTATCTATTAAAAATGAAGATTACCTTTTGTTGCGTAGTAAATTAAAAATTTGAAGTAAAAACATAAGTTATAAGAGTTCAATTGACTCATGATCTCAACTCTATAAATTACTAAAATCTCCACAAAACCCCTTCTGATAAAAAACATAAGTACAAAAAATAAACAGCAACTATAATGATTTAGGGGAATTTACCTCAAAATATTTCGATGCATTCTTTAAGCCACTATTAAGTGCATAAAATGTTGCACCTTTACGAAATAATGGTTCACCTAGTAAACCTTGAATTGAATAGAAATGATAAGCGATTCCTTGAGTTTCTTCACATGATGTATAGAAGTAAATCTTTAATGGTATGGATGTGTGTACAAAAAGGAACAAAAAGAAAAGAAATGTAATATAACTAGAGTTAAAATTAAATATTAATCGATAAAAAACATTGCTATGTACACAATCATAATACTAAAAACCACAGATAAATAAATTGATGTAAGTGAATAATACCTCCAGCAGTAATCCGTTCGAATTTACAGGCAGGTAATTCTAAATGTTTGCAAATTATTATATAAAATATTCACTTAAAAATATAATGATCAAGTAGTTTCATGACTTTTGAATTAGTTTATCTAACAGGTTAATTGCTTTATTAAGACCTATCTCCAAACTTATGCTTGTTTGGAGAGTAAGCTGTTTACTCAGTTTTCATTTTGTATGGTAAACATTTTAGTCTTTCTGTGTGCATTTTCTATGTTGTTACTAAATTAGAACATTTTTTAGATCACTGTGAAAAATAACTAAACAAGCTATCTATACTAAACATATTTTTTTCAATCTGAACTGTTAGTGTTTTGTTTAGATTTGTAATAACTAATAAGAGACAATTTTTCCTTAATGTCTTTGTTATAAGGAGGAGTGTACAAAACTTATACTGATACACAAACTTCCTATACGTAAGCCATTAATCAGCTACTGAGTATGAAGATCATGAATGAGGAAGGAAGTTTATTGGACTAAACCGAATCAAGTGCATAAGCACTTAATTTACATCTACTCCATAAAAAATGAAATTATTTCTTAGCCGATAACATGTACTTGTTATTAGGAGATTTTTGATTGCAATAACATGGGCATCTCATTTGACGAATTTTGATTGTCCCACTGTATCAGTCATAATTACAGTCGTATTATATTTTCTTGCTAATGTAAAGCCAGTTATGTCAGCCGTTCAACCTGCAATGTCTTTAAGTCAGCTCTGATAATGAATTTTTTATTAACTGCCTCAATGAATCGTTCAAGTTTTTGTGAAGTTTTATTCTTGGGACTGAATTTTATACTGATGTTTTCTCGAAGAACAATAAAATCTCAACGTTTAAACCTGTTATATCTCGAACTTAGATTCTTAGTACGTCGCGTAATACTTGAGCACTCGAATGCTAGAACCCTCCCAAGTCGCGGAATGAGAAGACAGAAGACTAGTAAGGAATGTTGTTCCAAACAGTGTCAAATATAGTACAAAAATGTCATGTATTTATAGTTTTTTGGCTGAAAGTAAATCATCCTTTCTGACAGCCAATAGGCACATAGGGGGCCCTCTTATTCATCAAATAGGGAAGCTACACGTGGACATTCTAGAATGTTTTCCTAGCGATGATTGGATGGAATTTCTTCGGCTCTTTCTGGGTTTCTTGAGGCTTCCTTGAGTTTGACAACGAGCCATCATTACAAAACCATCTAGCCTGGAGGACGCAACTTCACCAAAACCATCCAAGCGACCTGCCAATCATCTCTATCATCTCGCTATACCAAGTATTCGATCAACTCATCAACACTGGATGCTTCATCGAAGAAAGAGTATAATTCAGTATCATTGACAAGGTGAAAACAATCTGCTGAAATTAGAATCTTTTGTATGCACATAATGTACAATGAGTTATTATGTAATCGTGCTGCATTCATTGACCCTAGGTAATCGCGAATCTACGATTTGACTCACTTCTCTCATAAAAGCTGTTTACAATAATGAGTTTAAATCATGTTTTTTTTGAAGTGTCGTACTGATGAGATATTTTGAATTGTGGCTAGCAAAGGAATTCACGACTAGTGTTTTCTATTTAGGACTCAGTTGGATTTACCTCAATATCAGTGTCGATGTCGCAAATATTACTAATTAGGAAACATAATAATCTGTAATGATGACTTTATAATTTTCAGTCTTTCATGACTATAGTAACTTCATCATTCTTTCACCTTTTAAAAATACCATTTTTGCACCCATCTAAAACAGACTATAGTTTACGATGACGTGAAAAGCTTATTTGTAATTTAAAACAATTTTCACAGCTAAGGCATGCAGAACCGTTAAAATGTATTAATTAATAAACTTTGATTCAATGAATAATTTTTTTCTAATTTAACCAATAACTTCATAACTCGCATGAGAAAACAGAGTTATTGTTAAAATAAAAAAAACAAACGAATAAACAAAATTATCTTTAACACAGATATGGTGTTCTATTGATTTCTTTGTGAAACCTTTGTGATTAATTGCATTCTATAGTTATTTTTACTAGTCATATATTGTAGTGTGGTCTACTTATATCCATATAATTAGTGTATGGCGATGGTCGCTGTCCTGGCAGCGACACCAAATGTAGTGAACAAAACACTGGTGGGGACAATCAAATGTATTTAAGCACAAATTACAGACTATCTCACTAAATTCTGATAACACTACAGCAAACAGTTAATTTGCAATATAACAATCAATTGTCTCAATCTTAACTGTTCCCTCTGCAAATATCAGTTCATCTTCTCTAATTTCAATGTTCATGTATTTTCCTGCCAATTGCGCTTCATTTCAATTCTTTTCTTATCGGTCTTCTGCCAAAATACATTCTATGTCTGACCATCACCCTATACTATTTACTTGAATATAAGTAGACCACACTACAATAATACTTCATGTGGATAAAATACAGATTCATCTGTGTTTTCCCTTAATTCATAATATTAACTACACAGTTTATGTTGCACATTTCAATTTTAATGGAAATGCTTTTCTGTTTAAGTTTAGTTTGACTGAAACATAGACTAACTTAAAATATATAAAGTAACATCTAATATTCCGTAGTCTATTAGTTTTCCAGTTAGAATTTCAACATCATAATGCTGTTTACGTGTGCGAGTTTTCAACTCGTGTTTCGACATCCAATTTTGAATTATTCGTCGGGATTGTTTAAAGCTTTGATTTTGATTAATAATACAATAATAAAACAGACAATTAACAATAGAGATAAACAAATTTTGAATATTAAAAAAAGAATAAAATAAACAGTATTAACTTCTACTGATATACATGCCAAAAAAGTGGAACACACAACTAAATTTGACGTAAACTTACTTTATCTGGTTTAATTAATATTCCCAAATGCCAGTAATCATCATTCCATGGAATGGAGAATTCCACTTCTTTTGAATTACCATCAAATGATAGTGGATTATACGCAAAAATTATCTGATAAGTAGTGTACTGTAGATAAAACAAAGTGTAAATAAAATCAATGACATAGAAACAAATAAACAAACTACACTGAAGAAACAGAGAAAAGTATGTAGTGTGGTGTAAAATGTGAAAAAGAAAACAACACAATTATATACAGTATTTAAATGACTCATCTTTGGTCGAAAGTGTGTTTGTGTACCCATACATACATATATGTGGTAGTATCTAATGATGTAGTATTAACACTAATGAGAAAGAATTAAACCATTGAATGTGTTTCTTTTTTGGAAACATGTCATAGACATATTAAATCATTGTTTAGTGAAAATGGTATGGAATATAGATATCACATTCACAATATTTCCTATATTTTCGTTAAAATAAATCCAACTATTATTTTTTGCTTGTAGTTTCATCATGATGCCCTTTTAATCCAATCGGATACACCATACTTGAATTTCAGTGATGAACGCAGCCTTTGGATCAATAATCATTTAGACAATATTTTTCATCTTTCAGTGTTATGCTTAAGTTATGCCTTAGTTTATTTTAGATGTTTTCAAATTCTCTTTAACAATTAAGGCAGTTATTGTCAGCTATTTGACTGAAAAATGTTAAAAACTAATTCGTAGTCAATTAATTGCAAGTTATTTGAAGAAAAATAGTGTCCATGCATAAATCGGGACTGATACATAGTTGAAAGTAGTTTACTGCATAAATTATAGAATTTATGGTTTTTTTAAAGATTCATTCGTGTCAGTAGATCATTCTGTAGTGAGATACGTTATTTGATAGCCATTTTGATGATAAACAATAAAAAAATTGTTTGTTCTTATCATTTTTATGATCTGCAGAATAAACGCGCTGCAGAGCTTTAAATAAATAGTTTAAGACTCTAAATTCAATAATTTGGTTGTATTATGTGAATTACAAAAGTGAAAAGGATACAATTCCAAGTAATTTTTGTAAAAATTTTTCACAATTATTTAGGAAAAAACTGTTCCGGGAATAATAATTACTCTTCTCGTAGACGATGACACTGGGAAAGAACGATGGGATAAATCGGAACACAACAAATTGCTTTATTCACTCATGTTCCTAATGTAAATAATAATTGACCGGTTAATATTTTGATATAACAGTGGGACAGACGTATACTTAGTCTTTGAGTGAGACATGCTAGTTGTTCTGTTCAACTTCTATGGTTTTTTTTCATTAACTACCATTCAAATCAATAATACAGGTTCAGGAATAAACTAGGAAAACGCAAAGATTTTATCTTGATTATTTTGAATTTGTCAGGAAATTTATGGAAAGTTGGAGTCTGTTTATCGGGTTTGATTGAATAAAAAACATTTTTTTAAGTGGATGAAGCCCTTTAGTTAGTGTTGTGAACATTATAAAATAAGAATATTCATTAATTTATGTTAACAGATACATTGAATGTGAACAGTATCTTATTTCTTACATTCATCAATTAACTGTTCAGACAATTGTCGATGTAATGAATCTAGGAAAACTACCTGTTTACACAATTCTGATGAAATATGAAACAACTAGTTAGCTGATCAGCTTGACTTCTAAAGTTTTCTAATAGTGTTTTGATTAGTGGAACTGGAGAACAAACATGTGAGTTTTCAATATTGGGAGGTTTACCGAAGGAAATAAGAATGACGCATATTACATTTCATAGAAAAACTTTCTCATAACTTTGGACCTACTGAAATTTGGTTTGAAATAATACAACAGCTTCTGTTCAAATAGTTGATCTATTCTTAAATTAAGTATTTTAAAACTTTGAATCCACTAATGTATATTTTGACAGAGAAGCAAATTATATTCGAATGATTCAGTACAAATAGTTTGATGATAAACATACTTAGGTTATCTTTAGAATGGTACATAACACAGTAGGGATTCCATATCGTCACATACTTTAGAAATTAAAAAAAAGATGGTGTAAATACCTAATTTCAATTGCAAAAATAATAAAATGCTACGTGATTGATTTATGGAGGAGACAACATTGCTGTAAATCTAGTCTTTAGTCTCAAAAAAAGAAATATAGTCACTAACCAATGAGAAATAAACTTGTTAGTATCTCTTAGATATATTTTTGCTTATTAGTGTTTACTAATACATGTTTTATGAAGAAATTATCTAAAACATTCTAATGTTGAATGTATGACAGTAAAGTAAAACAAGTCAGTCAAAATGCTTTCTAATTATGGAAAATAAATTTCACAAAACAGATTCCGTCGGTCAGTCGATTTGTTTTATCGCTGTTCACAAACTGATGAGAGAAGTAGAGTATGAGTAATAAACAAATGCAGAAAAATACTTTGTTGAACTTGATAGATTATATTCATAACATTGGTGGATGAGATTATCGATTGGTTACGAATTTGTAATAATTATGTGAATCATAATCTGAAATTATTTGTTACATTCATTTTAAGCATTGATAGGTGGTGGCTATCAGTAGAATCCAGGACGCACATTCCGTTCTATTTGGGACTCGTCAGCTAGGTTTATCTACATTTCAGAGTTAATGTTTACTTTGGGACTCAAACTCAGTGCAATTCGATTCAAATGCCATCGCGTTATCTACTTAGCCACTGAGTCTGGATAGCTACTGGTTTGTGCAGTTGGGTGAATTTTAATTCTAATTCTTGGATTCTACTGCTAGTCACCATCCATCTTCGCTTAAAATGTTTATGATTTACTGGCAATATCGAGGCAATCTGCACAAGATGCATATATGCTAAAATAAGACTGATCATTTGCAATCCTTAACATCATTAGTAATATTCAAACAACCAATATGTATGAATTAAAATATTCGTTAAACTGTATTGAGCGATTTATTGCTTACAGCTAGTAACCAATATGTGTACTCATAAACCAAGTTCAAAAGAGTTAACTTTTTGGCATTATGATTTATAAAAGAGTATACTTTTTTTCAGTTTTGTCACTAAGCTGCCGTCCAAATAAATTGTAATATGATATAACATGTATGGTTAGTATTTTGCTCCAAATACATTTATATCAAAAATCCTTATTTTCAATTGGACTAGTTTTGACAATTTTTATGTAAGGTATGTTAAATTTGACAGGATATCATTCACTTATATTTGAACAGTTATTTAATAAAAAAATAAAGGGGGGAAATCAGAAAACTTGTTTCATTTCTTAAAATATTTCTTTTTCTTCTTTACCAAAAAATAAAAATCATTCTTGTCAACTAAATCAAATATATAAAAAAGGAATATTTATAACCAGAAATTAAAGTAAACAACTATAATTGGTATCTAAGAGAAAGCAAGTATTAAAAGCATGTGATGAAAATCTCTAAATTAAGAATGATATCAATTCGAAGCATATTAATTTTAATTTCATCCATTCTGTAAGATAGAATGTGATATTTACATTCAATATAAACTTAGCTTTTTCCTGAATGATCATTTTTGATTACTTTCAGATAATAGTTATAAAAAACTCAATTTTGTATAAAGGCTATAAGACTCTTTTTTTTATGTTAAAAGATGATTTCTTTCCCCCTCCAGTACAAATTGACATTTTAATGGAAACATTTGATAAACATGTAAACAAAAACATTGTTTTATTTTGTTTGATAAACAGTTATATTGAAAAATATCGCCAATAGATATCTGAAATTTTCATAATTGAAATCATGAGTCAAATGAAGCTAGAGCACCATGGAAAACCTAGAAGCAATGAACGGCCGTTTCATCCTATTGTAGAATATGTTCGATTTGGCTTCTGTCGATCTTCCTTACGGTCATTTAAAATGGTGGTTTCCTAAACGTCCAATGGAAAGTCCACTTTTAGCATATTCTATAATTCTTCGAATTCGATAACAAATTACTATTTTTATTACCGTAGTCATGTTATCTTGTACATCTATTTCGAACAGCTATGGGATAGTACATTTATATAGATTTTTATATGCTGAAAACATGCCTTTTAAAAAAAAACTATAGTCATGCTCGGCATTCTTCACTAAGTCTATTTCAGAAAACATTATCCTTTATGTTTTGTAGTGAAACTTAATCAACTTTTATTCTATCGATTGATGAGATCTGTGATTAAAATATTAATTAGACGAACAGGTGGAACATATTAGATATATGCTATCCAATTATTGTTATTAACATAAGATAATTCAATATGTATATAAGTCAGATTATTATTTATTCCAGTCGAAATCATACATAGATTTACGTTTGACAGGTAGAAACGTTTGAATAGTCTTTTAAATTAGCTAGCTTAAATTACGAATTCACATACATCACAACAATATCTTATAGATAATCTTTGTAGAGGCAGTTCATCGTTTCAAATCTGAGCTATGTTCAAAAGTTCCGTCATCGTATTTGAGCCATGTTGTAATACCTAATTTTTCTCACACAGTCAATCGATTACTGACACTTTATCTTAATGTTTCTTGCTTCTAATCATTAGTTATTACCACTTTCATGTTTTTAATTTGTTTTTCATCTTTCTCATACACCTTATATCGATAATTATCTTTCATACATTTGGTTTGATCTTATTATTTTTCTTGTACTTCTCAATCGTGACACAATCTTAATTCGATCCTTGAACTTATGTACTATTTATATTTTTGACAAACTAAGAAGGGTAATAGAGACGTTTAAAATTCGAACTGCCACTCCCCGACACATTGATATTTCTTCAGCTTGATAGGGCTATTTAATACTACAATAAAATATATTAACTGGATGAATATAATACATCAAAAAGAGGTGACATCAACTTTATATAGATGTAAATGTTACATACATTATGAGATTTTCCTAGTACAGTTCAACATATTTAGATATGAACATTTAAATTATCTGCTAAATCACGTAGATGATTTCGTGTCGATCTACATCCGTGCTGTTGCTGGATTCTTGCAACAGATTGTTCGGTTTTTAATGAAATATTGCGCTCTGTTACCTTTTCAAAGTATCAATAAATGTCCATATACTTGGATATGAAACCCCAATAAGTTGGCTAAGGCCTCAATGTCACTCGTCCACCACATTGCTTGTTATGCTAAAGTATTCCAAAAGAGAGGGTAAAGTCAACATATTTCACACCAACGAAAATATTTCCTCCCTTTTCAGTTATCATCTTTATTAATATGCGTTATTTTTAACCGCACACTTTTGGTCGCATCCTTAGTAGTGTGGACCGAAATTCAATGATGGTAAATTTGCTGACATAATGAAGAGTGGAGTTTCTAACCTCCTAAAGTGAACTGTCCTGGTACTAACTTTTGAGTTTCTCTAATTTTGTTGCAAATACTTTGATTGATAACTGTGTTTCTATTTGCTTTCATATGTGGACATCAGTCAGTTAGTATTTATGACTTAACATGTAGTAGTGTGGTGTGTGTTATTTATACGGACAAATCTAATTTGTATGTAGCAGGAATTGGAAGTAGAATTCTTACTGTCAGAAGAGGAAAGTGAGGATAAGAGAAAAAAAGAGTAACCAGAGTGGCATCAGGAATGAAAGCCTGAAATGGATAACTAAAGGAAGAAGTACAAATGGTATATTTAGTGTATCGTCTTTATATTTTACAAATGCAGTGTGTATGTTTGTATGATATAATGATTTTTCCTGCCCAAGTCTTCGTTACATAGTTGTTCCGTAATAGTTGGTGTTATGAAATATGTTAGAAATAAACATGGAAAATGAATATTTCTTTAAAGACTCTATTGAAGATAATAACCTCAAATGCCTTTGATCTAATTCAATTTTCACAGTTGAAATCATGAGTCAATTGAAGCTAGACCACCATCGAAAACCTGGAAGCACTGGACGGCCGTTTCGTCCTATTATGGGACCCCTCAGCAGTGCGCATCCACGATCCCGCACCCGCGAGATTCGAACCCAGGACCTACCAGTCTCGAGCCGAAGCCCTTAACCG
>NC_031495.1:41246733-41273958 GCF_000237925.1 Schistosoma mansoni | reverse complement strand
CAATTGACTCATGATTTCAACTGTGAAAATAGTAAATTCTCCACAAAACCCCCCTCTGATCTATAATTCAATTTTGGCAATTATTGTAGGCCCGTTCTGGACAGCGTATTCTCGCTTCCCACGTAACAGCCCAGGTTTGATATGTGGCACTGCACAACCTATTTGCACTGGGTGATGTAAATCGAAGTATATAGCACAGCTGTTTTTTCAATCTACTTGTATATCAAGGTTCCGTTGGTGATCCACTTCACTTCTACATCCATATCATTTAACGAATAAGACATTTATGATAAAAGTCAAAGATAAATTTGTAGAATAACTGATATCAGCACGAGAAATTATAGGTACTGAACAGTCTACTCTTGAAACTATTCAACAGTAGACACCAATAACCCCATACAGTTTTTGACCTGCGATTCGCAGGTACTATACAACCATATTAGGATTCACTTTCAGTCAGTGTCAACGTATCTCAGGTTTTTAACGTCATTTAGTTCGTGAGAAAGTAAAATTTTGATCCAGAGTCACCACTTTGTAGTTGGCTCACGTTTGGCATTGCTGCCGTCACAGATAAAACATTTGACTAGTATGCATTTAAACCCAAATTAAATAACAATAAACACACGAACACTATTTAGTTAAATAAATACTTTGGCAGAAAATGGCTTTCAATTACTGTAAAAACATTTGCATATATTCCTATAACTCCAAAAATGTTGAAGATTTCCTGGAGGAAGTATTGAAATGACCAGTTGTAATCAAATTAGCTGGAGTAAAACCAACTAGTTCTTTATAGTTTCATGCAAACACATGAAATATCAATTATGAATGACTTACATAACATTCAAGTTTTTACTGATTTCTGTTGTGATTTCAGTGTATTGTCGGTTCCTTTTAACAAAGAATAACAATTTAATGCTTTTAAGGGCGATTTATCTTCAAGATTTTTTTCGTATTTGGTTGGACGCGACTACAAAAAGTTCATTTCATGTTATATTAGTTTGTAGCAGAGTTTAAAATGGAATTTGTCTTAAAATGAGACCATTTTCTTTCTTTTTGTTATTTTGACAAGACTTTTAGGAAATAAAATCAAAGTAGCCTTCTTAAAACAACTTTTGAACAATTTCATCAAAAACATACTTTATACATCATGTTTATTTAAATGAAGGAATAAAGTTACTGCTTCATGCCTAATAGGCTTATAGCTTTGATAAATGGTAACAAATTTGAATTAAGTTCTTTGGTTTAAGTAAAACAAAATTTAAAGAAGTAATCTAAAATTCATGGCTATAATGATTTATGTTTAACGTATAATCCACAAGAATTTAACCAGCTTTTTACAATCTTTGCTAAGAGCAACATTGGTAACACCTAAAGCGTACAATGAATGTAATTTATGTTACCTACTGATACCCCTTAATGGTTATCATAACTTAATAGTAGTCCAAAGAACATCACTAATCCGTTTAAATCCAATTAATTTTGCTAAGAACCTTACAACAATTGTTATAAATTCTTGTACAATAGATTAAGGAGTTGTGAACAATATCAAATCTGTATCTTAGATCTCACGGCTAGTATCTATGTCCTTGTTTTTTAAATAAGAAAATGTTTGTACGTTAGTTCAATGTGAAATACGATTCATCATTGTTATTTGTAATAATTATAAGCGTTGAATTTAATTTCAAAATATTATTTTAGAGAAATAGGGTTTAAATATTTTCAGCTGTATTTCGATTATTCATTTTACATCAAAATTTCTTATTTATTGTTAAATTAAGTTTCGAGAAAATATACTGACTGACATTTGAAAGCATATTCAGGGGTGTAAAACTATCTTTTGTATTAATATGGAATAAATGGAAACAAATATTAACTTTGAATAAGTGATACTTTTCCCAGAGTCTCATTTAGTACTAACATGAAGATATATTCGTCGAATGAAATCTCACCAAATTTTTTAACACACAGTTTGTTAGTTGTGTTAAATAATCAATAGAGACTAACCAGATTATGTTGGAATCAGACATAGTCTTAAATTCTGTAGATCATTGGTATTGTGGTGTGGGTTACTGATATCCACATATGTGGTATATGGTGATGGTCGAGCATTGAATGTATTTCAGTAGAAGATCGATAAGGAGAGAACGGGAACGGCATGCAATTGGTACGAAAATGCATGGACAATTATAATCGGAGACTATGGACGGATATTTGCCGAATAAACAGTCAAATTGAGACAATTGATTGTTATTTTGCAAATTAACTGTTCACTATATGGTTCTCATATTCTATTGAGATATTCTGTAATGTTGTACTAAAATACATTCGATTGTCCCCACTCGTGTACTTGTTCACTACAGTATTATCATTAAACATAAATACTTGGTGAAACAACTTAAATTAATTTTGTCTTATTTTTTTCCAAGACGTTAATTACCAATAATTTCTATTCGTTTCCAACTTCAAAGATACCTTCTTTCAGTTCATTTATTTGCTAAAATGATTTTATATAGACTTTATACAATTCGAAGCTGATTTTTGTTATTATAAACTCACTTCATCTAGAGAACTGTGGAAACACCCATTTACTATTGAACATCTATCTTATTGTAATTTGAAACCCCTTAGTACTACACATCAACAACACTCAGATGGGATAAAATTTAAATTGTACATTATTGAAAGCTATTAAACAGTTCAGTCTTTTTACAATCATTTGAAATAAATTGAAATATACTTATTTTGCAAAACTTTTTTATGATCATCTAATAACCAGTTATCGAATGAACAGAATTGAGAGGAAGTTCATTTAAAGTTATGTTTTCTTTTATGAATCATATGAGGATAATAATAAAGTTAAAATAATTTACTTAAAGACATAAAAACTTTTAAATTCTCTTGGTATTGTTTACTGAAATCTTCCAAATGATGTTTAGGACTGCAGTTGATCAGTCTCTTATTGGTATATGTGCATTTTGTGTGTATTGCCTTAATTAAAAATCATTCTAAGCAAAGATGTATAGTGGCTAGCAGTGAAATCCAGGACGCGCGTTTCGTTTTATTTGGGACTTGTCAGCTGGATGTACCTACATCCACTGCTAGCCACTATCCATCTTTACATAAAAACTTCTTATTGTTAAAAAATGACTCATCTTATGCTTTTTTGTGATTAACTGAAATAACACTATAAAGACATTTTCTAAATTTGTCGATATTATTTCATATTGCATGGTTATTAGCTTGTGTCTAGACACGAAGATTTCTATGGTCGAGATTAAAAAAAGCGACATAACTCAAATAAATTTGGTGTTTTCAAGAATTAAATCATTATGCGACCAATTAAATAGCGTGGTTTCTATTTTTCAGTAACAATTTATTCCGTTAAAGTATATTGACATTTGAAAGTTGTACTAAGCAATGGCAACTATAACATTGATAGGCGCAAATATTCAATTTTAGTGGATCCAATTGAGATTCTGGTTTTAAATGTCCACTTTGAAATAATTTAAATGAAAGAAAAGTAAAATCCTTAGTTTACAATGCTATGGGTCATGAGGCTTAATATATTGGGCTCTAATTATTGTATGAATATCAACACTAGGATGCTGGTACATCCTACTGACGAGTTCCAAATGGAATATAACACGCGTTCTGAACTATACTCCTGGTTACTATCCGAATTTAATATAAAACGTATTACTAGATGATAGTATTGAGGTATTCCACCCAGGGTGCTCATATACCAATGGAGACTGATCACTTACAGTCTTTAGTATAGGCAACTGGGGGATATAATACTTAACAATAACGAAAAGATATACTGTCCAACATCAATTGGCTTATGCTGTATTTTCCAGTTCAAACTTTAAAAATGCTTCTTACTTAAAAATCTAGTACGAATGATCTAGGAACTTGGATTTTCTTTCTTTAGCTACCACTAACTACCATAGTTATGTTTTCATACAGAACATTTGATCACATACTTTGTATTGAAATTTAAAAATTAACATAGTAGGGTATTTTTAACGAATCTAACTGGAGAAGGACTAGTTAGTCTGTTGTTCATCTTTTGGTCATTAACACTAAATGATCAGTAACTTATTACTAGAGTTAGTTTTTTGTGTTTGATTGATAAGGAAGTTAGTGATTACATCAATTATTGTTTTGATTAATATGTTAGCTGATAAATTGTTTAACTCCATACATAATGTAATCTTACAACCTTCATTGATTAAAAATAAGTCGTTGGGAGTAATTAAATCAATAAAGAAATGTACATTGCAGGACTCTTGTTGTGTAATAGTATTAAACTAATACCAATCGTTGTTATTGTAAATTTAAGTGGGATTAACACTTGATATTCCTTAGTCAGATTCTAAATATGATAGACATTTAGGTTTTTCGCACTATCCTTCTTCTTAGTTAAGTGGGTGATATCGCAACTTAGAAACTGAAGCAAATTTTCATCAGTCTACGTTGATATAATACAAACAACGAAGGTGATCGGGAGAGTTGTAGTGAAATTTATGGGGAAAATAGCATTCAAAGTGAATAAGTAAAACTAAAACTAAATTGGAACTCGACATTAAAAGAATTTGATTAATAAGTTCATCTTTTAGGCTAAGATTGACTTTAGGATATCCAGTGATATATTAAGACTAACTTGATGATATGACCCATGAAATATGCACCTCTTGACAAAACTTTCAAGAACAATCAGCAACTTTACCGAATGGTTCAGTATCTTCTTTTGTCCTCAGCCTTTGACCAAATTACTATTTTGCTAACTAGTAAATCATAACAAGGTTAGGTTGTGGCCAAGCCAGAGTAATGCTAATGTTATTTATCTCAATACGTAACAGTTGGAGGCCTCATAGACAAATTTTACATTTCAATCTAAAAGTCAACGTAAACTTCAGTATAACTCAGTGCTTTCTTTTTATCTTGACTGATATAACATAATCTGTAATTATAAAATTGAAACAAATTACGATATTTTATCATTGTACCTTAGCTAAAATAGAAATAATCAATCCAAAGGTATTAGAATATACTGATGATTTGTCAAATAACAAATTACTGTTTTCAACGAATTACCTATTTCTGTGGTTTAACATGTTTTCATTTCATCGGTATAGTATGTTATGATGAATAATGTCGTTAACCCATATAAAGTTATGTTAGAAAATGTCTTTGTAATCATTCGTAAACCATGAACATGTAATAAATATAGTCGATAGTGCCCTTAATTTACAACATATATCTTAATGATCACCAAGCCAATTTGTACAACGATGATACTTTCAGATAAACAAAATTTTTGCCAATATTTTCCATTAAAAAAAAATAACATTTAACTAATATTATGGAGTACTATTTGTACGAGTGTTCTTAATTTTAAACGTTTGGTAAAAGATTTAATAGATCTAGAGTTTACCTGTATTAGTTGAACACAATCGTAAATTGTGACTAACTCGGTACTTCTTTTACAAAGAATATTTCTATGAACCATTGCATAATTTCTTTGGGAAGATTCAGTGATACAGTGTTTGTCTTAAATTTTTTTGAATTCTTACATTGTCATTTCTCTTTTATAGCCGTAGCTTTTCAGTCTCTTAGTCCCATGTTTGAACTCCTCTCTATCAACTTCGATTTAGGCTTCTAGGTCGTATCAGTAGACATCACACCCAAAGTGCTGCTCATATCAAAGTACCTAGTGAATTAGTTAGTTTTTTATACTATATTATTTTTACAAACATTTTTATAACTATATAATAATCAAATGTTCGCTAGTAATTCACTTAAAAATGAATTTTCATAAGTGCCAGTGTTAACTTGTGACCTGTGAATTAAATCATTTTTCAAGTGAAACAACTAATTATTTATACGGCTGAATGGGAATTTCTCTATATAACAGATTGTTTGTTACTGGATCATAGAAGACTGAATCAGCGTTTCGCCAACATTGTGCTTGTTATGAAACTTAAAAGTTTCAGGTTATATCCTTTATGGATTAACAGTTTAATCCATCTTAGGAGTCTCAAAGTTAGGTAGGAGCATCAATGTTGTTCAGTAAAAAAGTGTTATATTCAACAACTTAATTGTCTTGTACCAAATGTTGATTGTCACATGTAAATGAGTAAACTGATTATTTTCAGGTTTCAAATCTTTGAACATATTTTTTTTCGAAATTTCATTTTATAGAATTATTAAGGCTTTCACGTATTTGTTCATTTATATCAAGATTTACGCTTTAGAATAATGATGTTTTGTTGCTTTGATGTGTGTAATATTTTCCCACTTAAAGTAATTTCATTAGCCTAGTAAGATGGTACTCGTTTGTGCAAAACGTGACATATGAAGTACTACATATATAACACACATAAATCATTTAACTTTTTAAAGACAAATATTTTATAAATGAACTAACTTCAATAATTTTTAATCCAAGTCTTAAGACATTATCTGGATCACGTATACTGAATAAATATAATCCATGCTGAATAGCTGTTTTATTTGGTTTGAATATTAAATGAATAAAAAATGTTTCATCTGGTAATTTTGATTGTGGAAATAAACGTAATGCTGGTACACTATATAAAACATCACCTGAAGGTGGTTGAATTTTGATAGGGAAATCTTCATCAGCACGTGCTATATCATAGCGACGATTTAATAGATAAGTTATATCCCAATTAACACCTATATAAAGGAAAGAGAAAAAAAAATAATAATGAAATTCATTTAACATGGAGATAAGATAAGATCCATTTAATTATAGATTAATCCAATTGATTTTCTATTATTGGTAAATTTGTGACTTTCACGCTTAATACTTAACAATGAAGCTATTGAAGGTGGTTTTATGGAAATGTTTCATTTGAAGGTTATCGTAATCAAATAATTATATCTACTACAACAGTGAATACAAGCAAATAGAACTGAGTTAACTGATTCATACTAGTTTGATACTTCTTTTCTGTTGTTAGTTTGTCATTTAAACTATACTAAATAAATCTTGTACAGGTTCATTGAAGGATTTTAACGATATACATGAAAGATGATAATATGTATTATCTAAAGGTTTCATTTCCAACTAAGCAAAAAGTCCTTGTTTTGTATTAACACACTGTGTATAAATCATACAACCTCTAATTGGATATTATGTTACCTAATTCATTTTTAATCTTCTTTAACAGGTTGTGTAGAGAATTTCAAGTGAATATAAATGAAATTATCAAAGTATCAAAACACCTTGTCATATGTTTTAGATGAGTAATACATTATACTTAATTTTTGTTCATAAACAACTTCACTTATCTTGGAAGTCTGATCAGCCCTAATGGGTTGCTATCTGATGAAATCTCAGCACGGATTCAAAAGACTCATTTGACTTTTGCCAACTTATGTCACCTATGGCGAAGACGAGATATCCATCTATAAAATAAGAGACGAGTATACTACTCAGAAGTTCGTTCTGTTCTACTTTACGGTTGCGAGACGTGGCCATTAAGAGTAGAAGATATTCGTAAGTTACTAGCATTTGACCACAGATGTCTTAGAAATATTGCTCCCACCTGCTGGGATCACCGGGTAAGTAATAGTGGAGTTAGACGCAGGGTATCAGGGAATGATGGTAAATCAGTTGATGAGGTAATGAATCTCCATCGACTGAGATGGTTGGGCGACGTGTTACTTATGCTTGAACACCGATTACGACGACGCGCAATGCCGAATAGTATTGGCGATCGTTGGAAGAGAGTAAGGGGCAGCCAAACCAAAACATGACATTAGTGCTTGAAGTCACTATTTTCTAGTCTGAACCATGTTGGTAGATTCAAACTAATTGGTTGGGGTCCGCGTGACTATCGTAACCAATGGTTGGAGACACTGGGTGATATGGCTCAGAATCGAACACGATGGCGCAGGTGTACACACTCTTTGTTTTCCCTTAAACCTTGAGATTAAAATTGCTTCGTATCTTTTTTTCTTCTTGTACTACATCCTTATATACAATCTTTATATATTACAATCATTAAATTAACTTCTATGAATTCAGTATTGATCTTGTTGTGCTAATGAAGTATGGCAACTTGGATAGATACATATGTGTTCCTGATTCTACGTTGTAGCTGACTGACTGACTTTTGTTCACAAAGGAAATAATATTAAAAACGAATTATATGGTTAGTTGATTTGTATTACTGATTATTGTCTATTCATTGGTTAATACTAATAATATTCATTTCATACAGATTTAAGGGAGAACAGTGTTTAGAATGCTCAGGTAGGAATGGATTAATTGTCTTGTACTCATTGATCTTAACTGGTTTCTCAGTTGATTTCTGATGAAAACCACTTGCTTAATTTATTGGAAAGTTTTTTTAATGATATAAGTAAAATACTTATTACTAACCTATTTAATTAGTACCGGATCAACAAATTCAATGGACAGTTTTCGATGACCAGGTTGAAATAAAGTAAACACTATGTAAAAGTTTTAATAATTTTCGGGAAACGTATTTTTACCCACTAGTTCGTAAAAAAACAATTAGTCTAAGGTTTAATCTTGAGTCTGTCCATAAACATATATGTCTGTATAGACATTCATATCTTACATTCATTCATTATCTATTATCATCTGAAATTCTGGTCTTACAGATTATTTGGGCATATTTTTCACATTTACATAGACCGAGTATCACTTTATACTGTCATATACAACATACATTGTGTAAAATGTTGTATTGTATTACCAAGATTCCAATAATTGGGACACAATGAACTGAAAATTAAACTTTTTTTCTAAACTGTTGTTAGTGATGTGTTGAACTTTACTGTTATTTACTTTCATATAATTATTATATAATATCGAATAGAGCTTGTCTGATTGTAAGATAGGTGAGTGTTAATTTAAAAATGTGTAGGTAAAATAGGATGAAAAATATATGATTACTGAAAAAGAAAAAAAAATACTGAAAATGGAATTTGTTTGTAAACAAGTATCGATGATTAAGCTACCTTGTAATGATTATGAAATAAGAGAAACTAATTTAGGTTTCTTTGTTTAGATTGTGAAATTTGTAGGTAGTTTTTTTTATCGTAAACTGATATCAATTGTGTAACCCTTAAAAACTGGGAGAAATCATACTTATGTATCACTTCAGTTCAAGACTTTTTAAAATTATGACCTCGTGCTGTTACACATGATCAAGCTCCACATAGTACAATGAGGATGTTGTCATTCATTCACATAATTATTCGTCTACGAAACTGATTGCATATTGGACCATGTAATTTATAGCAATTGAATGGCTCACTAGCATCGAGTTTACTAGGAAATCTAAGATTTCATGATTATATCTGTTACGTAAGGTGTTATTTGGTTACGAGTCACAAACTGTAGCTAAAACTCTCCTGCTTCTTTGTTGTCAAGGTGTCCCAGGTTGACATATGTTTATAATGAAAATTACTTTCAAGTTAGTGATTCATATCTGTCGAAGATTAAAGTTATGTCTATATTCTTCTAATACCATAAATTTCCCCAAATAAATGGAGTCGTTGAATAAAAAATATTGGATTATATTTGATTTGATCTAACTTACTGTGTTTGAACGATTAGAGAGGTTAGTTCTTTTTTTGTTATATATTAAAATATTTCAGCAATAACTCCCAACTCTAGATGTTCGAGAATGAATTCAAAAAATTGTTACAAATTAGACAATCATTTAATTAATATTCGTGTTTACTGATCAATCATGTGTTGTAACATCATTTTTATTGAAAGGGTTGACATATAAGCTAATTACAGATGAGTAGATAATATTTCACTTAACCATAGATAAATAAACTAAAAGACATTAAGTTGATTTTCATAGTTGCAAGCGTGAGCCAATTGAAGCTAGACCACCAAGGAAAACCTGTAGTTCTAGTGAGAAACAGTGACCTTTGGGGTTCAAACCACGTCTGTTGTGAGATAGGAACTCACTGAAGACAATTGGTGAACGGTCGCTCAACTTCGTGGATTGGTTGGAGTTAGACATAAACACCATCGGATGCCGGTTCGGTGGTCTATCAGTTAAGTGCTCTGGCGCGAGACTGGTAGGTCCTGGGTTCGAATCTCGCGAGGCGAGATCGTGGATGCGCACAGCTGGGGAGTCCCAAAATGGGACGAGACGGCTGTCCAGTGCTTCCAGGTTTTCCTTGGTGGTCTAGTTTCGATTGACTCACACTTGCAACTATGAAAATACTAAATCTTCATAAAACCCTTTCTAATAATTAAGTTAATTTCTATACAGTGTATTATTTTTATAAAATAATTCAAAATGCCATTTTTCTTTCATTCTATGGTGCCAACATATTGTTTCTCAAAATTTTCTAAATGCATGATTGTCATTTATCATCCCTAAAGTATAGTTTCAATTAATTTAAAAAGTGTAAAAATTTAATTTGCGCGAAATATGAGAATGGTTTAAAAAGTAACGTAGTAAGTTAGATAATAGTTGTTCAATAAACTTAGTACTTATTAATTTGCATGTCATGTGATAAAAACAGCTTCAATATTTATATTAAACAAAATCGGAAAACCTTCTCAACTAATACGTCAGATCTTAAAACTTTACAGTTTATAAGAGAGAAATAAACTTCAAATACTTGGAACTCTTCAGCTAGCGTAAAAAGTATTCATTTCGTGATGCTACATAATATCCAAACTGTGAACTTTAAATAGATGTAAATTTTTTATTTCTCATAGGTAGATTAAGAGTTCATAAATGTCTTGATTGATTCGTTGGTTAACCTAAACACTAGATTTGAAGTGATTTATAAGGCTTCTGAGAACAAATTTATTTTCCACATTCTTTAGATCATATTCATAACCACCGGTAAAATAACTTGGAAAAACCGATTTAATAAATAAGCGGTAATGTAGCGGTAGTATCAACTTGAAGAATTAATTCTGCATTCTTATTTTTTTTATTTGTTCCTATTTCTAAATGATAATGGTAAGGGTACTCAGCTGCTTGTTTGTGCTGTTCAAAACCCTCTTGGAACAGAATAAAATAATCTTTCTATGGTTTATAGCTTAGCGACTGACGAGTTTGTATGTGCTGAAACGTAGTTCGATTTAAACGGACGTTTTTCGGTAGTTGGATTTATAAACTCAAGTTATTTACCATTTAATACTTAAGTGTTTTAATTCCTACGAATTCTTTTCAATATATACGAATACCGTTGACACTGACCACTTCGAAGAATCAACTTGTTGTGATTACACGTGGATGTAATGTATTGAATACTGTTTCAAAAGTTAAGTTTATGTATAAAATACAATGAGGAAATTAAACGTCAACTATTTATCTTATCTAATTTAATTAAGCTTTTGTGATTACTAGATAAGTGTCTACGATTTATCAGTTTCAAAAACATGCCATTTTAATGTATGTTCACTACAGACTGATCAGTCTATCATTAAGATACTAAACTGAGATTTAATTTGGATTCTAAGATGGTTCGAGTTTACGTTCAACTTCATTAATCAATTTATAATACAACTGAATTATAACTTGAAGTATATCAATGAAAATGATAAAAGTCACTAATTTGTGGTGTTATTACATCTTTTTAGTTGCCAATGTTGTAACAGTTTTATGATATCCAATTTTGGTGAACATCTGATAACGTATGTTTAAAAATTTCCTAATACGTTAGAAATCCTTGGGAAGTTATAGTAGTAAGTTAAGACATTCACTAAATTCACATCTTTTTCTGTTTGTAAAAAGTTGCATTTCAAAAGAGTACATCTCAATGTCTGTCCAAAATTGTGTTCACACTAAAGTTCAAGCTTACATTTTTTGAAGATTCTATTTCGTATCCGTAAATTTTAGATGTAATACATCAAATGATCGAAGCTTCGTGATCTCAGAAATTGACAACAGTAATTTTAATTATGCTTAATTAATTAATATTATTTCATTAGTCATTTAATTCATTCCTAAAAGTCTTTGTGAATTCCCTCCTTTTCTTCTAAATGTTTTTATTTCATGTCTGTGTTTCTAAAAATATTTATTTCAGGCAAATATTTCCAATTTTAGTTTTTACGATTATGTTCATATTTTGGATGCATTTGTTGTCCACTTATAATATTTTGTCGTCTGTTCATAAATTCGATCATAAATAAAAAAGGTTAAACTAAATCTCTTCATGAAAACTTTATACTTCGATAAGAGTACATGTGTATGTATGGGTGTACACATTCATGTGTTTATATATGTATATAGGGTAAAATAAATGCACATATGTACATGACGTTAACTCTTTAATTATTTTACATTCCAAGAATTTATAAGAATTCCAACTTGAATCAACTTTAAACTTGATTCAGTTATTTGTTATCTGTAACAAAAACTATCATGGCAATTACTGTGTTATATTGCATCGTTTAGTTATATATATATATATATATATATATATATATATTACTAGTCTACTTGAAAAAAAAACCCATCCAGCTCACAGCATGAAACTCTACCGAAATCTTCAACAAGAGCTAAAAACCTTCTCCACCACTTCTAAATCTCTTATTAACATGGTTATATCAGCTTAATGGGAATAGTCTGTTATCAGCATGTTGTATCGGGTCGCCAATTACAATTGGTTACATTCACCATGGAATAGTAAAATTAATTGTTCATTTTTAAATAATATTCAGTACATTAATTATAATAGGATAGTTTAAAATGACCACCTTTGAACTAAATTGAAAATTTATTGCTACAAGTTCTTAATCACTCCTTCAGAATGTCTCAGAAAGCTTGAAGAAATACCAAGAACATTTTGATGAATAAATAATCTTCGTAAACTTTGAAGAAAAAGATAGACAACAATTGATTATGCTTTTCTTATTCTGATCAAATAATTACAAAATTTATTACTATGTGTAGCATCTTTTCCAAAACTGCCAGAATCTCAAGATTGCCTTCAATCTGTAAAATGCTTTTGTTTCTCCTACATAATGCCACCCATGGATTTTAGCTCCCTCAACATCCTCTTCCTTCTCTTCTTTGCTTAGGTTTAAGAAGTGAAAGAATTCTTGAAGCAAGAAAGCCGTTGAAAATTTATTATACAGAACGTTCAGAGTACAAGATCTACCAGCCGCAAACTATCTTAGCAAACAATCATTTAGTGCCACACTCAATTTTCAACAATGTCAACTAACTACCTCTATCCTCATTTGAAAATCAGATCTCCTGTGCGCTGGTTAGTTTCCCTAAATTTATAGACTTTATATTTCTTTTTAACTCAAGCGTATAGGTGATTTTTTATAGGGGGCGCAGAAATGGTCTACTGAAATAACTAACACTATCTACTTATGACTTACAGATGTTTCTGGAAAAACAAAGAGCTAATTGTTTCTAAAACTTTATTCACTATTTACTCACTTGTATGCATAATGTCCAGTATAGTGTATACCAATAAGATTTGATAGTCCTATGTATCCAATGCTGATAACAATTAAAGCAATATCAATTTTTTTTAAAAAAAAACAAACCTAATTATGATTGTTTTAATTAGTTCAATTGTGAGAATTAGTAACCGGATTTCAATTGATCTATCATATTTAATATATTATCAATTAGACTGAGAAAATCCTGTCTATGAACATTGTGTGTGGGCGAAAAAGAACTATATTTATTATACATGATTGTTATTAATTTTTTTTCTTGTCATCCAAACAACAGATGGGTAAAATTCTAATAAAATACGAATGAACTGAAATTGTATGTTTTGTGATTTATTTGTTGGTTAGATTTTTTAAAAAAATTACCTGGTCAAATTATAGATCACTGATTCGACAGCAACTAAGTTCATTCATAATTTCTATGTAACAATATGAACTAAAATTGTGTATGTGTGTGTGTGTATTCTGGGTTATTTTTTTCTTGTTTTGACAAAATTACGAACAAAATTTATTATAATGGACAATGCCACATTAAGTATTATGACGTAAAGATAGATGTGATGCATATATGTAATTGAATAATTTCTTTATTTAGACGTATTTATTTTTTCTTCATGTGAATTTCGTGTATGTTTACGATGGTTACAAATAAATCTATTATGGTTTATTTACTTCAACATTGACTATACGCTTTTGATTTCTTATAAGCTTCTAAAATCCAAACTGCTGTAACGCATAGGTAAATAATAAGAGATTTCTGTTTTCTCTCAATAGGTACTAAGTATGTGAACTATCCTGCCGTATTGAATGAATTCTTTGAGTTGAATGATTAAACTATTGTTCTGGAAAACATTATCTGTGGCTACTTCAAGTAGAAGCTGGTTTTTTGTAAGGATATATACAGTATAACTACCAATAAAGTCTTATTAAACGTTTCTGTATTTTATCAAAAGTCAGTATTTTTTAAAACTAAATTAATGCCTTAAAAGTTAATGAAACGACTGGGAGAACGTGGGTAAACATAGATAACCATATTTCAGCTAAGATATGTTTCAAACTGTACATTTATACAATGTTTACATTTACGAAACTTTAAAAAAAAAATAGCGAATGCATCCTTTCTCTGATTAGAACGGGATAGTAATGAATATGAGGCTAATCAGTCTAACAGTAACAACACTATTATAATGATTGATAATGACTTAAAGAATAAATTAACTACTTTCCTACTGTAGTTATCACTAACTGATCTACAAATACGATTGAATTTTGCTTTGATCAATCTTGATTAGGGTTAAAAACAATCGTACTAAATAAAGTGTAGATTTAAATCATCGATGATAGAAATACTACAATGTGTTACTTTGTTATTGTAAAATATCTTTCTAATTTGTTAAATAAGTAAGAAAAAGACTGTAGACGATAATTTGAGTGCTTTCATCTAGAATGGAATGAAGATATGCGTAAATGGGAAAGGTGTGTTTTAATTTATAATGAAAAAACACTCACTCAAAATCATAGACATAATTTATAACAAGATGACACACACTGGCAGACTGAATAGACAGATTCAAACTTCTGTTAATTAACTGACTTTATTTAATGATTTATACCTTTTAATAGGACTGGGTATAAAAATACACTTACTAGAAATTATTAACCGGGTTTATTTTCTCATGAGTAGATTTTCTTTGAGGATACAGTCTTTTAACTACAAAATATTTTATTTATCTAAGCTAATTGGATTTATAATCAAACTGTAGCGTTAGCTCAAAAACAAAATCAGACAGTGTTAAGTCATACCTTCGATAGTGAAGTCAATTTATTGAAGATCAATTACTAGCTATTCACTTCATCATTATCAATACTAAAGACCATAGAGCTTCATATTAGTTAGATTTTAATTTTGTGTTTATTGCATCGCTTCCACCCTTAACCTTGAATATTCAGTAGAACGGAACTATTATTTATCAAAAGTGCACTGATTTTTTTTACAAAAAATACAACAAATAAAAAGAACTTACAAACATATACCTGGGTATTTAATTCTATTTTTATTAATCAGTTAGTTACTATTTTTATACAATATACCAAGCCATTGTTCATTTTTGCAAAATAAAGTTTTATATAGTAATAATTAATTATTGATCAGTCACCCTAGATCCCTACAATATCTTGTCAATTAGTTTAGTGATTATATGCTGCGTTTGGCCAATATAATTTGACTTAGCACAAAGAAATAGACATAACTTTATTAGATATTACTCAACAACTGGTTTTTTTTTTGTTTATTTTGCATCATTAATTAAAAACTGTTGTGAGTTATAAATTTGTTATCCATTTAACCGCATATGAATTAGCATCACCTGATGGCAGTTTGATGCATTATAATAACAAGCAGTTTAGTGCTCAAACAGAATTTAACTATCAGTACTAATTGATAGTTGGTAAATTTCATCATGCCCCCGAATGCCCTGATACGGCCGAGAGTGGGGAGAGTCTGCTCTCCCTCTCGAAATGCTCTCACATGGCCACGCGAATATATAGCCTCTGCCAGGGAAGTCCTACTCACTGCCTTCTCGTGGCGGGGGTGTTGCTTACGGAAGTGAGGGGACGAAAAGCGAATGTCCGGCGCTTTAACCGGGTTGGTGGACACAGAGGGTCCACCTTGGGGAGTTGGAAAACCCTGATTCCAAACCAATGGTGCACATGGGCTCCAGTATCCTGATGGAACAACCGTTGGTCACCGGCTACCACGGGACTGCATCTCCTCACGATGCTCCACTGCCTTGTGGATCAGACCTTTAGGTCAAAGGCTCGGGTTGTGGCCCCCTAAGAAAACCACCTGCTTCGGTTTGGACACCCGGGCAGTATCACAGCCCACACACAAATGACATGAAATGACGCACTACACTAACTACACTGCTCTCGTTCCTAATAGAAGAAAGACAATTTACATTATTATTATTACCATTATTATTATTACTACTATTACTATTATTTACTACGTCGCTTTTTCACTCCCTTTATTCCCAAATTGTGTATCCTTCCTTTCCAACTTATGCAGTAGCTCGCCCATGGTGGAAACTCTGTCCTATCTAAACGATCTCCAGTCACTGTCTGGTTGAAAGTGAATGCTTCCACCGATTACGAATACTGAAGCAGTCTTTCTGAAACCACGTACGCCGTTCAAGCTGGCTTCCTTCAACGTTCGCACACTAATGCAGATCGGACAACAGATAGGGCTGGCTATGTCTTTAGAAAGTCTTAATGTTGATGTTTGTTGTCTATCCGAGACCCGTATTCAAGACTCTAGTGAAGTACTACAAATTCGCTCTCCATCTGTCGCGTAATTTTTCGAAAGGCAGTTCAACTGGCCTGCTGCTCCGGCAACATTAACCAGTTTGTCCTGCCCCCCATGGCCGATGACGACTGATCCACTAAACGAGGCGGAAGTCCGCAAGGAACTCCAACTCTTGAAGCGCTACAAATCACCTGGCCCAGATGACTTACCTCCGGCTCTTTTTAAAGATGGTGGTGACTTTCTGGCTAAGGAACTGACGGTGTTGTTTGCAAACGTTTGGGAGCAAGAAAGTGTTCCAACATCATGGAATGAGTCAATAGTCGTCCCTATCTTTAAAAAGGGTTCACGTTGTTCCTGTAACAACTATCGGGGGATAAGTCTACTTCCTATTGCGTCCAAACTATTGGCTTCTGTCATTCTTCGTAGGTTGTTTAAAACCCGAGAACGATTGACTCGCGAGGAGCAGGCTGGTCTTCGTTCTGGTCGAGGATGCATTGATCACATTTTCACCCTCCGCCAAATGTTAGAACACCGTCATACTTATCGCAGGCCAACAATCGTAGTGTTTCTTGATATCAGGGCTGCCTTCGATTCGTTGGACAGGACTGTTCTCTGGAATTGTCTATTGAAGAAGGGTGTGCCTGAGAAGTTCATTAATATCTTAAAGGCCCTGTATACGAACACCTCAGGCAGAGTGAGGGCATACAACCACCTCTATCCCTTGTTCCATTCAAGCAGTGGGGTTAGGCAGGGTTGCCCGATCTCACCATTCCTCTTCATATCTGCCATCGACGACATCCTGGAAACAGCTCTGATGGATGTAAGTAATGGCGGTGTGGATATGTTGCCTGGAGAACGACTTCTTGACCTCGAGTATGCGGATGATATTGTCTTACTGTGCGATAATGCCCAAGGCATGCAATCCGCACTTAATCAGTTGGCAATCAGTGTCCGCAGGTACGGTATGTGCTTTGCACCCTCCAAGTGCAAGGTACTCCTACAAGACTGGCAGGATTCTCATCCTGTACTCACCCTGGATGGTGATCAGATTGAAGTAGTTGAGAAGTTCGTGTATCTAGGTAGCTATATAAGTGCTGGTGGTGGCGTGAGTGATGAGATTGATGCACGTATAATGAAAGCCAGAGCGGCTTATGCCAATGTGGGCCATCTTTGGCGCCTTCGTGATGTTAGTCTGGCTGTAAAAGGTCGCATCTACAACGCGTCGGTGAGAGCAGTTTTGCTCTATGCTTGTGAAACCTGGCCTCTCCGATTTGAGGATGTTAGACGTCTCTCTGTGTTCGATCATCGTTGTCTCCGAAGAATTGCTGACATTCAGTGGCAACACCATGTTAGTAATGCAGAGGTTCGGCATCGTGTGATCGGGCGCAGAGACGATAATTCAATTGGTATCACCATCTTGAAACACCGACTTCGGTGGCTTGGACATGTTCTACGAATGTCGTCCCAGAGACTTCCACGTCGTGCATTATTTGCCGACTCTGGGAGTGGTTGGGAAAAGCGGAGAGCAGGTCAATGTATGGTGTCGTGGCATGAAAGAAAGCTGCGAAGGGCTAGCTTCTGTTGGTCCTTCACGACTCCCTGGCTGGGGTCTGAGAGATGGTGCAACACAGTGGCTAGAGACGTTATCAGATATGGCTCAGAATAGAAGCCAGTGGTGAACCTGCTGTAACCTTCTTTTATCTTCTACATAAAGAGTGGTTCTAACTTTCTTAATTGAAAGAGTCTTCTGGTTGTACATTTCAGTCCGCCTTATCTTTTCATCCCTTCTCTTCCTACTTTCATTATTTTGTGTGGCGCATATTGTATCTGGTACCCTTTTGTACCAATATATATGTGTTTAAATAAATAAATAAAAATAAATAAATTTCATCATTATGAGTTACACTTTCCTTCTTAGTTTCCCATTGACGAATAGTATCTTTGTGACGACTAACGCAAAATAGTTTCGAATACGAGTTAGTCAATTAAGATTTGTTAACAGAAGCATTATGTAAACATTGAAAACAATCGTCACTTTAACTTCATAATAATTTACTTTTGGAAAAAATAGATGGAGTATAAAATATTTTAAGAAAATGGTGATGATGTGGTTTTCGTCTAATTCTGTGGTTATATAATTCGATTATACAATGAATCAAAATGTTGTATGTTTCAGTTTAACAGAAAGTATTCATTATAACAACCGGCTATCTGAACAAAGTATTGTTAGGAAGCTAATATTCTCTGTCCTTGAACGATACTGATTGAACTTTCTGGAAAACATTTGTAATTCCATGTGATTTTTCTATATACCGTATTGAATTGGGTTTCTAGTTCATGCGCAAGGGGCAATTTCAGAGCATAGTTGATCGATTTTTTGGTGATTGACTTATCAAACTACTTGTATTTCAAGAATTGGAAAACACCTTTGAATTGCTAATTCATGTGTTTTATTTTCCAGTGTCAAGTAATATCACTTGGTAATCCACAAAATATATCGCTCATATTTGTATTAGATTTCTGAGTGTTATTAGCCTTCGAAATTCTTTTTTGTTACTAAGCCTAACAAAAATATGTATTATTCTGGTTGGGTAACAGTTAAGAAGACCTGATTTTTTGTATTATAAAGCAGTTAGTTATACTTTACAGATTTTCAGAACTGAATATCTTGATTCATAAAAATTATAAACTTTGGTAATTCAAAAATAACTTTCTGATAGATGATATTAATAAAAATGAGTTAATTTGATATTCTGATGTTATTACTATATGTCAGTTTTAAAAGCTTCTGATCTATCTACATATGGTACTGGAAAACAAGCATTTTTATTTATATATCCTATAACCAGTTTACAACTAAATTACACAAATTTGGCAATAAACATTGTTTAATAACTAATGTCATATTACTTTTTCTAATTCCAACATTATCGATGGTAGTTTCAAATTATTTGATATCGTTAACTGCACACCTCAATGATTACATTTACAAGGTTCACTGAAGGCTATTAGTCAATAATGAATTTCAATCGTGGTTTAGTTAGCGTAAGGCGTATAATTCATGTGAAAAAACTGTCTTGAATTCTAGAGTATTTAGAGTACCAACGTCTTTATAGTTAGGGGCATACCCTGTTAATAATTGTTAACGTTGAAACTTGTGTTAAAACAAATTGTTTAGTAGATTTAATCTGAGACAGTTGTAATGGTTTATTGTAAAGCGTTTCTGAAAAGTAGTAAATGGGGATAGAATATCCGGATTTTAATGCTCTGAACTAAAATGTTACTTTAGTAAGTTGTAAAGCTTATTTTAATAGTTTCACAGTGCATATAAGCAGTTACCTAATTTCTCTTCATTTCGAAATTCGAATTACTAATCAACTGAGTTAGTAAATAAATAACCTATGTGATGCTAACTTTTAAACTGAGTTACTAACCTGATTATGCTTTGTAGAGAGTAGATTGATGGTTAATTCTCACCTAGCTAGAGACTACATTGAACCAGAAGCCTTGAGGTATAGTAATACTTTTAATATATAACATGTAATCTATAAAAATAACGACAGCTACGAGAAATTTAGATTACTTTCTTTGCATTCTTTACTGACATACAGTTAAAGTAGAACTAAATATTAGTTTTGTCTCGGTAGTATCGACTCGAACTGAAACACTTCTAAACTCATGCTTAAATCATATAGGAAGTTTCCGTTTCATCAGTTTGCTTTGTCGACCAGCAGCATCTAGTACGAAACCTAATTTCCCGTTGATTATCTTCATCTAACAAAATTCAGTATTGATCTCAATTCATGTATATTAGTGACTTCATGGTGAACTCATAGTTTTCTCCTCAATAACTAAAACTAGACAACGTGAGATTCGATACCATTCAGTGGGTGATTCTACGTATAGTTAATACGTATCTTTAATATTTGTATATTTTGCTTATTTTATTCTGTTTACTCAAGGTTATTTCTTATTGACTACATTATGAAATGATCAAATATTTTCTATAGTAAAACAACACATTTAAAAGTTGAATGAAATATACATGGAAACAATAAGATAAATGTTGTTCGTAAAGATTTTTTTAAAAGAAAAAAAAACATTTATTTTGATAATAACAAAAGTTTGTTTTATCATCTACTAAGTAATGCAGTAATATGAGCCTTATTTAGATCACTTGACCGTTAAAAACAAAACAAAATAGTCGTTGATATTCAACACTTCTAACCTAAACAGTTCACTTTCATTTATACACATAATCAATATTTGTCCTAAAGTTCGAACTATAAATAAACCATTTTTCATATTTCTATGTATAATCTCTTGTATAACGTACTGCATAACTTCAAATAGAATATCTGCATCGATTATCAAATTACAGTAGAACAATTTTTCAGAAAAATTAATCTTTGTTAAACAACTACAAATTAGAATGAATCAGCAGTGGACAGTATTTTCATGATGTGATAATTTTTTTATATGAATCGATTAGTTTTTTGTATATATATCTTGCATTTATTACTTCTATAGTTTGAAACAGTTGTTCTATTCAGGTAAATGAGGGAAAAATTACAAAATGGTCACATCAGTATCTTCAGTAGAATATCTAGAGGGATTAAAAAGAGTATGAATCCCGTGTTACTTCTAGGTTATATATATTCTTTTATTCAATTAGACATATGTGGAAATAAGATTCACGTTTGCCATTTTCAACTTACTACTGATTTAATCGTATTGTTTGAAAATAAGTCAGTTTGATAGTCGTTACTTAATTGTATACATGAAACATGTTTTATTGAAGGTAGTCTAGAATTATACTATGTGCTCCATGTGGATGATTGTCTAACTTCTTAACCTCGATTCTGATTTTAAAATCAATACTCGTGAAGTGAAAAAGTTTGCAGTAGTGAGCTTGTATAAAAGTTTTAGAATAGTTGCTGAATAATAAACAATTTATTTCTTTATTAGTGAATAACTGTCTTAATCTTTTAATCAGTGTGTAATTTAGCAACTGAACTACAGTTTCGTATAAGCTTAGAATATAATAAATCATAAGAAAATCATCAACCCAAATTCAGTTGAATTCCAAAAACTACTGGGAAAGTTTCATTTAAATGTCGAAAAATATTTATTGTTGTTGCTCAGTCAAACCATGAAGTAGACTTACTTTCATAACAAAAGTGCGAAAACCTATAACCTTTAGAAATAGTAACCATATTTATGTGATTTCTAGAAGTTTAAAAAATAATAAGCTTATAAATGTGTATTATGAGTCATCAGAAATATTTTCTGGTGGTATATTTTTTTCGGTGCTACTAGATGTTTCTGCACTCTATTTCTTAAAAGTTTATCTCTTTTTATTCACAAGAGGTCCTAAATTAGGACAGAAAACTCATGAAATCAACAATTGATTTTGATTGCATTTCACAACAATTGTTGTCTTTGTTTTTTTCTTTCGTTTTGAATTCTCTTTTCGCTTGAATGACAGAATCTAAGGTATTTTATCGATTCAGTTTTCCATTGGAGGTGAAAAATAATCGGAATCCACTCAAATAGATTTTGTCTTATCGAGTTGTAGCATTGTTTTGTTGTTATCTGTAATCATTTCTAAATGTGAATTCATCAAGTTTGAATTTAATTGTTGATGAATATTTTTGAAAAACAACGGAAAATAAGCGCGATAAATATTTTTTATGTATTATTATTTTGTGGAGATTTCAGTATTTTTATAGTTGAAATAATGAGTCAATTGAAGCTAGACCACCACGGAAAACCTGGAAGCACTGGAAGGTCGTTTCATCTTATTGCGGGACTTCTTAGCAGTGAGCATCCACGACCCCGCCTCGCGAGATTCGAACCCAATTGACTCATGTTTTCAACTATGAAAATATTATTCTTTTATTTTGGAGAAATCGAAATTCTGACACCTACTGTTAGCATTGACATAGTCATCTTTTTTAACAATTGAGTTGTTGAGTGTGAATAGAATGCTACATGGATTTATATTTTATTTATAATTATGCTACTCCCGTAAAAATTGGTGTTAAAATATACGTATTTTATTATAAAAATAGTTGCTACCATTTTAGCTTTGAGATAGATTGAGTAGTAGAAGAACTAAAGGAAATTTGGAAACATAAGTAAGTAGTGAGATTTAGTCATATAAAGCAAGTATCTGGTTGAAATAACAAAATTGGATATTATACAGATAAAACTCTAAGAAGCTTAGATCCACTTTAGCGGCTGAATTTTGTAGAAAATGTTTTCCAGAAGTATCAAATGGAGTTATAAATAATTTATACTATTTAAAAGCCTGTCCAGTTTCAAACATTGAGAGTATGTAACTTCTAATTTTCCGGTTAAAAAGGCGAAATGTTCTCAAATGGTTTGAAGTTCACTTCTGAATATTCCTGTTGCCACTACAAAATGGGGGGGGGAATTTTTCAAGTGGAAGTTGATTTCCATATCAATCTGTTTTTCACTATAAGAATCGTTTACCAAATATAGACGTATTGATTCGTTAATACGAAAGGTATACTTAAGTGTATTCACTATATTATTAAGTACTCATAATTGTATCCAGTCAGACTAAAATTTATAATCGAGTATCACCTGTTTTTATTTGTATATCATGTTATAATCCAAGATTTTTTTACTACACCTTAATTGACAATTTATCATCTGTTTACAACCAGTTCTTTTTTCAATGATATGCAACTGACTAAGAAATGGGTCACAGATATCTTAACAACATCTGGTATCATTTGTGGTCTTTAAAACAAATACTATTGTGTAGGAAAATAAATTTATTAAAAGTGCAAAATCAACAACGAAGGTAACTGGCACGTAAAAATAATCCTTTTATTC
This sequence comes from Schistosoma mansoni, assembly GCF_000237925.1. NCBI lineage: Eukaryota > Metazoa > Platyhelminthes > Trematoda > Strigeidida > Schistosomatidae > Schistosoma > Schistosoma mansoni. The sequence continues at coordinate 41,250,325 of NC_031495.1, read as the reverse complement.
ATTATCTTTACAAATGTTTTACTTAGTTGACAATGAATAGCTCTTGAATTAATTTATTACAACACAACTAAACCGTATACAATACAATTTGAAATCAACCACACACTATTGTAACCAGTAACATTTTCTGTTGTAAGTACGAAAAATGAATATAATGACGAACTGTCCAGTACTGAAGAACTTCATAATACTAATTACAAAGACACTAAATTACTTAAGCTGTGTTAATTAGTGATTACTCAAGATATCTATAAAAGTATTAGAATCGTTTACCAATATGAGGACCGATATTGAATAAATGCATATTAAACCAAGTAATTATAATTTACTAACTACAGAGTGTAGAAAGCAGAATGTAGTCTTCAGTTGAAAGTAATTTCAACTGAAACTTTAAGAGCATAGGGTTGTCGAGTTTGTTGAGTATTTATTGAGATTATGAATCTATCAATGTTAGACCACCACTGAAAACCTGGAAGCACTGGACGGGCGTTTCTTCCTAGAATAGGACCCCTCAGTAGTACTCACTTATCGAAGACAATGTAAGATCGTCGCTGAATATCGTGAATTGGTTGAAGTTAAACAGTGATACCGTAAGATGCCGGTCCAGTGGTTTATAGATTAAGGGTTCGTGTGAGGTTGAAGGTCCTGGGTTCAAATCTCACACGAGAGATTGTGGATGTGCACTGCCGAGAATTAGAAAAGGTATTAGTTGCAGTGTACAGTAGTAAGAACGGTTCATTGTAGTTTTAACAAAATCAAACAGGTTGAATAGATAAGATGATCCATATATTTCATTTTTTATTAATAACGTTTAATAAGTTATACAAACACGATATAAACATCTAGCTTTTGAATGAAAGGATAACACAACTTATTTCAAAAAAGGTTATATTTAACAGTTTGTTTGACCGGATCTTTTTCGTATCCTAGAACTATATTAATAAATAATATTTACCAGTGAAATATCTACTTATCTTATTTCGTCACTCCTCATTTTAATGGCATGTTGATTGATAAATTTATTTTATTACAAGTATTTCGAATAACATTTATACCCAAATATTATCTAGAATAAAGGTTGAACTGAGTGCCGTAAGCAATATTCATTAAATAAAACAATTCCAAAGTAAAATGTAGTAATGAAAAGAACAGAATACGATTATAAACGTCTTAATGTTTCATTAAATCATTGAAAAAGGAATCTGCGGAGAATGTCGAAATTCGAAGATAGCATTCATTTTATATTGATGCACCCTGTAGCGTTACTAGAATTTGTGTCATCAATGAGATAGATTGTAATCGCGTACGACATTAGATGCTAGCCACTTGACATCACTAATAGGCTAAAGTTTGAAATGTCTACTAGTCATTCACATAAAAGTTGGCAAAAACGTCAAGACTAATAACCAAATAAAACACATTTACGTTTATGTTTACTTTAAAATGCCTGTCGTTATTCTAAACTTCCAACATTCAGTCATACAGTAACATGTTGGTTTTCAAACTATGTATAAGATAATGTGTAAAATGTGAAAATATCGCATTATATGTCTATAGTTGTTGTGGTAATGGATATTGTCACAATCTAACTTGATTTTATAAAATGACAATTTTAATTTTTAAAATAGTGTGTATATGACAACGACACTTGGTAATCAACTGTTATACATTTTTCTATTCCAACTACCTAATCAGATAATTAAAAAAAGTTAACTCCTTAGATGTTTGACAGCAGCATTGCTAATAATTACTCAACGGATAATAAATTTAGAGACAGTGTAAGGAGTGTAAAATATAAAGTAACATCTAAAGGTTATTATAAACTGTAATTCGTATGTACATATTACTATTCAAAATAACTGATTTGTTGAGAGACATCTCCATGTCACTAATAAAACTTGTATAACATATATGATATTAACCTGGGTTTTAAGTTAATTTCCTATAGATAAGTAACAGGAGTGTAGAGAGTACAGACGTCCAACTGTTATAATATTGTCGTGTATAGCTAAGTGAAAAGATACTCTTTTATTACTACGCAATAATATAACTTTGATGCAACTGTATACGTGATCGCATTAACCTCGTTTCTGGCCGCTGCTCTTCTTTGGCACTCACAAACAGACATGGGAACAACGCCAGGTGAAGATTTATATTCGTATAAAACACAGATTCAAAACAATGTCTTAGTGTACTGGTTTTAAATAACTATGAGCAGCACTCGCTAATGATTACTAAATATAGTGAATTGAAGTTCGACATGTAAACCATTGGTTACCAATTCAGTGGTCTAAAAGTTAGATCCTCATAACGAGATCCGAAGTTTCTAGACTCGCTTCTCTGTGAGGTTATGGGAATCGCCCACTGAGGAGTCCTGTATTAAGATAAAACATCTATTTAATGCTTCTCAATTTCCAGTGTTTGTCAAACTAAGGCCAGTCCATGATAAAAACTAGAAAACTCAATAACCTCCACAACCCATACCCATTATAAAAAAGGTCGCTTTATGGTTGCAATTTGTAATTATCATAAGATGCAACTGATATCTATAACGTACTGGGTTAAATACTTGTTAGCGTTCCCATTTATTCAAATTAATGGTTTCAATGACCTTACCTTCGAGCTGAAGAAATGAACTGTTATCAAATCATTGTTAGACTAAATGGTTCTGAGAAGCTACTGACAAGATAAATATTACAAAGCAAGTGTAATGCATATTAGTACGGTGACTGTTCGTAACTTGAAGTTGTATATTTCTTTGATACATTTTTCAACCATTTTGTCAAAAGAAAAACAATATCGTTGTTTTTTTCAGTAATGCCAAAACCTTTTTTAATCTTGTTAATTTGTTGGATGCCTAGTTTTAGAACCTATAAAACTGTTTTGAAGTGTTTAAATAATTTTCCAATTCAACCAAAAGTGTTTTAGAGTATTTTCGTCTCTTAACTGAACCTTTGTTTTTACAGGAATGCTTTCTTATCATTATGTGAAATGTGATTGAACCACTTGTACAAGGTTCTATACTTAATACTACAGATATTCTGATTAGATTATGATTTAGAAAAAGATCAATTGGTATAAATTAACGCATCAGTCTACATCCAACAAATCTCATATTGAAAGCTTAAACAAGCTAAATTTTGTATTTAGAAATTGAAATAGAAAAAAAGATACAAATCTATTCGACTACATCATAATCAATTATTTTATAGAGTTACCGGCTACTGAATACACTACTATTAACCTTGTACTTTATCATAATTAACATTTCTATAAACTATATATAGTTGAAATCATGAGTCAATTGAAGCTAGACCACCATCGAAAACCTGGAAGCACTGGACGGCCGTTTCGTCCTATTGTCGAACTTCTATAAACTTTTGAAAAAAGTTTTCTAGGTTACAGAAATGAAATTTAAAATTCTTTTCAGTTCTTTGTGATATTGTTGATTTTTATGAATTTCGGGGGAAAAAATCTATTTTAGTTAGTTAACTAATTAATAAATGGAACTGTCTTAAAGGTTATTTACATTCCAAATATTATCTTGATGATTAATAGAATAATTTTCACAGTTGAAATCATGAGTCAATTG
>NC_031495.1:41145530-41246533 GCF_000237925.1 Schistosoma mansoni | reverse complement strand
GGGTTTTCGATGGTGGTCTAGCTTCAATTGACTCATGATTTCAACTGGTGAAAATACTAAATTCTCCACAAAACCCCCTCTGATCTATAATAGAATAATTATCAGATGTGTAAAAATTATGGTCTAGTGAAACTTGGTAATCTAGACATAATTATCAGCATATTGTGGCCAGTATAGAAGTATCCTATGAACGGTGACTATTTTTTACTAGTCATAGATAAGATAGTTATTATTATTATTAATACTATTTCCAAGAAATGATCACCCACTAGAAAGAAAACAAAGTCATTCAATCTTGCTATCTATGCCGACCAAACTATGTCTATCAAATATATAGCTTATCTATATGAACATTTCAGTATTTTTGTTAATAATCATAATATGGTGTGGGTTACTGATATTCACATAAGTAGTATATGGTGATGGTCGAGCATTGAATGTATTTCAGTAGAAGATCGATAAGGAGAGAACGGGAACGGCACGCAATTGGTACGGAAATGCATGGACAATTATAATCGGAGACTATGGACGGATATTTGCCGAATAAACAGTCAAATTGAGACAATTGATTGTTATTTTTGCAAATTAACTGTTCACTATATGGTTCTCATAATTTATTGAGATATTCTGTAATGTTGTACTAAAATACATTCGATTGTCCCCACTCGTGTTCTTGTTCACTACAATAAATGTGAATTGCTGTACATTATTTGAGGTTGATTTTTTTCTAGATAAAACTTCCAATAGGAAAAATAATAGCAATCCATGAAATGAGCCTAATTTCTCATATTCGACTGTATATGTAATCCAAACCTTAACCAAAATAATTCCTATTCACCATTTGGTAGAATTTATCAATGAAACCCCCAACATAATTTTAAGCACTAAATCTATGTATCATTTGATCATAACAGAAGATGCTAAGTATTACTACCATAGTTTCACTTGATAGCTTCAAATAGGTTAAACATTAAATGAGTTGTTTATAACAATAAAATAACAATATAATTGTAATGGGTGGAAGAGTGACTTTCTGACACTTCGTAGCGTAATTTAAGTTGCTTCTTCAGTGAATAAATTAACACTATATAAATTTTTATTTGTTCAATTTGGTTTCTCATTTATACTTTAAAGCGGTGATTAGAACTAGGTCGATAAATTCTGGCTATTCTTATCATTTGGATGTTTAAAAAAATATTATCAATACTAATATTTTGTCATCATAGACAAATATTAAATTTAGATTACCAAGTCATCAACAATGAGAATTTAAGCTAAATATAGATATTCAAATATTTGGTTGATTAAAGCAATCACAGTCGACACGACAAAAATGTAGTACTTATTTCGGTGAAGAGCGTTCTCATTCTCTTTGTACTCTTAGTCTTACATAATTTCTTTATAGAGTGATAAAATTACAATGAAATAGTTCGTTTTAAGAAATTTAAAGTAATTAGTCCCTTTGATAAATTTCGATAATGTAATGAGAAGACGAAGATTATCAGAACTATGTGATATATTAACGCAATACATTTCGAACAATCTGATCACACATATACTTGTTAAGAACATTTATATATAAAAATAAAAGGTCAACTAGACTGGAAATAGGGGTAAGAATAGACAAGGATGATAATGATAAAATAATGTGAAAACAATTTGACACCTAATCACTCTGGATAATAAGCATTATAATCAAAACAGGTCATAAGATTGATCTAAACTCGGCTTTTGTTGTGCTGTTTAGAAGTGTAAAAGGGCGTATACTAAGGTTTATTGAAGCCTTAGCCATACGAAAATTCAAACCCCTTTTGTGTATTAAAAAACAGTTTGTTCTCTCTTTAAACCTACCCTGGTAATATATGCTTATTATCCAGAGTGATTAGGTGTCAAATTGTTTTCACATTATTTTATCATTATTATCCTTGTCTATTCTTACCCCTATTTCCAGTCTAGTTGACCTTTTATTTTTATATATAAATGTTCTTAACAAGTATATGTGTGATCAAATTGTTCGAAATGTATTGCGCTAATATATCACATAGTTCTGATAATCTTCGTCTTCTCATTACATTATCGAAATAGTTCGTTATTTATCGAAATTCTCTTTTTGGATGATATGTTTTCTAGTTAATACTATGTGTGAACTACACAAGCATAGAGCTGGTGAATTTAGAGTATCATGCGTTAATCTAAAATTAGAATCAGTTATGTGATAAGAAAACGTTTGTTTGTACTTAAGTAAACTCGTTTGGATTCATTCTGGAATTTTATCCAACATGTTAGTCAAACGTTATTGTAGTAACAGTTTAGTTGTCAAAGAGTATAATTTCAATTTTTCGATCAAAAGTGTTGTATCCTGTGGAGAATTATGAATGGTAACTTTGAGGACTATTTATGGACCAATGTGATATGTACATTTCCTATTGCATAATTGTTAAGTAACTAAACTATTCATATTTGTATCCCCTATATAATAAGTTTTATTTTGAACTATAAATTATTGTTATATGATTTACCATTCCTGAATTATGCCCTGTCTATTATTTACTGTTCCCCCTATTCACAGTCACATTTGGCCAAATCTTGTACAAATGTTATTTTCTGTTTTATGTTACGATGTGGTCAGTTTGTTTGGTATATAAACCCAGTATGTTTGAGAATAATGATTCATATTGCAGAGGCTGTTATTCGTGTTCTGGACTTAACTGGCTGTGCTAGGCAGAAAGCAGGACTGATAAGTACTAAAGACTGCTTGTACGGTTTTTGTGTATTATTGCTACGATCGATACTTCGCTCTCCTCTTATTGGCGGGAATCAACACGTTCATATATCAAACAGGGCACGCATGCACTCACATATTATAACAAAAAGATATTCACAATTACAATATACTTTTAAATCATTGAAAAAAATAATAATCTTCACATAGTATGATCAGAACTTTATCCCATTATTCAATATATTTAGTTCCTAAAATTTTTTTTTCATCTTAAAACCGTTCGAAGAAAGTATGTATAAATAATATTTCATAGAGAGTCTTAAAAAAGTTACTACAATATTTTTTTTGTACTTTTCATTAACAATTTTCCGACTGTTTAACAAGCAAAACACAATGAACTATTAACTGTTTTTATCAATAAACTAAAATCTATAAAAAAAATCAGTTTTAAATGTTAGATGGAATACACAATTAGATAAAACAGTAAAATTAAGATAAGAAAACTAAAGCATATTTACTGGTCCATGAATGCGTTTAATTTCTTCTCTTATGCTACTTAATTAAAACTAAACAACAGTTGGGCAACAAGGCATCAGCTTTACGACATTCAATAAAACAGGTGATGAATTTAATTTTGTAATACCTAATAAAATATATAATTTCCTGTGCTCATTATTAATTAATATTAAGATGTAATTACGTGAGTTCTAGTGGGAAGCTGTGATCATTAGAGTTCAGTCATAAATATAGCTGATTTTTGATTGTGCAGTATTGCGAACCCCTAAAGTTTAGAAAGTTAACCAATAGACATCAGCCCAGTAGTAAGTAGGTTCATTGCTCACAGCGAGAACTGAAGATTTTTAGTTCAAATCCCAATGGGGCCGTGAGTAAAACTTGCTTATGAGTTTCAAACTCGGATGAAACAGCTGTTTATTACTCCCTTATTTTCAATGATTCTTTAACTGAGATCATCACGTGGTGTAACTTATAAAATTCCGTCTATCTATTATTAATTCTATACTAATGAAATAAAATGAGTTTCACCAACCATCCATTGTTATTTATTTTCAAACAATACCACCCCTAACAATGTAGACATATTAGACACAAATCAAATATACTACTGTATTTATTACAAGCGATTAATGAACTGAGTTTACAAAAGTAGACGCGTTTAAGTGTATGTGAGTTTGTTGATATAACATAAACAACTTAACTAACTTGTTATTTACACTAAATTTTTACTAATTCACACAATTCAAATAAGTGGGAAAAAGGAATAAAGCAATATTGACGGAAAACAAATCAGTAATCATGTATTCTATAGTTTTACGATATTGAAATCTTTTAAGGCAGTTTTTTCACAGACTAATATAATCTGGAAAACTATTTAAAAATCAAAATATACTGAACAGCTGTTTTATTCTTGTTTGAAATCTTTCATCTCCTTTCTTCCATCAGTGTCACATCTGGATCTATAGATTATATCGGTCCATGATAAAATTTTTTTTAAGAATATCTACAAATTAAACTAATCACCAAAAATTAAAATTGTTGTACACAGAATAATCTGTAGTGAGTGTATCAAGATAGAGCGAGAAGACCGGTTTAAGGTCTGTTGGATACCAAACTAGAAAAGGCTCCATTTCCACATAATTTGTAGATGCTGTTAGGATGAAAAATTTTGTATTGTTGATATTTAATATAAGTTTTGGTCCATAAAAGTAGGATACAAATTTATTCTATAAACTAACGTTTAGGTAATGCTTCGTGAGAATAGAAAATTTATAAATTCAGCCAGGTTGTTTTTATGAAACTGAATAAACCAAATGTTTATTGATTATGTTCTTTATTCCCTGACAACTGATCTAACTAAAAATTGAATATCACTGAATACATTTTCAGTGTATTCGATAATAACACTGCATATAGTGAGTTACAACCATGTGGATGTTTACATGGAGCTAAGTTGGAGCATGAATTATTACCATTAACAGCCTTATCTATCCATTCAATTTCATTAAGACTGATGATCTGAACATTAGTTTATTCTTTTTAGAAAACAAAATAGCCTTTGAGTTTTCTTTATTTAGATTGCATAACATAAGTAAACCAGTCTACTTGTATGTATTGCAAACGATATAAAAACAGTTATTTACGCATTTTCATCGTATCAATACCTATTATATAACTTGAAATAAATATACATACAGTTAGTGATAATGTTTTTTTCTCTGAAAATAAATCAACCTTTAAACCATACAGTCACATTTCATACATATAATTTCGATTATCAAACAATATATTTTACTTACCTTGTTCACTAAAGACTGTAGGTAAGATGATGCTGACAGTAAATGTTAATATTAGAATGTAGTTAAGTTTATAAGACTTTACAATGGAATTTTTAATCATAACTTCTGTCATTTTAATAATCTATATAATTGTGTTATGTAAGCATAAGTTATTGTTTAAAGCAATGAAAACAGATTTATTCATGTAATCAGTTATATTATTTACTTATATAAGCACTTCCTCTATAATAATACAAATTAATGATTAGCATAGGGAATGAAATACAATCTGATTCATACTGAAATCTTATTATTCTGTTTTTGCCCTTCATTTGATTGGATAATTGGTTTATTCGAATTTCACCAATCGGTTAGTGATATTCTACGAAGGTCATATAATTAAAATTAGAAAATTAATTAAAATGTGAATTTATATACATAGGATACATAGTAAATAGGTGTAATTTCCGGTTTCAAAATCAGTTCACAATTTCAACTGTTGATAATAGTATTGTGTATGGCAAATTGAAGAGGTAATTTAATCAATAATAAAATCATTATCGATAGTAATGGATTGTTGAATAATAACGAAAGAAATCGATGACAGAAATGTAGCCAATGCAATTCGTAAAATTGTCACTTATCATTAATATGTTTTACATTATTCACTGCTTAACAGAGTTACCTTTTTGTTAGATTTAAGGCTTATTAATTAATTTATTTATTCAAACGCATAAACATTGGTACAAAGCGGCACCGAATACATATTCACCACACCAGTTACTTGATTTGTGTGTAGGCTGTGATACAACCCGGATGCTTTGACCGAAATAGGTGGTTTACTCAAGGAGCCACTTCCCGGGCCTTTAACCTAAAGGTCTGATCCACAAGGCAGTAGATCAACGTAAGGAGATGCAGTCCCATAGTAGTCCGTGTTCAACAACTGGTTCATACGCCATTTGTTCCCTAAGGATTCTGGAGTCGATGTGCGCCGTTTGTTTGGAATCAAGGATTTCCAACTCCATTAGGTGGACGCTCCGTGTCCACCAGCGTGGTTTAAAGCTCTGGACATTCGATTTTCTTCCTCTCAATTTCGTAAAAAACACCCCAGTTGCTAGAAGGCAGTGAATAGAACTTCCTTGGCAGGGGCTGTATACGCGTGGCCATATGGGAGTACTTTGGGATGGAGAGCTGACTTTCCCCACTCTCGGCCGTACCAAGGCATTTAATGATATTTTATAAATGAACAATTCATATCATTAATTTTATGACCAAATTGACATTTGATGCTTGTGAATCATTTTACAATATGATAATGATGATGATGTGCAGTGATTAAAAGCATCAACTGATATCAATTTACAAATACAACCTTTAGCTAGACAAGAAACCATGTTTTTCTCTGTTCTAATTACAAGCTGATTGAATTGAACCATTTATATATAATATGAGGATGACGAAAAAAGTTAAGTTTTTTTTATAATTTTTTTGTTGTTTCGATCATTTAATTACTAATCTGCTTCCTTTATAACTAAATGTGGTTATTTTTTATTGTTTTTATTATCGACTAATGTCATTAATATCATCATCGTCTTGTAGACAATAATTATGTAAAGATTTCAGTAACTATCATGAAAACATTATATATATAGAAACTTTCCTAATTGATACAATCTAAGTTCATAGTATCCTTATTACATGCGCATAACTAAATGGAATGAAATACTTAAAGAAATTAAACATAAACCTGGGGGTCATTATCTTGAAAATTATAACGGATTTATTTATTCAACATTAAATTCATTATTTAGTAGTGTTGTCATGTTGATGTGAGCTCAAAATTAAACTTTCTAACTCATCGATACATGTGAAGAAAGATTAACTAACTGGGTATATTTACTACCTTCATAGTTATTGTGATTGTACGATTATCATTATAATTAATTATAGTCCGTTGTTTTCATTAATTCAAAAGCCTTTATTAAACTTATTGATGAATTAAACTACCATTCAAATTCTTACTTTTTATAATGGAACATTTAAATGGTAACAGTTGAATTAATTGATATCAATAGAACACACTTTATTTGCTAAAATACCTAAATGATTGAGCTGATTGAAATGATACATTTACTCAAAGAAACGATTCCTAAATTTTAAATCGACACTTTGTAGACATCTAATGGAATACATCAGGTGGTTGATACCACCGTTTATAAACAACATATCCAAAGAGAATAATATGACTTCCAGGTAATAAGTGAAGTAACCAGTGATAACACTTCACCGACATCTATATAGCTGGAGGTAATTTAAATATGACGATGTATTGAAGTGATTAGTAACTCAAATTTTAATTTCGGATGACAGTTTCAAACTCTGACTCAACTGGGCGTGTAATATTTTTACTGTCATTGTAAAACAAACTTATTGCTTTTTAAATAACGTTGTAAAGAATGTAGGATCAGAAAGATTTCATAAGGAACATTTCAACTTGAAGATAATTTCAGTAGGATTAAGGATGTGCACATAACATTTTTATTGAGTGCGAATACTTATATTCTAGTATTGATATTCATACTGAGATTTGAACTTAGCACCTTTCGCTTCAAACACTCAACGCGTAGTCCTCTGAGGGACTGAGTGGTCCAAATAGCCACAGTCCTAACATGTCTAAATATATTAGTAAACGTTTATGGTTTCCGAATGCCAATATTCAAGATTGCAATTTAATCAGTCCGTTTTGCCATATGTACATTCTAAGCGGAGTACTTTGATACAGCTTTATGTTATAAGTTATATTATATCTGATATGTGGCTAGCAGTGGAGTGATGATTTCGCCGATAAGTTGACATTTTACGGGAAACCTATTAGAAAAAAAAGGAGCATCAAATCGTTATTTTTGGTTTAGGTTGGAGCTACTGAAAAGCGTGCTCACCTACTACTACCCTGTACCGTAAGTAGCCATAGACTTCTCATAGCTATAATTGAACACGATACGTTCTTACCATTAGGCTGAAATCAAATAATTTACGTTATTCAACCTTAATGAAATCACAATTTATTCTTATTGTTGAATTCAACTTTTGACCAGAAAAAGTAAATATCTTATTTTTTAAATAAACAAATTTTATTGAACTGTTCTAAGGATATTATAATTCGACAATCTGTACAAAAAATATATAATTTGTCTAAATATGTCTTAGAATAAGAATGACTTTTTTCTCAATGATAATGGAAATTTTCCTGCCATTGTTAATACCAGTGACAACGAAATACCATTCTTACTTTCCTTACTCAATTTGAATCTTTGGTGGGACTATAATTTATGGGCGACTTTTGAGCGACGCTCAACTGACCTTGAGACAACTCACCTACTTATTAGGGTGAAAAGAGGGTTACAACTTAGTATGGGAAATTAGAATTAAAATATAGAGTTAGAATTCGGGACCAGGGACTGAAGTAGGGGTTTTCATCGCGAACCTACATCAACTATGGGGCGGAAATGCTATTTAACTACATGGATGAATGAATTTGGGGCTTAAATCCAAGAGTTTCTATCCTTATTTCCATTGTTCTGCCCATAGATCGTAGTGTCGCTTAATTTTCTGCAGTTTGTGTACATAAACAACAGGAATTAATAAATTTATGCATTGAAACAATATATGTAAGATTAACGGTATGGGATTATGGAGGTTGTTGGCTTTCATTGAAGTTGTGAAGCGTTCTAAGTTAGACCATCAATAAAATCCTGAAAGCAATGGATGGCTGTTTCATCCTAGTGTGGAACTCATCGGTAGTGCACATCTACAACTACGCTTCCGAGAGTCAAACCGACAATCTTCGGTCTCGCGCGTGAACTCTCAACCTCTAGACCCCTGAGCCACCATTCAACTTGTAAAGACGATGAAATATGAAATAATTGAATATTCAAGGCTTTTTTATGTCTATAAAGTTATTTATTGTGTAAATCGAAAATCTAATAAGAATCTAAAAAAGGTTTAGGTCTTAACGAATTCAAATGTTTACTGTGATACCATAGTTTCGCCTGCATAATAACCATGCATAAATGATGAATACTCGCGAAAGTTTCTTTTAAATACTGAAACCTGATTGTTACACATTACTAATTTTTAGGATTATACTACTGGAGGTAAAACAACTTTATCGTTTGTATTCTAATGTCGTTTATAAAAGTTGGGGAAACTGGAAGTACGAATGCTCAAATTTCTCGTAATTTCAGCATTGAACGCTTAATATCACACATTTGAAACCGAATAAAATAGTTTAGTTAATGTCAAAAAATTGTCGAAGAAACACCGACAAAAGTTTCCAGAGCTTGATGATGTTCATGTAATTATGATTCATTTAATTATTACAATGATCTGTCATTTCGATATTACATGTTTAATATAACGGAATTTTTTTAGCATAGATTCCTTGAAGAACTAACTCAAAGAAGTCTTTTTTTAATCAGCTTAAATATTATTATTATCATTATTATCATATTATCATCAGTTCATTAATAAAATGTATGTTTCGAAATCCAACCATATTTATCAAAATCTCTTAGATCTAAGTAAAATAGCTTCAGTGTTTCAAGAAAATTGAATATATCGTCAGTGTCAGTATTGAGATTGTTGAGTTTCATTAAAATCATGAACTAATCAATGTTAGACCACCTTTGAAAACCTGGAATCATTGGACGGCCATTTTGTCATAGTACGAAACTCCTTAGGGGCTATGAGGAACGAATCATAAAATGTGTGAATCATTTGATCATTAAAAGAAGAAGAGTAGGAGTGAGCGTAATAAACGTAAAACGTTAATTGAAAGGTACGTTATTTGTATGATGATCAAGAGTTCTTTAAAATTTATGAAACAGGAATAAATTGAAACTTATTGAAAATTGCTTTAGAGAGAAATAGAACAAACAATATTATTTTTTAAAAAAATGACTAAAACATCTGCAATATGAACATGATCTAAAAGTAGATCTATAGTTATGCTTGAATAAATCCTGTAATGATATTGAATAGAAAGTTCAAAGCTGAAGTGTAAAAAAGTTTGCGGAATATTAGGGACGATTGATTTGTTTTATCTTATGGTAAACCATTGTTTTTATTTCAACAAGTCCAATGCCTTCATGAAGTGCTGTCATACTTGGTTGGACGAAAAAAAACAAATACACAAAGCAAATATATATATCGATTACATAAATCATAGCAACATATTTTCACTGAGACGCCATACAGACAGGTGGGTACAGTTGGTTATCCGAATATTCTTTTACAATTTAGTGTAAACTATTTCAGAGCTTTGATGAAGAACTATATGAAAGGATACCTTGTATGAATTGTCTAAAGTTGTGTAACAAAATTATGTAAAAACGGCATAAATCAATAATCATTGATATATATATACTTAATGAGGAAAAGTCTACTTTTTACCAGATGTTCAGGTTCTAATTTTTTCTTTGTACTCTATAATAAACAAATCACTAAGGATACCTTTCACAATGACCATTGACAATCTAAAAGACCTGGGTACTTGTTTCCCTCTACTTTATAATTCAATACTGATACACACATACAAACAGTTAATATGAATTACCTAACTAAATATTGTCTACTATTTAAATGAGAAGAAATTCTTTTACAGAAGGGAAGCGATTGTCTCGAAAATGGAAACATAGAGAATTATGTAAAATATATTTATAGGATTTGAAACAATAATTTCAAACAAAAGAACATACTAATCATTTTTAAATGGTAGTTTATACAATCTAAAAGAGTAAAACATTTGTCATTTAAATGAAACTGGATAGAATGAGTAAATTTTTAAATTTAATTTAAAATATTAATGAGTATCCTAAAAAAAGTTTATTTCACATATTAATGTACATCTCCAAAGCTGTACATTCTAATGAATATTTTATACTATTCCTTCTAATCAAATGAAACTATTTTGTATGAAAGTAAATGAATCTAGATTATACAAACCTTTTAAATGGTTAAGTCCCAGAGTGAACATCAACTGTGAGATGTAGGTACATCCAACTGACGAGTCCCAAATAGGACAAAACGCGCGTCCTGAATTTCACTGCTAGCCACTATCCATCATTGCTTATAAAGCTTGTGACTTCAGGCAATATCGAGGCAGTCCTCACAGTATGCACATATTCCAATGTGAGACTGATCAATTGCAGTCCTATATAACAATGGGAAGATACAAGTAAACAACACCAAGTGAATGTAACGTTTTCCTGCCTTAAAAATGATTATGAGTTCATAAAAATGTTATAAAATGTTATATGCAATTTGACTCTATAACGTGAAGTAAAACTAAGCTCATTAGAAATAAACAAGAGAGAAATTGGCTACACAGGAAGCTTTTCTGGATAACTTTCTGTCAGTTAATTTCAAAAAACATGAAATCAAATAATGATCCAGAGTTGTTTGAAGTGCAGACAAACTAAGTATCTGTTTATCCAAGGTGCAAGATAATCTGTAAGATAATAAACATTTAAAAATCGTTTACGACTAGGTATATCAGACAGACAGTTTTTGAATAAAGATCAGTGACTTAGATTCTATTTGTTTAAACCTTTCACTCCTCATAGAACATAGGCTGCTGACCGAGAATCTCCAACCAATTCTATCCTGGGGTTTTCTTTTTAGTTGTTACCATGTATTGTTCATCCATTGGGTGTTTGCATCGATTTCCGGCTCTGCATGTTATTCCTTTTTACCTTAAGAATTCCATGTTAGAGTTTGGTTTGTGAATGAATTTGATGATTTCTACAATGTGACCGATTGGAAGAAATAGAGGTGTGCTAAAGGGAATGGGAAGACAAATTAACTGTCATTTAGGAATCTACTGTTACATGTGCAATCACCAGGCATGTTTAGGATAGTGGACATAAGAAATGTATTCAAAATAGTTAACTAACACTAGTTTTACTCCGTTTTTCAGAGGAAATCACTATCAAACATTTTCAACCTGATCTGTGGTTTCAATAAAGTGTGTATGACTAGTCGTTCTCTGCAGTGGTGATTAAGTGTCGATTGAATGACCTTTATTAGTTATTTCAAACCTCCTTTCTTGTCTTCGAATATTTATCTTTTGCATATTCTGATTAATACTTACATATTTATTTGATTTTTATTCTTAACATTTTGCATGACTATTCAATTAATGAATAATAGCATTACGTTTGTATAATCTCTTTCATCTTCATTGAGACTACTAGTAATTATAGCGTCAACTATTCTATTCTACATTATTACTTTCCTACATATAATGATTACACATCCATTTTAATTATGTTTATGTGTTCACCATGTTTCCGGTACATTTAGAACATTTATCTGAACTTTACAATGTAGAGTTAAATATTTACTTAGAGTAATATTATTCGTTATAATTATCAGCAGTATGCCGTTGATGAAAAGCTGTGAAATAGAATGAATTTATTTTATTCTCCAAACTTTTTTTTTCTTGCTCTGTATAAATCTTGTATCAGATTACAGACTCAGAACGGTAACGAATCAGGATAATTAAAGATAGCGTTGCATGTTTGTGTAACAGTTGAATATAGTAATTAGAAATATCAAGATTATTGATGTTTATAGTAAATAAAAGCTTTGATTTATAGCAGCTCACATACAATTGAGTTTCTTTACATCTAATTTGGCTGTCCTTTTGTTAACTTATTTAATGAACAGTCATTCGTACAACAACGACCCATCTATACTATTATGCTTTTATTATGTACGCTTGAACATTGCTTACTGCCTACGCATGTATTCATTCTTCTAGTCTTACTATTAATTGCCTAATTGATTCGGTGATTCATGCTTTTCCGTTTGTATATATATGTACATCTTAATCATGTTCACAGCACTGCACTGCGCTGTACCGTACTCGCTCATTCGACTCGCGCTCAATCACCTGCTTTACGGCACTACTCTTTCATGCTTGCTTAACGTGCCTGTAATTTTGGATATCTGTGTGTGGTCCAGTAATAAACGCAATCAACCCTTCATCTTCGCCTTCTGATTTATACACCGTTAGGACGTTATCGAGTAACGGTTATCAGGACGAACAATATACGGAGTTTAGGGATAATATCAAATATCAACCACCACAGATTTGATTGAAGACTTGTTATATTATTGATATTTTAGTTATAAACTATCGTACGATACTTTTATCTATCAACTTTTATGATCTATTAGTCGACAGACAATATCACTGTGTAAAATTCAAACATTAACTATATTCTCAATCTTTTAAACACATTCAACAACTCAACCCGAACAAGTGAACTCGTTTCGTAGATTTTTTTTTTTTAAAAACAGTTCATTTTTAATAAAAGTTAACTTCAATATTTACGCCATAATTCTGAATTTTTGTTTAACTGTTTTACTAGTTTTATTAAATTTAATAGAGCTCATAGACAAATCAAACATTATAGTATATCATCTATCATTATTGATAATATTACCAATTCAATACCTTAGAGCTATTGAGGTGTACAACTCTCATTCTCTTTTTTGTGAAATTACACAGAGATAAAATATATCACTAATGACATTTAAAATTGAATTTGAGATTAATCATTTTATCATGTTTAACAAATGTAGCAAGAAACTGTGAAACTGGTAAAAAAAAAAGAATTCATTGATAAACACTGTGAATATGACCTTATTAAAGGTGGTAATATTATATGTAGTTGGATTACATTCAGTTTCTTGTATATTCAAATAAATATTGCCTATCTAGATCTAGATGATAAATGAACTTTCGTTTATTTTATTACAAGCAATCAAGTGAATATTAACTTGTAAAAAGAGGAATAACGATCTTTCAGAACTTTTATAGACCTTTGGATGTATAAATATATGTTATATCCTAGCGAAGATTAAATTATGGATAACTTCAAGGAATTATTTATGGGCTAACATTGATGTATATTTTCATTGGATAGCTATCAAGTAACTATATTATATGTATATTCATATTCCTTTTATTATGAGCTTTCATTTGACCTATTGGTTACTGTTATACAATTTACTGTTCTCAAGTTGTTCTCAGTCTATCAGTCATAGCCTCTCATAATTACAGTCACTTTGACGTGATCTTGTGTGATTGTTATTTTCTTTTTTTGATATGGTCTGATTTCTTTGTATATAAACCAAGTATTTCTGAAATATACGATTCGTGTAGTGGAGGCTGATATTTGTGTTCTAGATTGAACTGGCTAGGTTAGGAGAGAAGCTACCATCTTGGAGGACTAATAAGAACTATATGCTGATTCAGTTGAAAGTACAATAGTTTTAACAACAAAATGTATCCCGATTCATTGTCTAAACTTATTTATACCTGTACAAAATATTCTTTTTCGTAAAATTCAGTTTTTAGAATAATGAAATATAGTTTTATGGTTGTCGTCATTGCATTTAATTGATAACAGTTCACCGATAATTTGATGAAACGAATGGCTAAGTGAATAGATAAAGAGTGCCTTATCAATGTTGAGAAAAATATATGAAATTTTCAACTAATATGGTATTTATTCATATTTCATTCTTTGATATTTTATGTGTTATGAGCATTCCCCAAACATTTGCTTAATATTATCATATTCAAATATTCAATGATTTGAAAAACCCTAATGATGAAAATCGATCCTGTATGATTTAATTTTAACCTTGTTGAACATTTGATGGCAACAAATATCTTGTCTTTTAAGGTCTCAGTCTTAAATGAATTTTATCAACCACGTTGTAACGTGGTCTTAGTTTACATGATCTGACATTGTTATTCAATATTCTGGATGTGAATAAACTTAATGAAGTTGCCAGGGAGCTTTAAACATAGATTTAGTATCGTTTGATGCTTGTGATCTAAGTGCATTCACGATCATCAAGGAACTTACGCACTTTGAACCTGTGATACACACAATTTTACAACATACGATGGTATGACTGAGTTATTCACGTCACCACTGACTCACTGCGAGATAGATATTTCTAATAACTTTTAGCATATCTTCAAGTTTATAGATAAGCCTCACCGACAAGTGCCAATTTATTGTCAAACAAAAAAATTTATACACGGAATATAACTTGTAGATTATTAGTCAAGATTTGTTTGAGAAAATGTTCATCAGTCTTTGCCTAAATGCCATACTTGCTTTTTCGCAGGATTATGCTGAAAATGTGTTTATTTTGTAAAAAAAAAAGGTTATTTAGTCTCATACGATTATAGCAGATGCTTTAGAATAAATCAATCCAGAAAATGAAATAGAAGACATCTGACTATTGGATTAAGTAAGCAAAACACATTTCATGGGTTTGTAGGTATCAATGCCAAGGTTATACTTGATAGCTTCAAATAAATTGAGTATTGTATTTAGAAATACAATTTTTGACTCATTGAGATATTATGAATATATATAATCAAAATACATGTCAGTTTCACTGAATTAAAACAACTTCAGTTTTCAAGCGAAGTAAATTTTTTTACAGTTGATTGATCACTAAACAGTGACTACGATTCTGTATTTTGATTCCTTTTTAGCTCTGATCGAATCTTATTGACCAATTTGAAATATAGCCATTAGTCAAAGTGACTTGTCATCGATATATTACTGATGGGTGATAGTTCGAGTATTTCTTCTTAAGTTAATATTCACCATATTTACTCCATGAATATAAGAATATATCCTATATTACATGGGACTACTGAGTTGATTTAAATGGTAAATCCAGTTAAATACGGGAATGCATTTTTTATACGTATATTTCATACACTCATTGATCCAGATGGACATTCAGAGAAAAGAAGGGAAGAAACAGACCGGAGAAGGCAAAAATGCCGGCTCCATTTGATCAAGAGTGACTCAACATTTATAATCAGACAAAAATAAGCTACAGAGATATGATGAGTAGGTTAAACGATACACACATACGCATAAATGAAAACAGTCAAGGTGATAAGCGAATAATTGACAAGGTCAAAATGTGGCTCAAAAGGAGTAAATAAAATGGTCTGTCGGGAAGCTATAATAACTCATGTGGGCTTGACGTAGTACTAGACACTACAATATCGGAACTTGTAGATCACTAACGTAGACAATCTGTGTATATGACCGGGGTCTACTCAAGTTGGACAAGAATGATGTGACCTGCTTGCTTCTACTCAAATCATGCCTCGCGGTTAATACCTAAAGTGGATTACCATCTCTTCGTGTCCAGGCACTGACTCTATTTTGGTGACCGCATAGAACAAATATGACTTGACAGCAGAAATGTATTAGTAATAAAATACAAAAAAAACAGAGTGCAACCACTGCCACATGGGCCAACCCATGGCGTTCGACTGACTGACACACCCTGGTTGTCCTTGACCTTGGCGAGAATCGGTAAACTAACCGACATTCAGTGACCTGCCTGCTGGATCATTTCTACAGGGCTCAGTGACATCACTGGCTCTACAAACTCCATAGACAAGTTATTACTGATGTTTATTGAAAAAAGTTGTCCACTCATCTATTCAAATGTAAAATTCATTATAATTGATCCTTTTAAACTACAAGTGACATGAAAAAAGTATAAATCCAGAGTTGTTAAGCATTTAAGAAATGATTTCATCGTACCTAAACGTTTGTTTCTAAATCCTCACATTGTGTACTTTTCTACTACTAACTCGCATCCTTGTTATCATTCACATTCTTTTTTGTTTGCAACAAGTTCGTGCAAGTTTTATTTGTAATTATTTTAAAAACAAAATGTTGCTTTCTTTCGAAAAATCCCTTTATATGTTGTATTATAATGATTTATACTGAATATTTGATCACGATTATGGAAAATAAATTCCTAAATACACATCTAAACCGATTCAGCCCTGTCACTTTTTATCTTTAGAAGGGGTTTTGTGAAGATTTCATTATTTGCATAGTTGAAAGCATGAGTCAATTGAAGCTAGACCACCAAGGAAAACCTGTAAGCACTGGTCAGCCGTTTCATCCTATTGTGGGACTCCTCTTACCTAAAAAACGTTTTACTAAACGAAATGCAGTAATTTTAAAAACTGATAAACACTTACCAAATTTTAAATGAACTAGATTTTATTCAAAATAAGATTTCATTTTAAATTTGAATACTTATGAATACATTGATCCTATATATGATATTTTCATCCAATTACAAGTCATGATATTGAACATGTTTTATCATCTTGGTGATAATTTAATTTTGTTATCTACAACTTCACATTATAAATCATCGTTAATATATTATTAGTTACAAGTTATGTATCTGTCTAATTCATCCATTTCCGGCTGGTAACTAATTGTTTCATATAAATATTGAGTTAACTGGTTTTTCAAAGAAATTTAAATTAAGTCCACTTTGTGATTGTTGTGAATCAGCTGTTATTTCTGATGCCAAAAGAAAATAATAATACTTTAAGTTTATGTAATTAAAAATGAAGAATATTTTAGTGAACAATTGTTTCCAATAACTTCATCATCAGGCTCTACAGTTATAAGTTCATAATTATCGTGATATTTTACAAAGGCCAAAATAAGGTATGTATTAATGAATTTGACAACATTCACTATTTTTAACAATATAACATTGTCAAATTAATTAATATTTGCCCCATTTCAGCCTTTGTAAAATATCACCATAATTATGGACTTAAAACTATAGAGCCTGATAACGAGGTTATTGAAAACAACTATTCGGTCAAATATTGTTCATTTTTTGAATATTCTATGGGGATCTTTATGTAATTAGTTAAAAATAACTGATAGAGTAATATTGATTTTCTCGTTTATTTTTAGTACCTATGTACATAATGACTGGATAGTTTATTAAATTTTAAGTAATCTCAGTACAGTTATTTCGACTTCTAAGTTATAAATTACCTCTTGAAGACATATTAATAAACATTATTTTATGACATACATTATTCAACATCTCACTAAGTCATCCTAAAAGTATAAAGTTTTCAGAGTAAATTTACTCTGAAGAAGAAGCTTGTAATAAGTTCCGAAATGTCGGAAAATTGAATTTCCGCTAAGTCATTATAATTAATTTTAATAATAACAGTTTACCCAATGCCCAATTTCTTTGAAATTATCAAGTCGAACCTTATTTACGATATCCATTAATAATAACAATTGTTCATTTTAGTCTTTTAGAGCTCAACGTTTTGCTACTCTGTCCTCATAGAGCATTGTACTAGGAATTTCTGGTCTCATTACGAACATCATAATGCTTAGCTTTTCAATCTGAAGTTAGTTTATGATATTTTATCATTATCACTTAATATTGTTGATTAAATGTAGTTCAAACCAAATTGGAGCTATGTTCTTATCGGTTTGCTATTCACATTACATTCATTATTGAATATAAATAAGCTGTATTGTAGTAATAAAAATATGTCACTAAAACTGCTTAAGATTTTTTTCAGGACAGAAAATTCACTGAAATATCATTTCAATAAATTTATTATCAATCCGTACATAAATGGTCTAATGTGAAATTTGTAAGATAATGCTATGATGAAATGTCAACAATGAGATGAACATAAGAAATGTAATTGTTCGTTAAATCATATAGAAGGAACATGGTGAAGCCTAGCAGCCCCTTCTGGAGACGAGTGCTACATCGAAGCACGGCACAACTACCGGGCCGGGATAGCTGCTTTTGCACTGCTTAAGCAGAACCATTACATAACACTCACATTCGGTTTATTTTTTTATTTTTACTTTTGGGAAGACCCATTTTTTTACCATCCTTTTGAACCCTCAATAGTTATACAATGACTCTTTGTAGCATTCGTAATCGTTTGCATGTATAAGTACAGTGGTTGATTAGGCCGATCTCCACCACCCACATTACCGCTGACGCTAGTACATGGGATGGTTGTCATGTTCCAGTTAAATCATATAAATGATAATAATACAATATTGTGTAACCTCCAAACGATGTGAAATATTTGACATTAAATAATCGTGTGCGTAAAGTAATTCGATTAAAATAAATAATTTATTCTCGTTCACTAAATTTCAGAGAGCATATGAAGTAAGAATAATAATGTTTGATTAAGATCTAGATAAAGGCTGGGATGTAACATCTTTTGTACACAAAGTTCAAGCTTCATCTTACGGATAGCAAAGGGTTCTGTAGTGTTAAAGATTTGCGAAATTTAATAATGTTATATGAATAAGTGAATAAAGTCAATAAATACTCGAAGATTAAACTCCACGAATTTCATCTCTTGCGTATGGAATTAATCTGGAATATCTTATTATATACTTGTTGATGGCAAAAGCTCGCCACACTCAGTATCATCTTTCTGAAGTACAGAAAATAGTCTTTTGGCTTTTGAAAGTAAGTCTAAACGTAATTCCATCAAGTGAACCTTTCATTGCCGAATGTTTATTAGTTTTTCAGGCAACAAATGTGAATTTTGTATTTTTCAAGTGTACAAGATTGAGTTGATTTCACTTCCTCTCAATTCAGACAGCTAATATTATGTCTATCCAATATATTGAAATAAAATATATTTATTCCCTTTGTTATTAAATTCTAAACTAAAAGCGGGTAGCTGACAAGCTTCGAATAGGATGAAAAGAAAATCTTGGATCCCACTGTTAGTCATTATCAAACTTTAATATAAGTAAACAGTTGTCTAGTGACTTTTGGTTATCAAATGATTTTCAAATCGATTGAATTTTTTGCATTGTAATGTTCAAAATGAAATACAAAGGATTATCTCGATAACTATGTTACATAATTAATATTTTTATAATTTTCTTTCTAATGAAGTGAATACCTATTGTTACACGAAGAATTCAAATTCACTTTACGAAACAAGGAATATGCGTAGGAATTAAACAGTGTTTATGGTTAAACTAACTGTATAGCATAATGCAAAAAAATAATATGTAAGATTAATATCAGAAGGGGTTTTTGTGGATATTATAGTAATCCCAATAGTTGAGATCATGAATCAATTGAAGCTAGATCACCATGGAAAACCTGGAAGCACTGGACAGCCATTTCGTCCTATTGTGGGACTCATCAGTTGTACGCATCCACGATCCCGCCTCGCGAGATTCAAACCCACGACTTATCGGTCTCGCGCGCGAACACTTAACCTCTAGACCACTGAACTGGCATCCAACGGTGTTAATGTCTAACTTCAACTAATCCACGAAATCGAGTGACACATCCACCATTGTCTTCAGTGAGTTACTATCACAACAGACCTGGTTGAACTTCACTGGTCACTGTTTCTCACTAGAAGGAGTCCCACAATAGGACAAAACAGCCGTTCAGTGCTTGCAGGTTTTCCATGGTGTCCTAGCTTCAATTGACTCATCATCTCGACTATTAAAATATGCAAAATTGTTTAGAAAATGTTTGTATTTTATAAACTGTTGCGACGATTACAAGCTTCTGCAATGTTGAAAAAAGTAAAATTCCATTTAGTTGAATAAATTTCAATGACCTCTTCTAAT
The DNA here is from genome assembly GCF_000237925.1 of Schistosoma mansoni. NCBI lineage: Eukaryota > Metazoa > Platyhelminthes > Trematoda > Strigeidida > Schistosomatidae > Schistosoma > Schistosoma mansoni. The sequence goes on along the minus strand of NC_031495.1, from coordinate 41,225,972 downwards.
TGTTTTTTTCAATGTATATTTATGTTGTACGTAAATATAACTAAGGAAGAATGATCATTGGTATTTAAGAAAGTTTTGACTGCATGATCAAAGCGCACATATTTTTATGAAGAAGAGAATACTGTTTACTGACTGAACTTGATGTAATAAACTAAAAGGAACTGTTGAAGTGAGTATCATCGTGGTTGGGACGTGCCAGTAAAACGTGTTTGAAGTTGTTAGGGAAATGATACTAATTGTAGTTTGGCTCAGTGATATAATTAAAGATGTTGTCACTGAACTATATATGAGCATCGATTGAACTTCTTTAAGTCTAAGTAATATGTTTTGCTCCAGTCAGTTTACTGACTAGAGAATAATGCTATATTGTTTGGTCATTTCTCAGTATGCTTTGAATTCACTGTCCTGTTGTATGTTTTTTTGGTTGCATAAAGACTGAAATAAGTCAAATGGTTGAATAAACTGATACACATTGATAAATGATTGGAAACTAAATTTTTATTTATATAATATATCATAAATGTAACTTAGCATGGTTGAATATAGGAGTGTTGTATAGGTAGCTCCGTACTTTATTTATTTATTTAAACACACAAATATTGGTACAAAGCGGCACCAGATATATATGTGCCTCACAAATCTCATTTGATTTGCGTGAGGGATGTGATACTGCCCAGGTGCCCAAACTGAAGCAGGTGGTTTTCTTAGGGAACCACACCCCGAGCCTTTGACCTAAAGGTGTGATCCACAAGGCAGTGGAGCAATATTACGAGATGCAGTCCCATGGTAGCCGGTGACCAACGATTGGTTCATACGCCATTTGTTCCTTCAGGATACTGGAGTCCATGTGCACCATTGGTTTGGAATGAGGGTTTTCCAACTCCCCTAGGCGAACTCACCATGTCCACCAACCCGGTTAAAGCGCCGGACATTCGCTTTTCGTCCTCTCAATCTCGTAAACAACAGCCCCGCCACAAGAAGGCAGTGAGTATGACTTCCCTGACAAAGGCTATATACGCGTGGCCATGTGAGAGCATTTCGAGAGGGAGAGCGGACTCTCTCCATTCTCGGCCGTACCAGGGCATTCGGGGACCTTTACATTTCAGGGAAGGCACAGAATACAATCGACAGCCTGCATGTAGCTAGATTATTTGAACTTCGCAGATGACTTAGCTCTTCTATCCTATACTGAGGAACAAATGAAGGTGATGACAGCCATAGTAGCAGCAGCCTCTATAACAGTAGACCTCAACATACACATAAGGTAAATCAAGATCCTCAAATACAACGCATAGAACAACAATCCAATCACACTTGATAGAGAATCTCTGGATGAGGTGAAAACTTTCACATGTCCGTTCGGCATCATCGGTGAACAAAGAGGGCCTGGTGCAGACGTAAAGGAGCGGATTGGAAAAGTTAGGGCAGCATTCCTATAGTTGAAGAAAATATTGAACTCAAAAAAACTGTCAACCGGCGTCAGTCAGAACTTTTAATACAAGCGTCGAAACAACCTTACTGTACCTAGATGGAATTCGGTGAATTACTATCATCAAAAATGTACAGATATTTATAAACAGTTGTCTACGCAATATGCGCCATATCTGTGGGCCGGATACCATCTGGAACAACCTACTATGGTGGAGAACAAATTATCTTCCAGATGAAAAGGAAATTAGGAAGTAACGCTGAAGGTGGATAGAACATACAATCCGTAAATCACCGAGATGGATCACGAAACAGACCCAAACTTGGAATCCTGAAGGAAAAAGGAAAAGAGGGAGACCAAAGGACATATTGCGTCGGGAATTGGGGGTAGATGTCAAAAGAATGAATAGAAACTAGAAACAACTGGAAAGGATTGCTCAGGACACAGTTGGTTGTGGAATCATAATAGGATGCCTGTACTCCTTCATGAGAGACAATAAATGTAAGTAAGGTAAACTGATTTAAAACAGAAAGTACTTATGAATGGTACAGTTAACTTTTCTCAGATCCGAATTGAAACCAGTCAGTTCTTTCTATGAACATGAAATATTAGAAATATAAGGGTTATTATTAAACCGCCTTTTTGTTTCTTATTTTTAAGTTATTGATGAATGTACCTTTGAAATGTTTTTGAAGTACATCAAATTAAAAAAACAGATAGATAGTTGTATTTTTTAAATAATAAGCAGATGAAGAAATTGTTTTTCCTTTAAATAAAATGTGTCTTAATTGAAAAATCACACATATAACCTGTTGGAATCTATTCAAAAGGTTCATTCAATATACTGTAAAAAAGAAAATTAGTGAACAATAACTGTTGACTCTCATTCAATGTTAAATGATTCATACAATAGGCCAGTGAAACTGGGTTGTGTCACTAATAACAAAAGAAACGAAATAGGATTTTAAATTTAATTGATCTAGATGTATAGACATTTATATTTACAGTTTACTATATATGAAGATTCATAAGATTGAAATAATAGTAGAATGTAAGCGACCTTTTCATTAAATATATTTACTGAGCTAAGTGAAATTTGCAGCATAAAAAATTCATTTTTCTAAACAAACAAAAGTTATTATTGATATCACGAATGGATCAATGTTAAACCACCATTGAAAACCTGGAGGCAGTGCACTGCCGTTTCGTTCTAGTACAGGACTCCTCAGCAGTGAGTATCCACCATCCTGCACGCGGGACTCAAAACAGGGTCTTCGGTGTCACGCATGAATGCTTTAGACTCAACAATCTCCACAACTCTAAACTGAAAAGTTATCATTAGTATAATCATGCTAATCCTACTTCGGTGTATTTCAAAAAGCGAAACTACCCATTTGAATTGGAGTGATCATTTCTATAAGAAAATATTCAACCCAGAGAGAATGTGAATTACTCATCAGATTATAAATTATTAATCAGGAATAAAAGTGAGAGACACAAAACTTTCAATGACATTATAGTTAGACCGACTGTATCAACTATGGAAGTTACTGCGATCAATTTTTAATATGTACCTTTTTTTGGTAGTCATAGGAAATGAACAATCATATTAATGTTTCATCTTCTGATAACAAACGTTACCGGAAATGAGATAATTTGATTCTAGTGATCAATTAAGTTAAACAGAAATATACAGAGAAGAATTCAAATGTGGTATTCACACAAATCCATAGAGTAGCTTTTAATATATAATTAAACTTACTTTATTTACTTATTTATTTGAACACATAAATATTAGTGCAAAGGGGCACCGAATACATATGCACCACACAAGTCACTTGATTTGTGTATGGGCTGTGATACTGCCCAGGTGCGCAGATCGAAGCAGGAATAAACTCACTGAACACAATAGGTCTATTTTCAACTAAAGAATTTTAAAAAAAAAACTATTTTGGATTTTAAGATCAATACACGATGATTGTGAGTTTAGTGGAAAGCTAGGAAGCAGTGGACGACCATTTCTTTCTAGAGTTGGACTCATGTAAGTAATGTGTATCTATGACTGCTCATCTGATGGAATCTTGTAAACTGAAGTCTTGTGATTTAAGTATTACCTGGAAACCACTAGATAAGGAGGCAGTGATCAACATCTCCAACTTCGGTCACTTTACAATATCGTATTTTGTGGCTGTGTGACTGGTTCACTCCCACGATGATTGAACTACAACAGTCACAACTTCTAGGTAAAATTTGAAGACTACTCATACCTGAAAACCAATAGAACACATGATCGTTGTTTGTATGAATTTGTTTTATTTGAAAAATATATAAGCAGGTTTGAAATGTAGAAAACAAAACAATCCGATTCATAGTGATAACCCTATTTTATATGCAAATCAGGTGTGAAAAGTTTAAAAAAAGATATCTCACCGAAGTTGTTTTTTTCCTAAACTTAATCGAATCATTTTATTCCTCCTCTCATCATATTTTTACACTACTATGCTTTTATTTTTCAATCTATTACTGTTTAGTAACTACTTGAATATACACATATGACTCAATGATCCGTATCAATATACGATTATGTAGTCTTCATTATGTATTTTCCACTAGATGTAATGAAGAATAAAATCCTGATGTTTACAGATTTTTCTAGTAGGAGGTTTTTTCATAGCCATCTGACATGAGTTAGAGATTTGTTTTAATAAAAGAAAAAGTATTTCACAGTATCTGTGTATTACTTTAGGATTACGTTGAAGTTTGCACTGTGTTGAAAACAATCAAGCCAAGGATTACTAAGTTTCATTGCAAGCGCGAAATATTTCGATAATAGAGTCATTATTCACGGAGGTATTTTTAAACTGTATTCATTTTAAAGTGCAGAGGTTTCCTTCATTGAAACCTATAAGTTACTGCTCCAATTCTGACTAAGTTGATTCCACATTTACTGCAAACCACATTATCAATACTGATTTTGAGAATTTCCTGTAGGATTTCGAAGAGTATGTTTTGTGTCTAACCTTTTACTTTGTGAATAAACAGCAAAGCTTAAACAAATTAATAAGTCCCTTGCTAAAACGAAAAACTGTTCATATCTTCCTAGTTTTTAATGGTACTTCTAGTGAGATTGATGCGTGACAAATACGATCTAACAATTAAACCAATCTATAAAAAAGGTTTTCAACTAGAATTGTGGATAATGAGCAGAGATGGATTAAGGCAATATCGAGGCAATTGGCACAGGATGCACATAAACCAACAAGAGACTGATCAATTGCAGTCCTAAACGTCAATAGAAAGTTTCAAACAACCAACACAAACGAATTAAAATTTTGAATGATTTTGTACTTACTAGTAATTATGAAAAGATTATGCATTATTAGCTATTCTTATTGACAATATATACACATTTTTGAGGATTTAACTGAAACTAAACTTACATGAGGATATTATACGAATATTTTTGTTCTTCATTGGTTATAAACGTTGATTGGTAATGCTCTATAATTTTAAAATCAGACATATAGCTTATTTATACATGATGTCTAGATTGTTATAAACGTTTTTTCCTATTACGTAAGTTACATTGATAAACGTATGTTAAACAAATGAAATACAGTAAAATAGTAAACTTTCACTTAATTGATATTTTATGTTAAATCTATTGGAACATTTGGTGGATATTTTTTGGTACAAATATTGTCTTACTAGTTTAACATCGTTAATGAAGATTATATTATATAATTGAAAAAAAAACATATTTTCGATAAAGCGAATTCCTTGTGAATAGTTATTTTTTTCTGCAGAATAAGCTACTTCAAAAAGCTTGTTTAGTCAAATCTTATATCTATTACTTTAAGTACAGTCATGACCTATAGGTGAGTACATTTAAAGAAAGGAAATACTGAACTGGTTGTTATGAATAGTTAGGATGGTTAAGTTCATCTTAAAATTAAATATTGCTTCACAATTTTGTTCATTAAATTAACTTCATTCTTAAAATCAATGACATTGTTTACGGTAAAAGAAGTTTCATTAATTTTAAACTAAATGAAATGATTGAGATCTTGAATTAATTGAAGCTAGACCACCATGGAAAACCTGGAAGCACTGGAATAAAATTATTCAATTTTGAATATTCTTGGTTTGTTTTTTTATCGAGTGACATTCATCAAGCATGGTACAATTGCTGACATTTTTCATAGATTTTTATTTTACGGAGGAATATATTTTATTTTGTTAGTATTACATAATAATCGTTGTAAAATACAAATCAGATGCTAATGAAAAATGTTTATTGATGTTTGATTCACATTACTTATTTTAGTCCCAATTATATATGTATATATATATATATATATATATATATATATCCTGTAAGGCTAGGTAACACTGGATCGGATCGCCATAAACACATCAGTGCCCCCGAGATCACAAGTAAATCTTGCTGAGGAGTACCGGACAGTACAAAATCCACGTACAGGATTTCCTGTTTACTAGAAAGGGTATGTTTTATAAAGCCGGTTTTTACGCTGCTGTCTGACAGACTTAAGTCAGAAAGAAAACAAGAGTGTTTAGACTCAAAATAAGTTGTTGGTATTAAACTTTGATCAAAATTATTAATATGCTTTCGAATCTTTTTTATAAATATGTTTAAGTCTTCTTGCAATCACAAATGAAATGTTTTTATAAAATAATGGGTGGTATGTCATCCCCGTAAAAAAACTGACTGATCAGTCTAAAATTGATACTGTTATCGCTTTTAAATAGAAGCTACCCCTTATGATCTTTTCAAGTAGACAAAATACCTCTTATTTGACCTGATCAGATGTACTTATAGTGTAGTTTACACTACAAACTGTCAGGTTGAATAGTCGCTAAAAATTAAAGAACGCACTATGATTAATTATATTCAATCCAAAATACTCTATAAAATTCACAATAAATACTCACTAAGTTGAACTCAGGATCTGAAAACCTGGTGGAAATTATGACCGCGCTTTATGATTTATAAGGATCTTCATCTCTTATCATCACAATCTTATTCCAAACAAATTGGATTCGTTAAATTACAGCTTATAAAGTCAACTTCATAGAATACACTTTGAAGCTAGTCATTCATATCAACCTTATGTGTTTGTCTAACTATAGTTTCACTCGAGTTCATGAAAAATTTTATATCACTAGTAAATCAGTAGACATTAAACCAATAGAGTTGTTCAGTTAAAATATCAAATCACACTATTTAATAATAATAATAATTGTATCAAAATTTATGTATCGTAAAGAAATCATAATAATTTATAAGAACTTTCGTCTAAATTAGAGCGAATAGTTTCACAGTATTTGGGCGCCGAGTTGATGTAAGACATTAAATAGGAATAATATATTTGTAAAATCTTAGGGAATGTTTCCTTGAAAAAGCTTGGACCAGATTGCCAGGCGAAACGTTGGATTTACTTCAAATTCATTCTTTGAGATTTTACAAATATATTATTCCTATTTAATCATAATGATTATTAGATAATTTCAATAGTTGAGATCATGAGTCACTTGAAGCTAGACCACCATGGAAAACCTAGCTTCAATTGACTAATGATCTCAACTATTGAAATTACTCTAATATCCACAAAACCCCCTTCTGATATTAATTATTAGATAATTGAATTTAAAATCATAGAAAATCATATGATTGTAAACAAAATGAATTGACGAACAGTTTTTTGTTTTGTAAAATATTCATAAATGTTAAGCAGAATTGTTCACAGCAAAATAAACATGTCTTTCATGTAATCATCAATTGTTAATTAATGAGACGATAAAGTGTTACGTGAATCTGTCAGTCATTTTAGTAATCCTATATTATATTCATTTTATTATGATAATCTGTTTTAAAAATAGATGTATATATATCACTGAAATAATATCTAGCTTTTAATTGAGATCATGAATTGATCAATGTTAGACCACCATTGAAAATCTGGGAGCACTGGACGACCGTTTCGTTCTAGTATGGGATTCCTCAGTGGTGCCCATCCACGATTCTGCGAGCAGGATTCGAACCCAGAAAATATTGTGCGTTTAGTTTACTAGTTTAGTTTACTACAATAAAAAGACTTTTAACATTCATCATATTATCTCTTCGTTCGTTGGTGTCCCGGAGACATTTTTTATGTTTCATTATTAATAAATGAACTTTAAAGAAGTTATCCCATCTATAGATGGACTTCGTTTAGTCATGAGTTTTTAGAGCATTTTTGCCCTTTAGTCAAAATTAATGACAGTGTTTCGAAAGGGAATGTTGTTTACAGTTATTTAATATGGTTCATAGCATCATTTTTGAAAAGGATTCTTTATTAAACCTAATTAAAGACTAAAGAAACAATCATATGAATGTACCCCAACCACAGTGTTGATGTTCACATTGGGACTCGAATCCATTATTTTGCGCTCCAAATGCACAGTATGTTATCCGCTTAGCTACTAGGTCCAGATAATCACTGTGATGAATTTCGATTCATTTGTATTGGTTGTCTGAATCTTCTCAATGAAGTTGTGAACTACAATCCATTATTTTCTTTCGGTATTCGCGCATTCTGTGCGGATTGCCTCAATATTGTCGTTAAATTGCAAATATTTTGAACGGAGTTGGTTGGTGGGCGATTAGAAAATAAATATAGATAAAAATCCAGCAGATGAGCACTAAATAAAACGAAACGCGCACGCTAGATCTCAATACCAGCCACCATTCGACTCTACTCAGAATGCTTGTGGCTTGGTGGCAAATATCGAGGCAGTTCTCACTGGATGTATATTGGTCAAAAGAAACCGGTAATTGATGTTCATAACCTCCAAGGAAAAATTCAAACAATCAATAAATATAAGTTACGGAAGTGGTCTTTTTTAAAAATTATTTCATTTCAAAAACAAAGAGCACCATCTGAACTTTAAAATGTTATTTTAATTATATTTTACTTTGAATGTTCTAAGTATTATATCATACAGTTTCTTTGAATAAAATTTTAAATGTGTGAGATTTTTTATTCTCATCTCTTTCAACCACCCTAGCCCTTCTTTTCATTTGTACTCTTGTTTATACAGATTGACAACGTCGTTTCAGTGAGCCGACTAAATGCCTATTTTTAAAACAAAAAAGGTAGTTCCAATTTATAATAATCCTTACCCCTGTCATCTCCCATGTCTATTTCCAACGGTGAAGCGGATAGTATTTTCAGATAGATTTTTGTTGGAGCAACAATTTAATGAGAAACAGAATTTCTATGAAATTAAAAGTTTATAAACGTGAAACTTGTAACTTTATATTATGAGATAATTATTAACATCCAAAATAGTTTTTTTTACAACATAAACATGTAGAATGTAAGGTCACAGATCCCCAGTTAGATAGAATAGTTTTGAAATAAAAGTTTTTTTAAAGTGGTTACAATTTTGAAATTTTAATTTTTCCAGCATCCTCCTTCGTAGGACAAATGTTAGTCTTCCGAATTATTCCTCTAAATAAATATTCTTTTTCATATATATTTCTGAATAACTGTTATAGCTAAACTGAATACAAAAAAAACTTAGTTCGAGTGAGAAGGAGTGACCAGTGGAATTCAACAAGGTCTGTTGGGAGATATCAACTCACTGAATACATTGGTGAATGGTTGCTCAATTTCGTGGATTAGTTGAAGTTAGACATTAGTACCTGTGGATGCCCGCTCAGTAGTCTATCGGTTAAGTGCTCTGGGATGAGACTGGTAAGTCATGGGTTCGAATCTCGCCAGACAAGACCGTGGATGCGCACTACTGAGGAGTCCCACAATAGGACGAAACGGCCGTCCAGTTCTTCAAGGTTTTCCATGGTGGTCTAGCTTCAATTGTTTCATGGTCTCATCTATATGAAATTACTAAAATTTTCACAAAACTCCCATCTGATAAAACTTAGTAATTGTTTTAAAACTCAACAAAGTAAGTAGTACAAACATCCAAAATGAAGACAATATGTAACAAAATGTAACTTTGAATTGTAGACTCTTTACAATATCTATTAAATTATATTCACAATTCCTTTCTTTTTTTATCTTCTTAAAATTCTATCTTTACATGGTTACCTATTTTACTATTTTGTTTATATTAAATAAATTTAAAAAACATTTGTGTATTCTTATTTCCTAAAAATTTACTTCCAGTGTAAATTATCATTTAAATCTTTATTTTATTTAAATTAAACTTTACAAAAAAAATTCACATGGAAATTAATTTTGTTGATTGATAGTAACAAATTCAATTGATTTTTTTCATTTTTAGTAAATTGAAAAAAAAATTATTCACTGAGGTTCTTAAGTAAAAAAAAAGATGAATAACAGTTGACTAATTGATATACTGATGATTCTTTTTTTCTCCTTCTGTTTGTTGATCCAATGTCTGATTTCTCTGAATATATATTTTAAAGATGACGATAATTTATTTTCGGATTTTGATAAAACTATAGGACTACAGAAATTGTCTATTAGAAAGTATAAAGTCCAAAAGTCTTAAATAGTATCTATCACATTTCTAGTATATTTTCAAGGTAGGACCTGCTGTTTAACATGTAGATAATCAATATTTTTAGTAATATTTAATATTAAACTAGTAGACTAACTTTACATAGTGCCCTGAAAATTGATTCAAATAGATGTTGAAATATGATTAATTTGCTTTGAATAATAAATAAAAAATGTAATCTACATAACTGTAAAAATAATAAACAACTTTAATAAAAATGTGAAGCGTTTGTACGTCTAAATGAAATGTGACGATAGAAGAAAACTAGAAAAAAATTTAACAAATAAGCGTCTAATCCTGACAGTATCTGAAATCACAATTACAACCAATACTGCATAAATTATGCAACAATTTGCGTTTAAAAGACAGAAGAAGTAAGTTACTCACAAAGTATACCACAAATTGCATTCTAAGAATATCCATTAAAAATATTAATTCAAGGAGAACTTCTAAAACTTGTTTTCGAATGTTTATCTCTATATTCAGTTGAACGATAAGATTTAAAATGCTTGTAAAACAAGTAGAACATTGTAAGCTACCTGATAAATTTACGTTTTTAGGATGTACAATACATCGAATGAAACGCAAATATGGTTAACTTTGATGATTCACAAGTATGGTAAACAAAGGTGGATAGTGGTTAGCAGTGAAATCCAGGACGCGCGTATATATATTTGGCATATGTGCATGCTGTTTTGAAGCGAAAGGTACTGGGTTGGAGTCCCAGAGTGAACATCAACTCTGAGATGCAGGTACATCCAGCTAACGAGTCCCGAATGGGACGAAACGCGCGTCCTGGATTCCACTGCTAGTCACTATCCATCTTTGTTTACCATGCTTGTGAATTAAGGTTATATCAAGTCAATACGCACAGTATGCAAATATGCCAATTAGAGACTGACCAGTTGCAGTCCTAAACATGAATGAGAAGATTCAAACATACAATACCAAGTGAATATGATGATTCAGTTTCTCAACTTGATGGTCTTAAATATCCCATCAGTTCATTCTCCAGGTGTGATACAAGTTGCCACCAACGCAACGTTTCATGTATAATTTTCTCTCCAGTTTACATTTATCAGTAAGAAGCTTGGGAATCTTGATAGATTTGACAAATCTGAAAAAATTTCACGAGTCAAAGCCAGATATGTTACTTCTGAGTTACTTGAACAGTAACTGGGTACGATGGGGAATTACTACGCACCGAAGTGTAAAATTGTAATCCTATTGATGGGTCAACGACTGTGTTCATTACCTTAAGGTGAAAAATGTGTACTATGGCTCAACCTACTGGTTACTTTTCTCAGTTATAAACGTTTATATGAATGAAACAAAATTTCTAGGTTATCTTTTGAATTCCAATCGATCCAAAAATAGTTTAAATAACGGATTAATCTTGTCTAAAAAATGGGGTACAAGATATATGTTTTGTCATTGTATGGGACTTCTCAAAAGTAAGCATCCATAACCTTACGTTTATTAGGAATTATTTTCTAAAAGATGATTAAGGTTTACTTAGTCTACCTTTTACAATAGATCGAACGAACATAATAACACAGAAGGTAATGTGTTTGTGTCCCGCGTGCAGGATCGTAGATGCTCACTGCTCAGAAGTTCCATACTAGAATGAAACACCCTAACCCTAGGTTTTCAGTGGTGGTCTAGCTAAAATTAACTTATAGTTTAAATCATAATCATTTGATATTACTCTTATTACAATAAATCAGGATTAGTACAAAAGTATAGGGTAAGGAATTACGTAAGAGTAAAATCTAAAGAATCAACAATAATTGGTTTTAAAACTCGTTTTTCAGATAACCCTAGAACGTTTCAACCAAACAATCATCAGTATCAACTATTCTGATGAAACTTGTACCTTAGAGCTCTGAAATTGTATGAGGAATGTTAGAAATATGACATTGATCAATAATACTTTGTGAAACTTGATTTATATGAAGTGATATATTCATGAAACTAATTTCTATTACTCGATTTTCAATGTATGTATATACTAATTCGAGAACGACTTCTATAAATGTCAAATACATAAATATTTCCATTTTGAATTTAGGAATTTTTTTCGTTTTAACTAGAAATGTCAAAAGACGTTTTCAGTTCCTAACTGACTATCGTGTTGCCTCCTTTGATTTTAGTGACTTTTTAATAATATAAACAGATTTATACACTAAATAGACATATTTCGTTTGATGCTACAATTGACTATTCAAAAATCCGTTATTACGATTACTAAACTACAGCAAATGGTATTTTCGGATGTGTACTAATTCTTCCAATTTTTTAAATATCCATATCAACCTACTTACAGTTTTTTTTATACTGATTCATGATGACCGTTAGGTTTTCAGTTCAATTTTTGCGATTCCTGAGTTGTCAAATATCAAATGGTATGCTGAATAGAAAGTTTGCAGGCTCTATTTTATTTATTCTCTTATTGCAACACATCTGAAACCAGGATAAACCCATTGCAGCATTGTACAATGCTTTACAATAACTCCCAAGTTCACAAGCCTCTTTTAATAATTCATCAATATTTTTTTTAAATTTTTGTGTAGGAATGTGTAGAGGATTAACTCCTCTATATCTGACTCCAATAAATAAATAATATCCCGCTAACTGAATGTTTAATGCAGGCTAAATCTAGTAAAATTATGGGTTTACTCAAGATTATCCAAAAGCCAGAACACCAGTTATAGAAATAGTTTATTATTGAAGTTTGATAAAAATCTGCAAGCATTCAGATAACAAGCACACAGGGAAAACAAGTAAGTATGTATGTGTCGTTGAGTATTAAAAATCCATATATATTTTTGAGTGTAATGGGGTTGTCGATAAATTATTGATTTTCTTTGCTTACAACCAATGAGAGAACAGATCAAAGATTTACGTGCAGACACATGCGCTCAATCAGACTCACACAAATTTACAAAGTGGATTGAATGTCTAAATTACAGAGGGTACACAAATAATACAATAGTTGAATGGGCTTGCTACAAATGTCAGTATTTTAAATGCTGAGGTAAAAAAAAACCTAAAAATGAATTATTGCAACTTTTCAAATTACAATAAAATATTGTAAATAAAAAAATATTTATTAAAAGAATAAATAGAAATCTTCTCATAAAAAACCCCTTCTGATATTAATCAACATATACACACTAGTGACTGGCTTCAAGAGGTATTTCCTGTAGTTCTAGGGAGAAGCAGTGATCAGTGAAGTTCAACCAGGTCTGTTGTGAGATAGTAACTCACTGAAGACAATGGTGGATGTGTCGCTCAATTTCGTGGATTAGTTGATGTTAGACATTAACACCGTTGGATGCAAGCTCAGTGGTTTATAGGTTAAGTGTTCGCGCGCGAGACCGATAAGTCGTGGGTTTGAATCTCGCGAGGCGGGATCGTGGATGCGTACAACTGATAAGTCCCACAATAGGACGAAATGGCTGTCCAGTGCTTCCAGGTTTTCCATGGTGATCTAGCTTCAGTTGACGCATGATCTCAACTATCAAAAAAATTATTTATTTTCATTTCAACGTACATGTTATGTATATATTCATATATATTCATATATGCATAACCGTCCCGAAAATGAAATATTTGAAAGACAATATTTATTATCTAGAAAACAAGACTTTTATAAGTCTTGTATAAAGAAAGATTTTTATATTTTTTTCTAGTTATGTTCTCAGGTGAGTGTAATAACAGTTTTACATAAACAAATTTGTACAGGACTTAGTTATGTTAAGGTTGATTAAATTAAAGATCGATTTCACTAAACAGTTTCAGCCTGAAAAGAGAATGAATACATCATGGTAACTGATTGTTGCCACATGAAAATATATAACCTTAATTAGGTGATTTCGAGCCTTATGACAAACGATCACATACTGAACTTTTAAATTTTCAGTAAAAAAAAAGACATTTTCTACATGAAAGCCATGTCAGTCATGACTTCCTTAAGATATCTTTGATCGACAAACTGTAATCAGGATAAGTTAACTATAGCTTTGATATTGGAAGACTACAATAATTTTATTATATATCAGGTCTTAAGTTCTTTTTTATTCGAGCATATACAGTTGAAAAATAATCATTATATCAATTTATAAAATGCTTCTATAAATAAACCAGATTCAAAATTATTTTAAGTAAGAATTCATTAATTCGTATCATAAATATCCACTTTACTTTATGAATACAACTGATCAAAATTAGGAAGATTAACTAATCACAAATTTCGATAGTTGAGATCATGAATCAATTGAAGCTAGACCACCATGGAAAACCTGGAAGCACCGGACGGCCGTTTCGTCCTATTGTGGGACTCCTCAGTAGTGCACGTCCATGATCCCACCTCGCGAGATTTGAACCTAGGACCACAAACTGTTTTAGTGTGTAATTGTTACAAGTTAGTTTGAGTGCGGATTAATATTTCTCGGAATCACTTCAATCTCTTAAGAAAATACTCAAGTTTAATTTTAATCATCAGCTTAACATTGAATAATTTATTCAGGTAGTATAGTAACTAATTATCTGTCAATGTAAAAAATACTTTAATCATTTAGAGTTCATCTTTTTCATCATACTAATAAAAGTGATCACGAGGCAAGCGCTAACTTGGAATCCGGAAGGGAAACAGAAAAGAGGAAGGCCAAAGAACACATTACTTCGGGAAATAGAAGCAGATCTGAAAAAAATGAATAACAACTAGAAAGAACTGGAAAGGATTGCCCAGGACAGAGTTGGATGGGGAATGCTGGTGAGCAGCCTATGCTCCTCGACGAGGGGTAACAGGCGTAAGTAAGTAAGTAAGTAATAAAAGTGAGTTATTTTATCAATTTTCATGTAATAATCTCTGTTTTATCAATGTTTATTCTGATTAAGAAATAAAATTAAGAGATTTCTCTTTAGAAAGATGAAAGCAAAGCCTGAAATGTACTTAGTAAATTTCACTATATGAATAATTGTTATTATGTTACTAATTAACAGAAGTTATGTTAGAAAGAAAAATGGTTTGGTCATCAACAAGTCAACTTATGATTTATACGGACAATAGATGACGACAACAATAATAGTTATCATTATTTGAATGAAACAAAATGTAGATACAGATAAAAGTTTCATAATTATGTTAAAGCACATGAAGGTAAGCTGACAATAGTTTGAAACCTGAAATTCCCACTTCTTCATATTCACTCCGCATTACATGTTCTTTTACTTACTTACTTACTTACGCCTGTTACTCCCAATGGAGCATAGGCCGCCGATCAGCATTCTACAACCCACTCTGTCCTCAACCTTCCTTTCTAGTTCTATCCAGTTCTTGTTCATTCTTCTCATGTCTGTCTCTATTTCTCGGCGTAATGTGTTCTTTGGTCTTCCTCTTCTCGTTTGACCTTCAGGATTCCATGTGAGGGCTTGTCTTGTGACGCAATCGGGTGATTTCCTCAAAGTGTGCCCAATCCACGTCCAGCGCTTCTTCCTGATTTCTTCCTCCGCTGGAATCTGGTTTGTTGTCTCCCAGAGTAACTTGTTGCTGATAGTGTCTAGCCATCGGATCCGAAGTATCGTGCGTAGACAGCTGTTGACAAACACTTGTATCTTCTGGATAATGGCTTTCGTAGTTCTCCACGTCTCCGCCCCATACAGTAGAACTGTCTTGATATTTGTATTGAAAATTCTAACCTTGGTGTTGGTTGACAGTTGTTTTGAGTTCCAGATGTTCTTCAGTTGCAGATATGCTTCTCTTGCTTTGCCGATCCTCGCCCTCACATCTGCATCTGATCCACCGCGTTCATCAATGATGCTGCCCAGATATGTAAAGGTTTCCACATCCTCCAAACCTTCTCCGTCAAGTGTAATTTGATTGGTGCATATTGTATTGTATCGGAGAGTCTTGCTTTTGCCTTTGTTTATATTGAGACCTACTGCTGCTGAGGCTGCTGCTACACTGGTCGATTTCTCCTGTATTTGTTGTTGCGTTTGTGATAGAAGAGCCAGATCATCCGCGAAGTCTAAATCGTCCAGCTGCATCCTGCCTGTCCACTGTATCCCGTGCTTTCCTCCAGTTGTTGACGTCTTCATCATCCAGTCGATCACCAGGAGAAAGAGAAAGGGTGAGAGTAAGCAACCTTGTCTAACACCGGTCTTTACTTCAAACGAGTCGGTGAGTTGTCCTCCGTGGACGATTTGGCAGTTTAGTCCATCATAGGAGTTCCGTATGATATTGACTATCTTCTCAGGCACACCGTAGTGTCGAATAAGCCTCCATAGTGTTGTCCTGTCCACACTATCAAATACCTTCTCGTAGTCAATGAAGTTGGTGTAGAGTGATGAATTCCATTCCATTGATTGTTCCACAATGATCCGCAGAGTTGCGATTTGATCTGTGCACGATCTATCCTTACGGAATCCAGCTTGTTGATCTCGAAGTTGGGCGTCCACGGAATCCTTCATCCTGTTTAACAATACTCTGTTGAAGACTTTTCCTAGTATTGAGAGAAGAGTGATGTCCCTGTACTTATCTCACTAGCTGAGATCGCCTTTCTTTGACACTTTTATAATGTGTCCTTCTTTCCAGTCTGTTGGTACTTGTTCTTCATCCCGAATCTTTGCGATCGCTGCTACATCTGCTTTCAGTGCTTCTGCTGGAATGTTTTCTGGTCCTATTGCTTTGCCGCTCTTGATTTGTCTAATGGCCATGCTAATCTCCTCAATTGTTGGTGGGCGAACATCGATTGGGAGGTCTGTGGGTGCTGCTTCGATGTTGGGTGCGTTCAGTGGAGCTGGTCGATTCAAGAGTTCTTTGAAGTGTTCTACCCACCTGTTTCGTTGTTCTTCAATGTCGGTGATTACTTTGCCTTCCTTGCTTTTCACTGGTCTTTGTGGCTTACGGTAATTTCCAGCAAGTTTCTTTGTTGTATCATACAGTTGTCTCATGTTTCCCTCTCTTGCAGCCTTTTCCGCTGTCATCGCTAAATCTTCCACATATTAACATTTGTCAGTTCTGATACTCCTCTTCACTTGCTTGTTTGCCTCTGTGTATTCGGCTTGTGCCTTAGCTTTTTCCGCTCTTGTTCGGCTGATATTGATTGCTGCCTTCTTGTTCCTCCTTCCTTCAATTTTATCCAGTGTACCAACAGTGATCCATTCCTTGTGATGGTGCTTCTTTTGGCCCAGAACCTCTTGACATGTTGAGACGATTGTCTCCTTGATACCTTTCCAGTTGCTCTCCATGGTAGTTCCCTCTCCATTGAGTAGATCATGAAAGGCCTGGAACTTGTTGCTGAGGGCTATCTTGAATTTGTTGAGTTTGTCAGCATCTCGAAGAAAGGCCGTATTAAACTTTTGTGATGTTGTCCGCCCCGTTGTCCAGTGCTTCTTAAGTTTTGGTTTCATCTTGGCGACCAGCAAATGATGATCGGATGCTATATCAGCTCCTCTTCTGGTTCTCACATCCTCCATCGTCCTCCTGAACTTTTTGTTGATGCGGATATGGTCGATTTGATTCTGTGTAGTGTGATCCGGTGAAATCCAAGTGGCTTTGTATATGTTTTTGTGTGGGAATATGGTGTCACCTATGACCAGTTTATTGAAGGCACATAGGTTTGCAAATCTCTCACCATTTTCGTTCCTTTCTCCCAGTCCATGTCGTCCCATGACGTCTTCGTATACAGTGTTGTCCATTCCAACCTTGGCATTGAAATCTCCCATCAGAATGGTCAGGTCCTTGGTTGGGCACCTCTCGAATATCGACTGCAGCCTATCGTAGAATTGGTCTTTAGCGTCTTCATCGTAGTCGTTGGTAGGCGCATATCATTGGATGACGTTCATTGTAATGCCCTCTCTCTTTGTTTTGAAGGAGGCTTTGATGATCCTTGGTCCATGAGATTCCCATCCAATAAGTGCATTTTGTGCTTTTCTGGACAGCATCAATGCAACTCCTTGTGTATGTGGGGCGTTTTCTTCTTCATGACCGGAGTATAACAGAAGTTCCCCTGAAGATAGTCGTTGTTGTCCAACCTGTGTCCAATGTGTTTCACTGATTCCAAGCACCTCCAGGTTGTATTTTCTCATTTCTGCAGCGATTTGGAAGACTCTTCCGGTCTCCCACATTGTCCGGACATTCCATGTACCTATAAAAATTGTCGCTCTGGTTGTAAGAAGGTGCATCGGCCTCATGATTTCCGAAGGAACTCGGCTTTCATCATGAGACGTCATAATTATTCCTTCAACTCGGAGGACAGAGTTTGAATGGTTTGAATATTTTTTTCTGGTTAGCGTCTTTTTAGCGAGTTAGTTTTCTACGGGATGGGGTCGCTAACCCCATGCTCAACCCTCCTCTTTTATTCGGGCTTGGGACCGGCAGTAACCCCCGGAGGAGCTACAGGCGGAGTTGCATTACATGTTCACAATTACAAAATTAGTCATGTTTCTAGATGATTAACTTTGACTACATCCTAAAACACAATAACCCACTCTCAAAATCGCATTATTGATTTTTTGTCTGGTTCTGTTGAAAACTATTCAATAACCAGTTGTTTATTCATAATTCATTATTGTAGATATTTCCGGCAAACAGTATAATATTTATTCATATTGTAAATACATTATGAAGTTTTTACTTTATTAGTTAATTATCGTTTTGTTTTCAGTAGAGCAAATAATCTTACAGTGTTTGTTCATGATTAACAGATACCTATTCGCACTTAGTTTAGTGAATATTTTTCATTCACATAAATAGAAAATAGTTTTATGTAATGACTCTTAAACATTTTAAAGATTAGTTGATAACAGCATTAGTGAATAACCTATAAAAAAGTTTATGTGACTATGTATATGAACTGATAACTTATATTATGACCATCTTAGCTAGTAAACATGACTCCTAGGTTCGAATCCATAAACTTTAAATATTGAACAGAACGTATTACTTTTACTCTTATTATTGTCCCAAACTCTATAGAAATTGTGAATACCCAGTCTATTAATCTTTTGTTTATGCAATACATTCTTATTGGTTTGGTTCTTTTGCTTCTTTTGATCATTTTAAATTTAGATCTCTATTCTGTGTTATTTCTAATTTTCTGAATTTTTCATGTCTCTATCTTTTTTTTTCTTTCCAGATTTATTTCACTAGATTATACTCCTTGAATAAAATCTTCAAACCCTAGTCTTTCCGATTATTGCTTATACTCTTACTACTTCTACCACTATGGGATTTGAATCGACAACTGCATCTCTGTGTTAATGTGGTATGGCAACTCAAACTGATGTACGTACGTACGAAGTTCTACGTTGTGACTGACCATTAGGTTATTAATTTCAGTAATTAAAATATGATGTAGATTTCAACAAAATTGCTTGGGTTACATAGCTATTTTATTCACATTATTTTTCTCATTTATTTATAAATAAATTATAAATTTTACTTTTCTTCTTTCGCTGTTATATTATTTCACTTATATGGCTGAGATTATTTAGTGTTTTCAGTTTCTCATCAATTAAATCTTCAATTCTTTTGAAAACGTTTACGTTCAAGGGAGAAATTTTTGTGAATCCATTATTATTATTGTTCTTTTTTTTAGATATGGCTAATTGAACTGAAATATACTTGCTTCATGAACAACGGAATCGTCCAGGAAAAATCTGTTTCTTCAAGAACTAATATACATATACGTGGTTAAAATGTTGTTTTACACTGAAATGAGTTTGTCAATGAGTAAAGAGATTAATGGACATATGGCCAAACTTTATAGCCTACAGTTAGGAATTGAATTATCTTAATAAACATTTTTGTATGGATATGTCAGAATTTAAAGATTTAAGGCTTTTCGTGTATCAAAAGCATTATTCTAAGTAAAATCATTTGAGTTAAAGCAGAATGAATAGTAGGCTACTGGAAATGTAAAATATTGCTACTAAAAACTTTCTAATTTATTCAATATCATCATTAGTTATATTTTTTCATGCTAATTACTAAAAATGTATGGATTTGTTTTAGGTTTCTTCCATGACGGGAACCTTTTTCTGATGTTAAACTGTACAGTATTCAAAATTAAATTAACATTAGTTCACCTTCATAGTAAGCAAAGATGGATAGTGGCTAGCAGTGGAATCCAGGACATGCGTTTCGTCCTATTTAGGACTCGTCAGCTGGATGTACCTGCATCTCAGAGTTGATGTTCACTCTGGGACTACAACCCAGTAACTTTCTTTTCAAACGCCATCGCGTTATCCACTTGGCCACTGAGTCCTAATAGCCACTTGTTTGTGCAATGAGATGAAGTTTAAATTCATTTAGTATTGTTTGTTTGGATCTACCCATTGATGTTTAGGACTGCTACTGGCCAGTCTCTAATTAGCATATGTGCAAACTGTGCGTATCGCCTCGATATAGCCTTATTTCACAAGCAAGTGGCTATCAGGACTCAGTAGCTACGTGGATAACGTGATGGTATTTGTAGCCAAAGGTAATGGGTTCGAGTCCCAGAGTGAACATCGACTCTGAGATGCAGGTACATCCAGCTGACGAGTCCCAAATAGGTCGAAACACGCGTCCTGAATTTTACCGCTAGCCACTATCCATCTTTGCTTATAACGCTTGTGAATTAACGCAATATCGAGGCAATATGCACAGTATGCACATATGCCAATTAGAGACTGACCAGTTGCGGTCCTAGACATCAATGGGAAGATGCAAACAAACAATACTAAATGAATTAGTTCACCTTTATTTCCCCAAGATTGGTAACTATGGAACTGATGAAATACGTAAATGGAAATTTTTAAAGGAAACACCTAAATAATTTTAAAAATATTGTCAAGAAATCAAATGCTGTATCATTGAATGTACATTTAGAATACAATTAAGTTTCAGTAAACTATTTATACAAGCATACATATATGTAAATAAATGCATATATCACCTAACACTAATGACTCAGTGTTAATTGAAAATCACACTATACGTCAATGTTGTTGGAGACTTGTTGTCTCATTTATTAGTCTTAGTATATTTTAACACATTTACAGTTATTAACAAGATTATATTTCTTAAGTTTAGATGGTAAAGATTAGCTTAATGATAATATATTATACTAATAAATTTATCGAAGCATTTGGTGAATCAGTTTTTAATAAAAAAGTTTATCCTAAATCATGATAGGTTATTCTACTAAATTTAAGTGGATTCTAATATGAGATCCATTTCATAGATATGAATCTTTATGAAAACTTATGTTACAACAAGCAGAAGTGAATAATCGTTGGTTTATTACAACACATATTTCCATTAATTCTTGATAGTTTATTTGTTAACTGGTAAACAACTTATAGGTAAAGTATCTCTGTGACTATTGTAGGTAAATAATAGTTATAATTTCCTAATATATGGGTATCTTCAATTGGTAAGTAGAGTGCTTTTTCATTTATAACCTTCTCAGTAATGAAATGAGAATCGATCCCGTAAACCAAATTATTCCTTTCGACCACCTTATTCGATTCAGTAATTATACCAATTAACTGAGCAGTTATATGAATGTAGTATTTTAAACAATCTACAAGAATCTTTCATTCCAACCTTTATAGTATTGGACGCTTAATTTATTTTTATTTGGACTGATCACTGCAAAATTACACAATCCCATATGAAATCACACCTAAGATCTCCAGATTTATTTGTACACATAATACCATTCATAAACTGACTGGCAATTCGATAGTTCGTGTTTTTCAAATGTAAAGTAGTCATATCCATTTCCAACAAAGTTAAAGATTTCTAGATTATGACAACTAAAAAGTAGTGAGAGTAAAACTATGCACAAAATAAATAAAAATGAGTAAACACAGACGATGCAGCTATTGGATGGTTTCTCATTTTTCTGAAAGTAAAATGCTATAGTGTGATCCCATTTCTGCTTAAAATAAAATTAGCGAAAAGTCTTTCTTTTTTTCATTGATTTCAATTCTATATCAACTATTGTAAAGTTATTTAAACAAGTAAACAACATCAAGTGAATATAACTTCACTCCATTGCACAAGCAGGTGGCTATCAGGACTCAGTAGCTAAGTGGATAACGCGATGGCGTTTCAAGCGAACGGTACTGGGTTCGAGTCCCAGCGTGAACATCAACTCTGAGATGCAGTTACATCCAGCCTACAAGTCCTATAAAAGAACGAAACGGATGTCCTGGATTTCACTGCTAGCCACTATCCATCTTTGCTTACAAAGCTTGTGACTTCAAGCAATATCGAGGCAGTCCGCATAGGATGCACATATGCCAACAAGACACTAATCAATTGCAGTCCTAAATAACAATGGGAAGATACGAGTAAACAACACCAAGTGAAAATAAAATATGATTTTAATTGAAGTTGAGATTCACACAAAACACTTCAATAAAAAACATAAGTGAAGTGATATTGAGTCACTGACCAATAAAATACACATGATTTCGAATAGTTGTAAAGGTTAGACATACAAATTTACCAAATGATCTGAAAATATTCTACCAGTTTATTTAGATTTTAGATTAGTTGCTATGTGTATGTTCACTACTGAAGATACCCAAACTGTTTTTGAATAGATAAAAATTATTCACTTTCTGGCAGGAGGTGATATTTACTTATTTTTGAAATATGTATAATTGACAACAGAATAATTTCGCTCAAATTGTTGTGAACAGAACACTAGTGGTAGACATTCGAATGTATTTAGGTACAAATTACAGACTATCTCACTAAATTCTGATAACAATACAACAAACAGTTAATTTGTAAAATAACAATCAATTGTCTCAATCTTCACTATTCTTTCTGTAAATATCAATCCATCTCCTCTAATCTCATTGTTTGTGCATTTTCTTACCAATTGCGCCTCATTTCAGTTCTTTCCTTATTAGTCTTCTGCCAAAATACATTCTATGTCTGACCATCACCATATACTACTTATATGGATATAAGCAGACCACACCACAAAATGACTGAATCGTTTGTTTTTTATGTTCACATGATTATTGTACTCATTCTACTACCTATGGAAATTTCTCTACAAACAATTTGAATATTATTTTAATAGTTTCATTTCCATAAATTGATCAATCATTATCATAAGTGATCTAACTCAAATGTCATCATATCTTATTATTATAAATATCATAATATATAGAAACTGGCGTCAATATTACTACTACTGAATCTGCTTATTTAACAGCAGATAATGTCTACGTAAATACCCCCTCATAATTATATTTCTATTTATTCTATCTGTTGACAAGTAGTACTTCGTTTGTTTTCTTATTTCAGTGATGAATATTTCTCTTTTTCAATGAACTAAATAAAAGGAATATTTTTTATGTCATTTATTTAAACAAATCATTTGTACAATGTATATAAATTTCTATGGAGAGTGTTAAGAATGGAAAATTCGATAGAAATTTGACTGAAATTGACAGACAAGTATGTTTAAACTAATTTGTAAAAAAATTGACAAAAAGATTTAGAAGCGAAATGTTTTTAAATGAGATGTAACATTGAAGTAATTCTGTTTAGTCAGACAAGAATTTCTGAAATATTGACATTTTAAACAAATATTTATCATCTAGTATCAACAATGTAAATGTAGAAACAACTTCTGGAGAGGTTATCTTACGTAAAGTCCCAAATGAGTGGACTAATAGATGGATGTTAGATGTTTCATTGAAGAAAGAAGTAAGTTTGAATTTTGTTAAGATTATATGAATATTGTGTGCTATAATGACCAAGTAGTGTCTCAATATGTAGTGTGAATGTGTAATGGGTAATTATTCGGGAGATTTTCAAAGATTTTATTGGAAACTCGTAACACATGGAATGAATCAAATTCGAACTGAGACATTGGACGACCACTAATTGGTTAAAACTGAGGATGTAAACGATTGGATATTAATAATCACGTTTGTTTACATATTAGGTCGTTATTGCTTAGTGCTGAGAAACCTAGGAAAAGATTAACTAACTTGTTCAATACTTCTTGGTTAGAAGTAGTTCTTCAGCTGACCTCCAGAAGCAAATATTTTTTTCTTCCTTCAAAAATTAAGCAAGTTTACTAGACAGAACAGCATCATCTTGATAAAATCGGAAGGAAAATTCAAACCAAAAAAGCATGTAGAAATTTGATAGTTTTTAATCTATAATTTAATGTGATCAGTTTTCACTGTAAAAGAAATATTTTACTCTCTTTAACTCATAGGAAGAATCTATTATAAGCTTAATTTCTGTCAACTGGTCATTGTGTAGTGAATACTGTTTTCTCAATATCTTGTTGCCTATTGATCGAACTATTAATTTGACACAGAATTCATAAGCTCATTAAAACATTATATCCATGCATTTTATACCGTTGCTGATGATTCGAAGCTTCGTACCTACAGCCATGTGAAAATTCCGATTATTTTTATGACTATTTGGTTTTAAATGTTTAAACATCAAAGTAATTTACATTTTTTAATCACTAAGTAATACAAACACCCAAAATATTTGGAAATGTTGAAATGATGATTTATTCTTGGTGTTTATTTTGATGAAAAAATTTGGTATCAATATAACAAATTACATAGTTGTTCAGATTTATTTTAATTTTCCAAACACCACTATGGAAAAGATTAACTCACTTCATGGGCAGAAGTAGCATGTCTGTAACTTATTAGTTTTCTGATGTGTTATTGTTACGTTTTTTAACACTGATTACATTAATTTCCTTACTATTTCATTTATTATACATCTGATCCAAAAATGAATTAGTTCTGGTAATAACGAAGCATACTATTCACCGACAACATTCATGCGACTGTGTCTTGGTAGTGTTGAAGAAATATTGAGAATTTTTAAATATAATGGATAGCAGCTAGTAGTGGAACCCAGGACACGCTTTTCGTCCTATTTGGGACTCATCAGCTGGATGAGCCTGAATCTCAGAGTTGATGTTCACTCTGGGACTCGAACCCAGTACCTTTCGCTTCAAACGCCATCTCGTTATCCACTCAGCTACTGAGTCATATAATGGGTATGAATTGGAAATTTATTCTGATGTTATTAGAATATTTTTATTATTGACGATAATTTAACAATCCAACAAAGATTTTTGAATAAAATACTATGAATAACAATGCACTATACTATTTCTAGCCATTAAAACCCAGAACAAATAAACATCTCGCGGGATTCGAACCCAGGACCTACAAGTGAGTTTTCATAGCTGTTTGTAAACTGAAGTTTATTTTTATTTTAGGAAGCTTTGAAGTCATACGATTACATAACACTAGTTACGATTACTTACAGTCTTTTAAATTACTAAAATCTCCACAAAACCCCTTCTGAAAATTTGATATTAATACAGAAAAAACACTTACTGATAATAATTTTCAATGGTCATTACGCTAAAGTTCCAATAATCTTACGATATGCTGACTTTATACTTTCTTATTTTTTTTAAGAAAGATGTAATATTAAAGTCAGAAATGTTATCTAACCGGAAAAGCTCTCTTCTTTTGTTATAATAAAATTTTAGCATTTTGTAAAATACTACTGAAGTTTTATAAAGATATTTTTTTTCATTTTTTTATTGTTCTTTTAAAACAATCTTTTTAAATGTTAACCTCCAAAAAAAATAAAAAATTCCCAAATAGATTATAAAATATAACTTTGTTAATACAAAACACATTGTATACGGTTTTGTAGAGTATAGTCCAAAGCATCTTGTAGTGAACAAGAACACGAGTGGGGACAATCGAATGTATTTAAACACAAATTACAAACTGTCTTACTAAAATCTGGTAATCATACAGTAAACAGTTAATTTGCAATATAACAATCAATTGTCTCAATCTTAACTGTTCCTTCTGCAAATATCAGTTCATCTTCTCTAATTTCAATGTTCATGTATTTTCCTACCAATTGCGCTTGTTTTCAATTCTTTCCTAATCAGTCCTCTGCCAAAATACATTCTATGTCTGACCATCACCATATACTACTTTTGTGGATATAAGTAGACCACACCACAATCTAACTATCGGTTAATCTCTACGGTTTTGATGATTTTTAAGTTTAACATTATTGACCATTGGTTAAAGAATAACACTGAACATTTAATAACTCCCGTTATATTTTTTATTGACAATCAATAGTTGTATCATAATTCAAATAAAATAAGTAAACGATGTAAATAAATCGGATTTCATCATCATCATCATCATCATCTAGAAATCAGAAATCATATTTAACACTTTTTATATAATGGTAATGAAACTCTAATCTTTTTAACCAAATATAAGACATTTTTTTGTAATGTTCCATTAAAGTACATATGCTTATATTAGTAAATATCAAAATTTGTAATCCATTATTATTATTATTACTATTATTATTATTATGCATATTTTCCACATTACAAACAAATCACAAATTATTCAAATAATTTTGTTGTTATGTTTATTTATTTGTTATTTTTGCTTTACCATTTCTTGATCTACTTGTTCCACGTCAATATAAACATTGTGTTCATTCATTTTATTTTAAACAAGTGTATATATTTTATCTGAATGAAAGTAGATTGGTTATGGAAGAAAATTTTTAAGATTGAGGAAATAATGGCTAAATAGAATGTGAAATTTGCAAACCATTATTTTTCTTATTTGATGAAATATACTTACTTTCATAAGATGAATATAAGTAAAAAAAAATGATTTATTTTTATCATTATAACATTAAATAATATGGAGGATATTTTGGCACACCACTTTGAGTATGGATTGTTTTTTTCCCAGTTTATGAATCTTATATAATATATGCAAATATATTAACATATATAAAGGAAATGAGATTCATACTTACAATTGGAACAAATTAATCACATTCATAATAATAATAATTGCTTCGAAAACTTGTATGATAGGATATATATATATATATATATATATATATATATTGGAATATATATAAAAATGCTAATCAGTACATTTTACAGATTGTACCTGGTAATTATATGAATAAAACAAATTAAAAAGTGTTAGTATTTAATCAGCTTGTGGGAATAAATACATTTTAACCATTGTATTGGACTGAATTAACTGAAAGGAATCGTGATAAAAAAGGGTATTCATTTAGTTGCTAATTAAAGATTAAGTTTTCTTTTCAGGAAAGCCTTAGTGGTTTGTTGAACATTAAAGAAATGGAAGTACAAAATAGGTTTGTTTGGTTTTAGTGTCAAATTACCCTTCCTGAACAACAAGTTAACAGAAATTACCAATCAGAAATGAAAATTGGAAAACAAAATTCAGCGGAAAGTTCTGTTGTAAAAAAAACTTACTATTATATATATATATAATTCTCTTTCCTAACATGAATTATGGTTTAATAACCAATGGAACTCATTAATTAACATCATTTCGTCTAAAGCAAAAACATGATTTATGAGAGATTATTTGTTGAGATCTGAGGTCGTCAATACGCTACTGTCATAATAGCATATTTGAATCGACTGAATTGAATGAAAAACTAATTTGAATTCTTGGATTTTTTTTCTGACGTTTCGTGACTCAGTGTAAGCCACTTCTTCAGACAATAAATAACCAAATTAAAATTAATTCGAGTTCAAATACTACAACGGAACAACACGAGTATTATGTCTTGTTCCGTTGTACTGTTTGCACTTGGATTAATTTTAATTTGGTCATCTATTATCTGAAGAAGTGGCTTACATTGAGTGACGAAAAGTCAGAAAATCTAATTTTTCTACTCATTGGGATATTACAAATATATTATTTATTTATAACAATCTATCCAATGCTCAATTTATTCAAAATTGTCAAGTCAAAACTTGATAATGATACCTCCAATTTGAACTCTGTTTAAATTCTATGTCTAAAGAAATTTAAGGTAAACAAAATCATAACTCATATTAATGTTTATTTATGTGAGATGATTTATGGCAGAACAAAATAGATGAATAAGCTCAAAAAAGAAAATAGGATAAAAGTAAAGGCATCTATAAAGTAACAATCAGTCTACTAAAGTTGCATATGCTTAAACATGAATACAGTCTATGAACTATAAAGAATTAATAGAGATGAATAAACATAACGGTGGCTATAGGTATATTTCAATTGAACTCAATAAACGAAAGTTCAATTCACAATGTGGAAAAGTTTACTTTTATGATAAACACAAGGCAACATTATTATTACTACATGATTTAGTGTTAAAACCTTGAGTTAGTCGACTGGATTATACTCTGACTAAACAATCATTCTTCTCTAGATTAAACAAATTTCATAAAACAGAAGTAAAACACTGACCGGATATAATTGTCGTTTGCACAGATAATATTTAATTGAGATAAAATAATAGTAACTTAGTTACTAAATAACAACTGATTAATCATGAATTGAAATGAATCCCTCAAATCATTCATTGCTGTTACCTTTTTAACTGTCATATCACTCTTAAGGACTTGGTTACCAATCAGCAGTCACTTTTTGTATACGACTTTAAAATATTACTAGTTTATTAGAAAAATGTAATTGTTTCAAGTGAATGAAATAAATTTCGTTAATTATCTTATTATCCAGAGGTTTGTTTGTGCATTTTAGTCACTAAACTTACATGTTTGTGTGGACACACGTATGTAGGGAGGAGTAATCGAACAATGCAATCAAGGGTTATGGAACATGTGCCTAGATGGCTTTAAAATCAGTTCATGTGAAATGATCCTATCAACGCGTGGAATGAAAAACCATGCTTATCGATAGCAAAGCGCATAAGTGAAACCGGGCATAGAATTGACATTAATACAGCCCTTAAAACGTATAAAAATTGTCAAGGACGAGTTCTTAGGTTTATAGAAGCTTTGGCTATTCGCAAACTCAAACCTCCTTCATGTGTACAGAAACAATTTATCGTGGGATGCAAGTATATCCAGCTGATTAGTCCCAAGTAGGACTGCTAGTCACCGTCATCTTTTTCACAAATCTATAGTTAAAAAGTATTGTTTATGGTTGTTAAGACAACTCCAGACAAATAAGACGTTATTGACGTTATTCGAATACAAATTTGTCAAACTGCTTGAATCGACAGATTTTAATTATTAAGGTAACGTACTAAAAATTAAAACAATGGAGTTTTATTCTGAAACCTTGGTAATAACTGATTAGACTGAAAATAAGATTTCGAACTGATTAATGCAGTAATAAAATAATTCCTTTTGATAAATAAACAGAATGAAAAACCAGTCCTATATCTTTTCTTTAAACAGGTGTTTACAACCTATTTATTACAGTTAAAAAAGTGCATTGTTTATTTGGCCTTTTTAAAAAATCAACATAACTATGACTGATTCTCACATTTTAACTGGCAGACATTATTGAGACAGTAAGGATACATACTTATACATATTTAACAAGAAAATACCAATTAAGATGGTTTTACTGCAGAAGGAGAAGTAAAACTAAAAGTTGCTGTCAATGATATCAAAGCATAGCACCAATAATTCACAATATGGATGAAATAGAAGTAATATATCTATTATTGATAAGGACATTATTAGGAATTTAATACTTAACACACTTATTTGATGTATTTTGACCATGAAGTTAATGTTTTAATTTAATTTGAAATGAATCAGATTACTTTGCGGGCGAATTCCAGTTAGGACAACACGCGCGTTCCGAATTCCACTGTTTACCACGTTCCATCTATTCTATGTTATTGTTTTAATTTTTCCAATAATATATGGCTATTAGATTATTGAAATAAATGTAAACATTTAATGTATACGTTTGACATCTAGTGGTGTTTAATCAAAATCAAACAGTTAAAGCGCTCACCTTAGAGAACGCGAAATTATCAAATACGTCCTAATGAGCTATAAATTATTCTTTTGATTTCCATATTCAAACAAAAATACTAATTACTGACAGGTATGAATCGTTCATTTTATTATACAAAAAACCCAGAGCGAAAGCGATCATTTATTCCCCCCCCCCTCCGATTCAGGTGATAACAGAAACACCAAATCAAAGTTACGTTTTATGTTATCAGAAAATATCTTTTAAGATAATGGAATGGCTATTGATTGTAAATAATAATTCTCTTCATTCATAAATCGATACTAACAACTAACTGTACGAACAGAAACTTCATTCATTCATTCAAAGAAGACAGATAACTATATGTTATTCACACAGTGTTTATTTTCATTTCGACATTTTCTGCTTAAATAAGCCTATTACACATCTGTTGACTGTTTCAAAATCATGAGGTAAACCTCGATTCTAAAATGTTGGTATACTACTGTTTGACAAAACTGTTCAATGATTATCATGATTCTTTTGTTATAAACTTATCATAAAATTTGAGAGTGGATTCGTTGCTTTTTTTCTTTCGCATAAAATACCATGTTGAGTATGACGTTTGATATTCGATATACGTAATCATTTTTGTTTGACAAAAAAAACATCTCCTAATTATTGGAATGTGGCAACAACCTTGTTATTTCTAATATATCTTATAGTTCTATCAAAGATTTAAGTGATTCTTGACAAAAGATAAAATAAATTAACTTTTCTGTCAATTTGTATGAGAATCAAAGATTTAAAAATCTATCATCTTAACTCTCATATACACTTAGTCTCTTTTTCTTTACATTTTCTACAATTGATATTTTGCCTACCGTAATTATTTTTAGACTGTTCAGTTGTAAAATGAATTATCTTTTTTGTTTTTTTTTAAATTAAAAAGTTAAGCTCTTTCATAGTTTGTTTGAATTCCAGAAACAAAGTATAGTAATTTATTTTTAACTTGGTAAAATCACTATTTCAAGACATCAACGCTGTATTTTGTATTAAGCCAAAAAAGATCAACTGTCGTTTATTATGTCTTTACATCCTTTTTTTGTACATTCTTTTCGAAGTGAATTCCTAGCGACATGATATGTATTATCATTGTAATAACTGGCAATTTAGTTTATGTTGTTATCCTTTAGTTAATCTTACCATTTTCAATCAATACTCCCAGATGGTGATTAAATATTTTAAAGTCAATATCAAAAAAAGAATTTGGATAAATGAAAAGAAAATATAAATGTAAAATAGAATAATGGGAATAAATATGAAAAGAATTTAACGAAGAATCTTTTCTATACGACGGAATTATTTAAGTTGTATATTTGTATTTATGGTTGTTTTGTAAATATATTAGTCTATAGAAAGACAGAAAAGATTGCAAAATAAAGTGATTCGAGATTTTGAAAATCAAAACAGGGTATGTAGTAATCAGGGAGTTGAAGACGAATTACAGGATGAAAATAATTTACAGATCAGAATTATGGAAGATAATTGTCCATTTGACAGATATGAAGAAAAATGAAAAATACAAAGGTCATAATATCAATTGAATAATAATCATGAATAATTGTTAAACAATAATAATGATTGATTACGGTTTAAAATCACAAAACAACAATAAAAACAAAAAAATACTACAGAAGGGAACTAGAGCCAAGGGAGGGTGAGAGGTTGGACATATAGTTTTTTCACGCAGAGTTCGGGTTTGAATTGGTGGATCGCCAATATCTCAACAGTACTTAAGCTTTTGATTCGGCCCCCAATCCATTATTTTGAAAGCAAACTCCTCTGGGGGCAAGTTGTCCAGAATTGATTAGGTACTCCTGTATTGAACTGGTGATTGTTTTCAATTCTGTTTCTATTCAGTGACAAAATGGGTTATACCTACAAACAACTAAAGAATATCAATAACTGAACATTTTTAAATTGTCTCACCACCTCTACAAACATATTTATAAGTAAACTATAAAAATCTTCAATATTTTCTCAGTTAAGTGATATACATCTTTCTAAAAGTTATATGTAATAGGAACAAAGTTTATGCAGAATATTTATGAAACACAGAGGGTATCTCTATAACTCACTAATAAACTTAGTTGAGTCATAAAATAGATAAGGATAAAGTTAACTTATTTCCTATTAATTATACAATAAGTTATTGATTAGTGTTAGAAATAGTTGATATTTGCGAATTATAGGTGCTAGAGCTTAATAAACTGTAATTTTATACTGTAGTTTGATATGATTGCTATTGTTTGTCCTTGTTATTTCTGTGGAATGCCTAACTGAATTGTGCTTGATAACAGAAATCAACCTTACATCCGGCAATGAGCAGTCAAAACACAAAGAATCAGGAAATAAATCAAACTGATATTTGAAAATACTACTCTTCATATTATTTATTCCCAGTCAGATTAATATTTAGATTTGTGTAATTTGAACTAAGTAGTAATTAATATCAATTAATTAATAACCTACTGTGTGAGTTCATCAAAATATCATACACTTAAGCATTCCTTGTCAAGATGTGATTAGATGTCACAGACGATTACGAATAAATCATTTTTATATATCATTCGCACTAAAATCGACCAAGTCACTCCTCACCAAATCAGTTCCCAAGCATAGATCAAGGCCAACTATACCCCAGTGTATTTGTCACAACAAATAAGTCATATCTTAGTCATGAAGTTTATTAATATATCGAAATTTTGGTAGAAAGAAATATTTGATTTGTTCCCATCTAGTGCTTACTTCATTCGGTATGAAATGTTACTGGTTAGATAAATCATGCTGAAGTACGCTGGCAGTATTTAACTGCCATAACTAGGTTGTAATGAAGATTGGTAATAAAACAATTAAATGTATACCGGCAACTACAGTGAATCGGAATTGTGGTAATTATATGTTATTTGAATATGTCACTGGTAAAAAGAAAAGTGGTATTTAGCGTGTACAATAGCTGAAACAGTTATTCGATACAGCAACGAATCCTTTTTTCAGAGCCTGAATTCTAAAGGTCACGAATTATGCAAAAAGTGCTGATAAAAGCATACACAATCCAAATGAGGGGAAGATTGATGAACATTAGGCAAATGACGAAGTTAATTTTTGATATCCAAGTGTACATGGGATAAGACGTGCAGTGTGTTAAATTTTTGAACCAGGGTTAGCAACTTTTCTTGATTTCTGTTGTAATGGCTGGTGCTATATCAAACCCACATAGGCTATTCTAGCTTCTAGATGTACCAATTTATTCATTCTTATCAAGCTACATTTTGACCTTGTCACTTATTCGGTTATCAAGCCTGACTGTTTTTATATGATCGTGTTTGCATGTATTACTTACTCTATTCATCGAATGTCTGTAACTTATTTTTGTTTGACTTGTAGTGACCTGCTTTTATGACGAGAACGCGATTGGTATATTGGAAACAATTATTATTATAACCAATTGTACCAGTGATTGTTTTACTGTACTAGTTTGTTTAACTGTACCAAAGGCACTTTTCCTTCCATCGCCTGTAACCTTGCACGAGCTCGCTTATGCTCGGTAATCCCCCTTGTAATCTTTGGCACGTCTCGGTATTCTTTCGATACCACGAGATCACCAACAAATATATCTTATTACAACCATTAACAGCCTTCTGGTTTTTGGCCTACCGAGGGATCCACGTCGATACCTGGCACGTAATCTTCCTGTAGTGGTGATCATAGTCAATCGCGACTCGATGCCATTTACAGACTAAAAATATGTATTCATGCTTGGAAAACTCGAGTTAGCTCGCATTTCTACTCCTATTTTTTTCGTTGCTCTCTCTCCTCTTTCCTTTCCCTATTTATCCGTTCAGATCAACGTATTCGAAATTCATTCTCGTATTTGACTTATTCAGTTTCGTTATTCAATAATGCAATTTAAGTCA
This sequence comes from Schistosoma mansoni, assembly GCF_000237925.1. Classification (NCBI taxonomy): domain Eukaryota; kingdom Metazoa; phylum Platyhelminthes; class Trematoda; order Strigeidida; family Schistosomatidae; genus Schistosoma; species Schistosoma mansoni. The sequence continues at coordinate 41,192,174 of NC_031495.1, read as the reverse complement.
ATTATTATATATGAGGGTAGCTGGAATGTATATATCAATAGCAATCATTCATACGATCGAACTGAAGGCAGATAAAGGGCCAATAAAATGTAAAGGCAGTAATCATATTTGTGAAAGATTAGCTTAAAATGTACCACAATTTACCAGATGAGACTTTTATGGTATATCATAAATGGTTTTCTGAAATCACTTCGAAACCAATAGTTCATCTACATATCTTTTCTTAGAGTATCTAACATATATTTGTAGAGGAATTAGGAATATGATTGATGAGTTTAGAAGTATGTAATCTAGACTCCTAGTAGTTGTGAGGGATGTGACGTACTCAATGGTGATTTGGTACGGATGTATGATTGCGGGTCTTCAGTCAGGATGTGTTTAGTAAAACAAATTAAGTTAGCGTCAATATCAAAGACTTGCAGAACCTAAAAACCAAGATTGTTTGCTAACAAAAAACCTAACATATTTGAACGTCTGGCGCACATGTACTGAGATTCCTACGATACTACTCATAGAACGTGGGGTGCAGCGGTTAACAAATTTCAAGGACAAGTAGCTCCGTAAACTAGCGACCTTGTTGTTGAGCATATAAATTTCTGAGAACTGGCGATTAGCAAGAAGTATTTAGTCAAGCTTTTTTATAACATCACGTTCCGATACCTCATGCGAAGCACCACCCAGACAACTAGCTAGCTTTGATACTATCAGTTACATCTTTCCCTCTGATCATGATTGAAGTTTGGCTTTACTGGCTTTGGGATCATTTCATTGTAAGAGATTCGGATAGTAGTAATGTCGAACCCTTCATATCTAATACCTCTTCAGTCGTGAAACAAAGCCTGTAAATTTCTAGAAATTGAGATAGCTTGACTACTTACCTGTTCTAAACCTTTATTCAAGACTGCATCTAGGAAAAGCTCCCGTATAGCATGCACATGAAAGAAACCCAATTTTCCTGAAGCTTGTTCAAAGAAGAGCGAACAAACATAATACTTAAATTATAAAACAAACACCAATCGCCTTATTCGATAACACAATAGCAGTACATAAACCTCAAAAATAAATAACATTTTAAGTCTTCGACATTGATGTTAATCTCATTTGTTTCAATGGACACACCTAGCTGAAGGCTCTCATTCGTGCATCCGGACCAAACCGCTAGTGGATACGCCGTGCCACGCATCCCTTGCAAGTGCTTGCCAGCTTGGACCGAACGCTTCTCAACGTATCAGAGTATACCTTCAAACCCCTTCATTTCTGTCTTCCGATTTGACTGGGTTGATATACTTCGATTACAAAGGTGTTACGTGTAAAGGCGTTGTCAAATTCCGAATATTTGTGACATCTTCAGCAATGAACATGCAACTATCACAATTCGAAAAAAATGAAGTAAATTTGATCATAGTGTATCGTACTCTGTACATTTCTTCATTCCAACAGACCAGTTATACGCTTCAGCACGAACTGCATCTAATGGGACATACATTTAAGATAGCACGTGAATGAAGACACCCGAAAATTCGTACATACTTTTTCGAGGTTATAACCTGTAAATGGTGGGATCATAAAATCGAAGCCTGATGGTTACAAAAGATAGCTTGACATTTATTTCATTCGAGTAATTACTCAGGTAAATTTTTCTACTTGTCACCAATCAGTCACTTTTACCAATCCATACGTTGCCCTTAAGATTTGAAAAGGACAAAAATTCAACACATCTTTCCATGACTACTAACCTTTTTATATTACCTACAATACCTGGACAGTTGGAAGCTTGTATTTTCCACTCTCATCTTCTATCAAGAAATAGTCATTGGTGAGAGAATTATGTTTACGTATGTTGAAAACATAAGAGCCTCGATGACCACCTTCATCAAAAAGAATTTACATGCTATGAACATTTTTGGCATGTGAACACAATGCTACTACGTTCAACATTGTTTACACAGTTGAAAAATAGTTTTCTGTTCCTAAACTTGTTGAAAAGTGTCTCTGGTTTTTCAATATTGAACCTATTTTGCAGCGAAAATACGGTGTACACGCTACATGTTTTCGGGGCGGGTTCTGGGCGCTTTTATGTTTAGTGTTGGGTTTTTGTGTGGATATTATTTTCATATTCTTCATCTAAAGTACCTTCGTAAAAAGCAAAACTTCTTCCAGAACCGTCTCAGAGACGTTGAAAACAAACTCAAGAGTTACTAACCATCTAGCCTTACAACAACCTTAAGAAGGTCGACTGTTACTCGTCTGCTGATGTCCTCTCAAGTTAAAGAAGATTTATATGGTGTATCATGGTCTAATCCAGCATGGAGTCACTTCCTTTGCTCGGCAAACGTTCTCGACTATTTCTGCGACCTTTCCAATCCTTTTTATGATAGGCAGTGCAATAATGAGGTTATTCGAATGCAAAGACTCCATCCTGAGCAGCTCTTGTGTATGACAGGTATTGAGTTTTATCTTCATCACGCTCAAGTAAGTCTGTCTACTGTGTAACTTTTTAAACCACTAAGTCTTGACTAACAGCCTAGTTAATTCCTAAGGCTTCGTCACGCATAACTCTAGCCTCTCCAAGAACTACCCATGTAGTGTGTCTAGTTTACCCACCTAACAACAAAGGTATGGCTTAGCTCATCATTTCAGTGCCTCATAGAACGCTCCGTATGGGTGTTAAGGTGTGAAAATAAGTTCTAATATCTAACCTGTAAACTGAAAGTGAAAACGGCGACTATCATTTATGGACGACCTTTGAAAGAATCTTAATTGACCTTGAGAAATATTAGCCAATTAGCAAACAGTTAGTTTAGATTAAAAATATATAATACAAAATCAAAGAATTGAAGTGGATACACTTCTTTTATATGGTCCTAAATCCTGTCAAGATTAGAAAGAGGTTCAAAGGTTCTAAAATCGTAATGCTCAAGGTAGAGGAACTCATCCATTCGGCTCTCTAATGGTCGGTGTCTGGAGTCATGCTAAGGTCATAAAAACCCTCTCAGCCTCGACCACACAGCTTCATTATTGTGGAGATAGTGGACAGCTTTGTCGGACACCACTTGAGGTTGTAAAATCAGATGACAATTCGTCATAAGCACTGACTCGACCGGTAGTGTTCGAGTAGAGAGCCTTCATAAGATTTATGTAATTCTGAGGTACACATTTCAATGATAGACACTGCCATAGAGCCTCTCGGTCTACAGAGTCAAATGCTGCTTTTAAGTCAAGAAAAACTATCATTGTCCGACGCCGATAAGCATGTCCGTGTTCTAAAACCTGACGAATGGTGAATATGTGGTCGATACAGCCACGACGAGGTCTAAAACCAACCTAATTTTCTCGTGTTTGGAGTTTACCAGATTTAGTTGGGCGCCCGATAATTATTGAGGCTAGTATTTTAGATGCTATGTTAGTCAAACTAATCCCTCTATGGTTATTGCAGGATGATTTTGATTCCTTCTTATATATTGGGACAATAAGTGATTGTGACCAGTCAGATAGGATTAGGTCCAACTCCAAGAGTCGGGGGACCTACCTGAATGTTTTATTCCGACTGTTTGGGAATGGTGGGTAACTGTAGAGTAGCTGAAGGCCAGCTTAGCTGTTCTCTAAAGTGTTTTGCTCATCGTTCTAAAAGTCTGGGCTGAGAACAGACAAGAGTTTCGTCTTTTTCCGAGATTGTCCCGCTTACACTTGACTTCCTAATTACAGTTTCTTTTATTAATCTGAAGAGTTATCTGGCGTTGCCTACAGCCGCTGCATTTTCCATTTCTTTTGCTTTCATTGCCCACCACTGCTCACGATCGTTCCTTAGACTTTTGGTTAACCTAGAACTGGTTTGCTTTCGCTCTCCATCGTGTTCAGAGTCTGATGGGATGAGTTTACGAGAATCCATCAGTGTAATAGGCTTGGAAGAAATCCATTGGCTTTTTGTAACTTTTTGGTTTAAATTACTAATAGATTTTACTACTGTTTCCACAGCTGTTCGTAAATCTTTCCAAGCAACAACTGGGTCAGTTTCGTTTACAAACTGCCTAGGTGTGAACTGAGTTGTTCCTGGAACTTGCTTATGGCTTTCACGTCTCAGTTCAATCCTAGTGGGTCTTCTTAGTGTGGTTTTTCTGTGTCCACTGAGGCGTAAGCGAATGCGTGCTCGTATTAAAGCATGATCAGAGTCTAAGCATGTATTCTAGTACGAGCTACAGTCTTCTATCGAGCCTCTCCAACAATAACTGATGGCAATATGGTCTGTTTGAGTCCATCGTTGGTTTGGTGCAGGTGGTCGCTATGTTAGACGGTGTCTCCTGCTTAAAATTAGTGTTTGCTAAAAATAAACGATTGTCTAAGCGCAGTTGCAGCAGACGATCACCATTATCTGTTCGCTGAGCCGGGATACTGAAATACTCACCAAAATGTCTTTCCGTTTGATTTAAGCTACCTACTTGGGCATTAAAGCCTCCTGCTACGAGTAGTATGTCTAAGCGTTTAGCTTTTTGAAGAAGTTCAGAGAGCTTTCTGTAGTCGACTGTTAACGAGGATCCATTCTCAGTCAGTGAGTCAGTTACAACGTAGAACTTTGTACGTACACACATCAGTTCGAGTTGCCATACCACATTAGCACAGAGATGCAGTTGTCCATTCAAATCCCATAGTGGTAGAAGTAGTAAGAGTATAAGCATTATGTGAAAGATAAGGGTTTGAAGATGTTATTAAAGGAGTATAATACGGTGAAAGAAATTTGGAAAGAGAAAAAGGATAGGGACATGAAGAATTCAGAAGATTAGAATTAGGCAGGACACAAAGAGTGGATGCACCTTCGCCATTGCCAACGATTTTGAGCCATGTCATTCAAGGTCTCTAACCATCGATTGCCATCATCTCGCGAATACCAACCAGGTAGTCTACACCTACCAACATGGCTTAATCTAATTGTCAGCGACTTCATGGATTTATGCCATGTTTTGGTCTGGCCGCCCCTAGCTTTCTTCCAACCTACTCCTACACTATGAAACATTGCACGTCGGGGCAGTCGGTGGTTGGGCATACATTCTAATAGTGTTTGTTCTGCTCTCGTACTAAGTGCTATGCCTACACCTGCAAGTTCATGAGAACTAGCCATCAGGTCGCGAGATACGCGGAGGATTATCTCGTCGGCTCTCCGTTTTGGCGAGGTGAGGTCGAGTGAACGACCACACTAGGATCCTGTATGCGTGTTTCCGAGACAGCATACATCAATGATTCGAGATTCTAGGGTTTTAGCCAGAGAGGCCTGCTGGCCGATTCGACATAGGGTGCGTATGTTCAAAGCTCCAAACGCGTGGCCATGTGAGAGCATTTCGAGAAGGATAGTTAGCTCTCCCCACTCTCGGCCGTACCAGGGTATTTGGGGGCATGCCTAACATGCCCCAACCACCTCGATTGATGAAGATTTACTACGTCGTCAATCGATTTGCCGTCCCTACCCATTGCCCTGTTCCTAACCCAGGCATTGCTTAATCAGCGTTTCCAAAATACACAGGCACGGCTTCAAAGAAACCTGCGATCGAATAGCAGTAACCTACGAATATTCTCTATTCTTAATGGCCATGTTTCACATCCATAAATTAGAACGGATCGAACTGCTGCGTAGTAAACGCGTTCTTCGGTTGACAGATGGATATATCACCTACGCCACAAGTAACGCAAGTTGGTAAAAACCAATTGGGCCTTCTAAATCCGTGTCGAGATGTCATCAGGAACGATGAAGATTCCAAGATGAATGGAGAGGTCGATACTCTCGACTACTTCATTCTCCATCATTGATTCAGGCACTGACGCAAGCCAATCCTGAAGCAACACTTTGCACTCGGAAGGTGAGAATCCCATCCCAAACATGCTTGCACTGTTGCTTAAAGTAGTCAGTGCTTCACCAAACAGATTTACGACATTTTGATATTCTAAGTCAACAAGTGAATCTTCTGGTAGAAGATCAACTTCTCAAAGGTCATAAGAGGAAAGTGTTTTCTGTAAAAGCATGTCTATGGCAAAGTCAAATGGAAATGGGGAAAGCGGACAACGCTGACGATTACCGAATGAAGCAATCAAATTCGATGACAGTTTGCAATATGCTTTGGTTCGACCAGTGGTTTCTCAGTAGAGAGCTTAGACATAGTATCCCTTTCAGTGTCAGACACTGTCACAGAACCTTACAATCAACTAAGTCGGACATCGGAAATTATGTCCAAGTCCCAGAACCTGCCAAGTTGTGAATGTTTGGTTTATACATCCACGTCCAGACATGAGACGCACCCAGTTTTCTTGGGTTCGCTCTTTACGAACTCTGGTTAAGCGTCGAATTATCAATAAGGCTAATATTTTAGATACCATATTAGTTAAACAGATTCCTCTGTGATTGTCACATGAGGATTTTTGTCCTTTTTTATAAATTGGAGCGATCGTGACCTGTCAGATAGGATTACTTCCAGTTTCCATATTCTAGTTAAGGCTTAAACATACAAACTTAAGTGGGATCTATTGTCAAAATATGTATTTAGTCTTGTTAGTACACTTAGACGCTAATTATGTTACTATTTTGTATCATAGACTGCATCCTGTGTAGCTCAAATGTCCAACTCTATGCTCTAGTTGTGTCAAAATCTGTTTACTAGGAAAAGCAATGAAGCTTTTTCGAAAGATTTAGTATTAAAGCATTTCATTAGATATTATTGGGTACTTAATTATAGTAGTGAATCTCGTCTATAAATAAATTTTTTACTTAGAAACCAAGATCAACATTAGGAGTAATGAAAGCAAAAAAGATTGTTAATTTCTTTTCATTTTTCATAGGAACCTATACTGTTCATAATACGAAAGCAGCAACGTTTATCTCCCACTCAAGTCACTCCATTGGCTTATTACTATGTGATTAACGGGACAGTACTTCAAGCGCCAGATCTTTCTACTCTACTGAACTCTCGTTTATTGACAGCAATTGTAGGGTTGAAGAAAGTAATCCAGGTATTATTTTGGTTTCGGCATCATTAACCTTATTCTCATTGTTTGAATTTCAATTTGGAAATATTGTCTGTTTGTATGCATAACATGTCAAGTAGATCCTGAGTTTGACAAAACTTCCAACAGAATAATCAGGTTTCCTTTCATGTTATCAATTTTTAATCGTTTTTGAATTTCTTCTACTAAAGCCTGCACCTAATAAACTTCAGGTACATATCACAGCGTAAGATGTTTTCGTCTGTCACCCAACAATGCCTGTTATGTTGTCCTCCAACTTGTACATAGAAAACTGCGGTATAATTATTGGTCCATTCTTCCACGTTACCCTTTATTTGGTTGAAGATAGTTTTTAAGCCTTTTCCACATGTCTTCGGCGTTGTTTGTGTGTATTTTAATATAGGGATCTACAAGGTACCGTTTGTGTACACGACAGGTGTATCCAAATCATAGTAAACATTTATAAGTCCTCTAGTCATACGTTATCGTTGCTGTCCCTTGAATCAACGTATTTCTTAATTATGAGTTTCACAACTGATGCCACACCATCTGAGTAATCTCCTTTTTTGACCTTTGGTCTAGTACGTAAACTCATTTTCCTAACCAGCATGGTTTCGCATCTTTAACGTCGAATTAAAAAGATTTGTTATTTAACTTCATTGTAGTAATCTTAAGACAAAAATCCGATTTGAAAAATACAAGAAGCTTTAAGCTGATATAATATACTCGTTAGTAATTATAAAATTTGTGCTTTTGTAGACATTAGGTCCTTGTGCTCGATATCATCCTTCAGACGGTTCCTATTCATGGGATGACCCTAATGTTTTGCTTGGATATAATAAAGAACCAGATCAAACTTATGCAAAATCTCAATCTACCTCAAATACTGAAAGAGATTTATATAAAAGTGCAAATTTATTTCAAGTTCAAAGAACAGATACCCTACTTGCTGACTGGATGAATCGCTTTCCCGTCCCATCAGCAAGTTTTATTCAAAATCTGGCCAACTCAGGACAAACGTCATCTGTAGCGACAGTTACTTCTGCAGTTAACGCGAGTGGAGTCGTTTCTCTTACATCAGCTCAAACCGTAAGAATCTATTCACACAACTAATGCAATCATTTAATGTGTATTTATTCAAATTAGACTTTACTTAAAAATTATTAATAATCATAGTCTAGATCATGAAGTGATGTCGAAAAAAAACAATAACCAGGAAGCACTGGACAACTATTTCGTACTACTTTCGATGTTTGAACTACCGTGCTCTTACGGTAGAAATCAGAAATAAACGAGAAGAGAAACTTGAAATACAATTCTTGTTTGGTGGTCACAGTATTTCTAGTTTACTTTGTTTAATTTACATGCACTTTTACTAGTAAGCGCCGTAAATATTTACAGAGTTTCAAATTCTTGATGTATAACACACCGTTAGTTTTTATATAGAGTAAGCATAGCTGAAAGATCGACGTATGCAAAAAATTAAAAAATTTAAAGTACCTAGGGAAAATAAGGATTAAGTTATCGGCAAATACATACCGATACCCAACAGGTTTTTCTTAAATGGTCATCATTGAAAGCAGTAAATAAACCTCTCGACAGCTCTTTAACACTAATGGTCGAACCAGAGCTTATTGCAAACTGTCTTCGGAATTGATTGCTTCAATTGGTAGTCGTCAGCGTTGTCCGTTTTCCCCATTTCCATTTGACTTTGCCACAGACATACTTTTACAGATAACACTTTCCTCATATGACCTTTGAGAGGCTGATCTTCTACCAGAAGATTCACTTGTTGACTTAGAATTTATTTATTTATTTGAACACATAAATATTGGTATAGGGGGGCACCAGATGTATATGCGCCACACAAAACAATGAGAATGGGAAGAGAAAAAGGTGAGGTGCGTTTAAGGAAAAAAGAAGAACAATAGCAACCACAGATTAGTATATGTTAGCGTAATAATAAGAATAATAATGGGGGAAACAGAAAGTTACAACCAGAAGAATTCTTCCAGTTAAGGAAGTTTAAACCACTATTTATAAAGGAAGTAAAAGAAGGTTACAGCAGGATCGCCACTGGCTTCTATTGTGAGCCATATCTGACAACGTCTCTAGAAATTGTGTTGCACCATCTCTCGGACCCCAGCCAGGTAATCGTGAAGGGCCAACAAAAGCCAGCCCCCAAAATGCCCTTGTACGGCCGAGGGTTGGGAGAGTCAGCTCTCCATCCCGAAGTGCTCTTGTATGACCACGCGGGTGCGGCGACTGTCAGGGAAGTCCTGCTCACTGCCTTCTCCTGGTGAGGGTGTTGTTTACGAAATTGAGAGGATGAAAAGCGAATGTCCGGAGCTTTAACCGCGTTGGTTGACACGGAGGGTCAACCTAATGGAGTTGGAAAACCCTGATTCCAAACCAATAGTGCACATGGGCTCTAGTATCCTGAGGGAACAAATGGTGTATGGACCAATTGTTGGTCACCGACTATCATTGGACTGCATCTTCTGACGTTGCTCCACCGTCTTGTAGATCAGACCTTTAAGTCAAAGGCTCCGTGTGGCCCCCAGGAAGACCACCTGCTTCAGTCTGGGCACCCGGGCAGTATCACAGCCCTCACACAAATAAAATGGAATGACGATATTTCCTGAGAATACTATTCCGGCTTCTATTAAAAGTCAAACAATTCAAATTATTATTATTATTATTCACCTCGTCACTTATTCACTCCCTTTTATTCGCAATTTGTGTATCCTTACTTTTCAACTTATACAACAGCTTGCCCATGGTGAAAACTCTATTCTATCTAAACGATCTGCAGTCACTGTCTGGTCGAAAGTGAATGCTTCCACCGAATATAAATACTGAATCAGTCTTTCTGAAAACACATGCACCGTTCAAACTGGCTTCCTTCAATGTTCTCACAGTAATGCAGATCGGACAACAGATAGGGCTGGCTATATCTTTAGAAAGTCTCAATATCGACGTTTGTTGTCTATCCGAGACCCGTATTCAAGACTCTAGTGAAATACTACAAATTGGCTCTCCATCTGTCGCTTCCAAAGGTTTGTTTTACGTGCGTTTATCCGGGAACCCTGTGGCATCTTCGCCTGGTCTTGCTGGCATTGGTATCGCACTAAGCGCTAGAGCTGAGGCAGCACTAATCGATTGGATCCCCATTAACAGTCGGTTATATGCTGTTAGATTAGAAAGTTCCATCAAAGTGAGAAGAAATCGGCGTGAGAAACGGTGTCTTTTCGTCATCTCCGCCTATGCCCCGACAGATTGCAGCCCGGATGCAATCAAGGATGAATTGTACTACCAGTTAACTGTTCTTCTCCAGAAACTGCGTTCGACAGATATTGTAGTACTAGTTAGAGACTTGAATGCACAGGTCGGGCATCTAGGCACAGAAGAGAGTCGTTTAGGTGGCCGATGGGGACGTGTTGGTCGCAGGAGTGAGTGCGTACGTGCCCTGTTAATATATGGACGTTATAAGACCGCTAATCAGAGAGCCGCAAATTATCGATTGGGACAGTGACACACGAAAACCATGCGAGCAGTCTAGAGTGCTTGTCAGTCCTGTTATCTGCCTAGCCCAGCCAGTTAAGTCCAGAACACCAATAACAGCCTCTGCCATATGAACCATTATTCTCAAACATACTGGGATTATATACCAATCAAACAGACCACATCGTACCATAAAATAGAAAATAACATTTGTACAAGACTTGGCCAAATGTGGCTGTGAATAGGGGGAACAGTAATTAATGGACATGGATAACTCAAGAATGGTAAATCGTATAATAATAGTTCATAGGTCAAAATAAAGCTTATAATAAGAGGGACACGGATACAAATATTTCAGTTACTTAACAATTATACAATAGGAAATATGCATATCACATTGGTCCATAAATAGTCCTCAAAGTTACGATTCATAATTCTCCACAGGATATAACATCTCCCCTTTTTTGAAAGATCAGGATTTTAAATTTCTCGAATTCATCTTCCCCCACGAAAGAGTGTTGGATCCTCATATACCCAAGTTACCATTAATGTGACATTATTTAAAACACGTTTGTCGCATTTAACAGAGAATCCACTAGAACTGACTAGATCTTTAGGATCGACGGCATTTGATTTGAGGTCACCAGTGTCTAATTCTTCTGAAACAGCTTCCTTGAATTTATTGAGAACCTCATTAGTAGATAGTGAATCATTGGGATAATCGGTATCTACGAAAACTGTATTGGATTCTCGACTATCATTTGATGAATATGACATATTTTCTGGTAAAACATGAGAATCTGAAGAATTAGATTCGCCAGAAATTTCTGTTGTAGAATGACGAGCTCCAATTGGTGCGGCTGCGTTTAGTGCACTGCTCAAATTTTCTGTTTCTACATGGGTGGTTGCTGCAGCAATTTTACGGGCGTTTAACATGATATTGTCTTTCTGTAAACTGGACCACTCATTGTTTGCACGTTCTGTTTCGGCACAGTCATCGCCGATGCACTACCTGGCGTCCTCCCTCTGCATCTCAAGCCTGGACTCAGATTGATCACATCGCGATCAGCTACCGCTGGCGTGGTTGTGTACAAGACTGCCGCTCCTTTTGGAGTACCTATCTGGATTCTGATCATGCTCTTGTCTGCGCCAATCTTTTCAGTAGCTAACGGATTGATGTCAGTAAATTGGTTGCAACTTCTGTTGCAAGTAAGTATCGAACCGAGATAGCTTCTAGGCTAGCTGCCATCCCACTGAAAAGTATAGATGAGCATTGGTTGCATCTTCACGACGCCATGAAAATGGCGAGTAAACTCGCTTGCGGCTTCGCGAAACGTCCCGCTTATAAGCACTGGGTTTCTTCTGGTTCCTTACAACTGATGGAAGCCCGTCGGTCTACTCCGGATGACCGTGAGTTTGACCACAAACGAAGGCTATTACGCAACGAAATTGGGCAAAGCTTGCGTAAGGACCGAGAAGCCTGGTGGTCGGAGCGTGCTAATGAGCTGGAAGCAGTAGATGCATCTGGTAACTGCCGGAAGCTCTTCCAACTCATCCGAGCCACTGGCAGCAAGAAGTCTGGTGTGAGTGAAACAATCAGTGAAAATGACAGGATACCAATCACTAACATCTATCGACGTCTTGGACGATGAGCGGAATTCTTTGAATGGCAGTTCAACTGGCCTGTTGCTCCAGCAACATCGACCAGATTGTCCTGCCCCCATGGCCGGTGACGACTGATCCACCAAACGAGGCGGAAGTCCGCAAGGAACTCCAACTCTTGAAGCGCTACAAATCACCGGGCCCAGATGACTTACCTCCGGCTCTTTTTAAAGATGGTGGTGACTTTCTGACTAAGGAATTGACTGTATTGTTTACAAAGGTTTGGGAGCTAGAAAGTGTTCCAACATCATGGAATGAGTCGATAGTCGCCCCTATCTTTAAAAAGGGTTAACTTAAGCCAAGCAATAGTAGTCACATTTGATCAGCCCAGTAGTCCGGTACTGTCTGTTTCGGAGACGTGCCCTATACTTGGTTAAAATCCTACTATCCTCGAAACAGAACGTGCAAACAATGAGTGGTCCAGTTTACAGAAAGACAATATCATGTTAAACGCCCGTAAAATTGCTGCAGCAACCACCCATGTAGAAACAGAAAATTTGAGCAGTGCACTAAACGCAGCCGCACCAATTGGAGCTCGTCATTCTACAACAGAAATTTCTGGCGAATCTAATTCTTCAGATTCTCATGTTTTACCAGAAAATATGTCATATTCATCAAATGATAGTCGAGAATCCAATACAGTTTTCGTAGATACCGATTATCCCAATGATTCACTATCTACTAATGAGGTTCTCAATAAATTCAAGGAAGCTGTTTCAGAAGAATTAGACACTGGTGACCTCAAATCAAATGCCGTCGATCCTAAAGATCTAGTCAGTTCTAGTGGATTCTCTGTTAAATGCGACAAACGTGTTTTAAATAATGTCACATTAATGGTAACTTGGGTATATGAGGATCCAACACTCTTTCGTGGGGGAAGATGAATTCGAGAAATTTAAAATCCGGATCTTTCAAAAAAGGGGAGATGTTATATCCTGTGGAGAATTATGAATCGTAACTTTGAGGACTATTTATGGACCAATGTGATATGCATATTTCCTATTGTATAATTGTTAAGTAACTGAAATATTTGTATCCGTGTCCCTCTTATTATAAGCTTTATTTTGACCTATGAACTATTATTATACGATTTACCATTCTTGAGTTATCCATGTCCATTAATTACTGTTCCCCCTATTCACAGCCACATTTGGCCAAGTCTTGTACAAATGTTATTTTCTATTTTATGGTACGATGTGGTCTGTTTGATTGGTATATAATCCCAGTATGTTTGAGAATAATGATTCATATGGCAGAGGCTGTTATTGGTGTTCTGGACTTAACTGGCTGGGCTAGGCAGATAACAGGACTGACAAGCACTCTAGACTGCTCGCATGGTTTTCGTGTGTCACTGTCCCAATCGATAATTTGCGGCTCTCTGATTAGCGGTCTTATAACGTCCATATATTAACAGGGCACGTACGCACTCACTCCTGCGACCAACACGTCCCCATCGGCCACCTAAACGACTCTCTTCTGTGCCTAGATGCCCGACCTGTGCATTCAAGTCTCTAACTAGTACTACAATATCTGTCGAACGCAGTTTCTGGAGAAGAACAGTTAACTGGTAGTACAATTCATCCTTGATTGCATCCGGGCTGCAATCTGTCGGGGCATAGGCGGAGATGACGAAAAGACACCGTTTCTCACGCCGATTTCTTCTCACTTTGATGGAACTTTCTAATCTAACAGCATATAACCGACTGTTAATGGGGATCCAATCGATTAGTGCTGCCTCAGCTCTAGCGCTTAGTGCGATACCAATGCCAGCAAGACCAGGCGAAGATGCCACAGGGTTCCCGGATAAACGCACGTAAAACAAACCTTTGGAAGCGACAGATGGAGAGCCAATTTGTAGTATTTCACTAGAGTCTTGAATACGGGTCTCGGATAGACAACAAACGTCGATATTGAGACTTTCTAAAGATATAGCCAGCCCTATCTGTTGTCCGATCTGCATTACTGTGAGAACATTGAAGGAAGCCAGTTTGAACGGTGCATGTGTTTTCAGAAAGACTGATTCAGTATTTATATTCGGTGGAAGCATTCACTTTCGACCAGACAGTGACTGAAGATCGCCCGAACCGAAAATTTCCTGAGTTCATGAAGTCATTGAATATAGAGCTGAGACACGTTAATGGGTTTATTTATTTACTTCTTTAACCTCTCGTGAACTAGCATCGGCCGCCATTAGCATTCTCCATTCAACCCTGTTCTGGGCAATCCTTTCCAGTTGTTTTTCATCCTTTTCATATCAGACATCGTTTCAGACCACCACCTGGTTGTTGCCATGATGAAACTGAAGCTAAATAAACACTGGACAACTGGGGGAACATCATTACAAATGTTCAGTATAGCCTTCCTTCGTTGATAGGTTTAGGGAAAATTTTTGTAGGCCGCTTGTTTATAGTAACAAGTTCTGATTGACATTGTCCAACACTATTTACGATTGGGCTGGTACATTCAGTGTTTGTTTTCTCACAAATTCTGTTCTTCTCGATTCCATTCTTATTATTTCACTAATTTATATTTCTGTAAGCGTATCTTTGATGCCAAATCCTTTCTAACTGTACTGATACTGTTAATACTTCCACTACTTTGGGACGTTCCCTAACGACTTTATCTCTGTATGGCGGTGGCTTATGGTAACTTATAGCGGTGTAAGTTTGTACTATGTTCTTTTTCGTGGTTGACTGAGTGATGATTGTGTTGTTGAACAAAGTGAAGACCCATTCACAAACTCACGTCCATTAACTGTCACTTCATGACTTTTAGAATTAACTAACTCTTGCTCTTTGGAAATATTTTGTTTCTTTTGATGGAGTATCTCTACGGTTTTTTTTATTCCAGGCATCTTCTATAAAGGAAGAAAACCTTCAGATCAACTGCAATTCTCCAGCTAAATTACCTACAAGGCTGCCTACATTACCCGGTGTTTCTGTTGTCCCTGGACCATCACCAAGCACTTCAACGCAACCATCACTGCCTGTAGATCGAAAACCTCGTGTTTAACATGTTTTTAGTTTCTTCAATTGATACTGTTAAAGGCTTGACACAAATATGGTTTGGTATAACACTATTTTTATTTCGATAAGTTTACTTAGCCATCCAAACTTGATGTACACTGAAGTCTTGTTTTACTTACTAATGTGAAATTATTGACTTTTCTTGTTTATATATATAATTTTTTTCTACTAAAAATTGACTTTTATTCACGCCTTTTCCGTAAATTGGAGCGTATAATTAACATATGGACCATTTTGTTTTCGAACAATAGCATCATGATCCTCTTACGTTACTAAAATTTCTATCTTTACCAACTTGTTTAATTCCATTAAGAATAGTATTGTAAGTCTGTAATCATTTACGAACATATTCATTTATCTATTTTTAACAGGTTGTAACACTCATTTACTCAGACTAGTGAATTTCAAGCATAACTTTACTGCTGCGTTTCATAAATAGCATTGAGGTGTGTGAATCACACTTGGAATGATAGGCAAGACGTTATAATAGCTTTGATTTTTATTTGTGCTACTTATTTTTAGCAAGTAGTAAAACCATAATCATTGTTTTTCCGTATCACGTGCGTAAAAATTCTGAACTAATGTGTCTTGTTGATAGCTATACTTATGAATCAACCTCTTTCCGTGACTACCTTCAATCATAATACTTTCAAACAGCGAATTCTGCGAATTGAAGTTAAACTTTCATAATCATTTCGTTTAATTTTGGCAGATATCGTTACATTTGGATCTGTTTTACGTTAACAATTCTTCGTACCCTATTTGGATTTATTTTCCAAGATCATGATTTGGTTTTGATGTGTTAGGAGCTTTAAAGTAATTTCTTGCCAGTGAATATAAGTGGTTATAAGTATTTTCATCGATGATCATTCCGATGCATATCTTTGTTTGACTTTCAGATTGCAATCAGGTTTTTACACAGCATAATACTAGTTGATTCATACTTGAGTAATGTGTTTATAGGAATACGTATTGCATAATAACGGCGATGAACCTCTTAAATGTATATCACTAAGCTAAAAGTTACATCCTTCCTCAATTAGTTCGCAGTTTGAATCCAACTTCAATTTGTTTTAGACATCTGGGCATCAATCGCTTTGTAAACTCATTGTGGTGTACTAAGAATTTTTAATTTTTCTATAAAGAGATAAATGAGAGGTTGTTAGTATATCATAGTAAATTCTTTGCACAATATCCCCATATACTTAAAGAAGTTGAGCATTTTGGTCAAGTGAATCGTAGTTTGGTCTTATTGTTTTCTAATCTCACTAATTTGTTGGGAGAGCGGGGTTTTAGCTGAACCTCATCAACTACATCTCTTAGTGCCTTGGCATACTTCATTTGACAGATATTCCCTCTTAAGAGATGTATCATCTGCTCTTGATAATTAATAGGTCGAAGAAAAGCTGATAGGAACAAGTTATATCTCATTAATATGGTTCGATGGTTAAATATACCGTAAAATCTTTCAAACTAAATGGCTTTGTCAACATTTTATTTGAAGTAGTAAATTCAATCTGTAGTTTGGTTTTGCATAAAACTCAGATGAACTAGACAAATACTAATGTCTGATTGGTCGTTGATTCGTAACTAACATAACATGTAATCGTTAGTGCTGATATAACCTCAAATTACGATGCGATAACTAAAAGCTTAGCGGCTTAACATTATGGTACAATTTGTCTAGTGTTATACAGTTGTTGTCACCAATCTCTTTCGTGCTTATTGATATTCATCAGTACAGTGTATTTGGAATTTTGATGATCCCCATCGGATTCAAAGACAAGTGCACCAGGAATTCAATCCACTTACTTTGATGCTCACATTTGAAATTGAGCATTATTAAAGGTAAAACATGGTGTTGATTAATACTCAGTAACCAGTTAATATAAACATCTCATATTATCATTGGGCAGTCAAAATGTAGTAATCTACACTTTAAACTTGAATAAAGTTATATTGTAGCCAGACTGATCTTTAACTGTAAGAAATTAGCTAACTTTCCACGTGATTAACTATACAGATTGCCGAAATCTCTTTTAGAAAGACAATCGTCAGCTCTCATAACTATTAATTTAATGATTTCCAGGAAGATTTGAAATTAATTGAAGTCCATTTTTAATTCTAATAAATTGTTTTTGTTGCTGCATAGTTTTCAATACTTCGCCTACCGAATATCATTTTGTGTTATAACTTAACTTTGAGTTCAACCGATTTGTCTTCTGTTACTTTGTGTTTAACTTTCTTCATAATTGTGACTAGATCAACTTAAAATGATTGCATAATCAATCACTGTTTTCACTTGCTACCATATTAGAAATTCAATTGGTCAGTCGATATTCCATCTTATTATTTATCCAATATTTTAAATAAATGTGGTTAAATAAATCAAAAAAAAAGGAAAACTTAAAAAGTTCACTTATGAAATGTGACTAGTTGACCTTAGATAACAAACTCTCATCACCTTCATTTAGATAGATTGTTTGTGATTTCTCTTGCGAGAAATATTGATATCGAAAGTTTATTGATTTGAATAGAAGGAAAGAATTGAAAGCAGAACAATATAAAAACTAATAAAAAAAATAAGAGTAGGCTGAGTGGAAAAACACACGGTTTTTAAACTGATCATCATTGCCCAGAAGTTTATCATTCTTTAATCTAACATTATATATATGTAATATTATTATTCCATCTGTTCTCTAAAATCAGAGTAATACATTCATTTTATATATATACTATACTAGCTTACATGACAGTTAGCACTTGTAGAGTTTTGTATAAACAATGCGCGTGTGTCACGATAAGACCAAAATTACTTCATAAGATGAAGTGAAAATCAGTAAGAATAACAGTAAAATTATTAATCAGATATAATGAACAGATGTAACACAATACACAAAATCTTCAACATTCAATATGAAAGAGAGAAGAGGAGATTCTGTTGATAATGTAATTCGATAAGAACATATGAGTTTGAAATGAATTAGGATAAAATAATAATTCATTTCTTGTTGAAGAAAAATTACTATTAGTCTGTGAAATATTGGATCACTACATTAAAATTAATGCTAATGTAAAATATCCAACTTCATTTATTGTCTTGTAAATCTGGTTTCTTAAGTTGTGAAAATGTTCAGATTTCTATACGAGATCTAACTCATAACTTTCAAATCTATCATGACAAGAACAAGATACTTGAGATATTCATTGACACTATCCAGTAGTTGTAATACTGTTTAATACTGCGTTTTTTTTCGATTATTCTCCAAATAATAGTAATTGATAAAATTGGATTTTAGCTAACGCGCCTTTCGACCTATCATTCTTCAGATGCATTTGCTCATATCCCATTACTGGTGTTCGCATTACGATTAGTAACTTTCACTCTAAATGGCAACTCGTTATCTACTAAGCTACTCAGTCCGAGATAGCCATCAATTTGTTTGACGAATATGAAGGTAAAAGTAAAGATTTGTAATTTTTCATTGTTAATATTCAAGACTACATTGGCCTATCTGAACTCAGCAGATTAGTGGATCATGCATTGGTATCTTATACAATAAATACCAGGTCCAAATCTCTGTGTAGACATCAACAGTGGGATGCGAGCACATTCAAGTGATGAGACATGAGTCCTGAATTTCATTTTTTGCAAACAACCGAATCTACTAAAAGTTACGTCAAAACATTTTGTTCAAAAAGCACATGTAACAACAGAAAGTGATCATTCAAAATCTTGATTATCAACAACAGGAAATTGTAAACCGTAGCTTTTATTATACTTTGAAAAACAAATGATTAGTTACAATTAAAACAATCAATTAATTACAAACAAAATCAAATACCACTTTATGTATTAATTTGTGAATTTATATATTTTTATGGTAGAATAACGATTATCTATTAATGAATTGAATTATTAAAAAGAATACAATAAGAGTATAAATAAATTTAAAGATTTTAATTATCAATCTTAATTACTTACTGATTGAATTTAGTTTACTATTTCCTGAAGATCTGCTAATAAGTTTGTCAGAGAAAGGTTGAAAATCAAATATTGAATAAAATCTTTATTATATATTGATAGTTTGTTGAAAGATTCCACCTAAGGTAACAATTGAAAATTGGTTGATACCTTTCGTACGTCAATTTTTATTGTTACACAAGTTTAATGCCTTCATTCTGTTTACTTAACATAGTATAGTTTATCTTCAATTTCATTACACGTTCTCTTTCAGGAATAAAACAAAATACTGAGGAGTCCCACAGTAGGATGAAACGGCAGTCCAGTGCTTCCAGGTTTTCCATGGTGGTCTAGCTTCAATTGACTCATGATTTCAACTATATAAAACAAAATGTATTTAAAATTAATAAAATATTTAATCTAAATTATAATCTAACAAACAGAAGAATCAATGTGTTGTAATAGTTTTCACAAGTTTTGTTTATACTAATCATTTGAATTGATCAAAATTAACAATTTCGCGTGTTTTATTTTGGCATCTATTCGTCCTTTGGTCTTCTCTCTTTTCACATGATGTTATTGTTAGTATTGTTTGGTTGTGTTGTTTTCTTCTCTCTGATTTAAATGTTTCACTTCCTTTAGTTAACACGCAATTCAGATTGCATTGTAAATTCGCATCAATTACAATGATTTCTTTATAGATAGATCGATAGATAGACAGACGCTTGGATACAGTTTTTAAAAGCTCTATATAGAATAATAATAATGATAATAAAATCAGAAAATATATCAAATCTAGTCGATAGACAAAAAGCGAAAAAAAAATAACAGAAGTACTTGTTTAATTCAAGACAAAATATTATCTAATCTAAAGTTTCCCTGCTTAACCAGCATTTAATTTTAAACTGTCTACGAAACAATAATTCCCGGATTGTAAAATAAGAGTAAAACAGTGAAATAAACAACAAAGCAGGGAGAAAATTGAGCATAGAAACACAATTGATTCAATCTTTTTTGTTTATAAAATGATTTGTCATTACGAGTTGATTCATTTATTAGTCATTGTGTTTCTTATGACTATATGCTTAGATAATCTGAATTAAATGTGTATGAATGTCGTTTTACTTACACTGCACTGATCATGTTGATCAGAGGAAAGTTTATTCCTTTCTCAACACTATATATATATATATATGTATAGGTATCTTGTCAATTTTATTATTGCTAATAATGTGTAAAAAAAAACCTTTTAATTGTTTTAAAAGAATGAATTCCTTTTCTCCTCTATTTAATATTCTTAATGGGTTTCTTTTATCCTCTTTTTTTGTCCTAAATTCTTTTTCTAAACTCATCACATGAGTCAAGATTGGTTTCTTCTTCTTTATTTTTTTGTATAATTTCCTCTAATAAATATTTCATAGCTGATTTACGGGAACTTTATTGATTATTATTTTCATTCATGATTTATGAGAATTGCCAATTTTCTAATATATCCTAACTAATTAAATGTATTGATTGACCTTGATATCTGAGTTTCTTTTGTATATATATATATATATATATATATATATATATACAGAGAGAGAGATGGAGGGGGGGAGACTGACTATATATTTAAAAAATTTCCATATTCCCTAAGAATTATGCTTTTTACAAACGGGAAAGTGATTTAGTTCTAAATGTGTATGACACTTTTAGGATTAAGTAAATTCTAAAAGCACTATTTTCATAATAGATCAATATTTATCTAACTAGAAGTTGTCTTGAAAGTATTCTTATTAATGTGAACACCTCAAATATTTCTTCAAGATTGAGTTCATTTGAGGTAAGCTATCTAAAAAAACACAGAATAATCGTTTAAATCATCCCATTTAATATACTTTACTTTGACAATAAATACCGACAGTTCTGTTTTGACAACATTCAATCATAAAACAAAGATATTCTGTAGGCACTTTTATTAATCAATCTGCTTTCGAGAAAATAAGTGAATAATAATGTAACAATCACTCATTTTTAATTCAACTTCACTTATTCAGTATATTTTAAAAGTTTCTAAACTGTCTTTTTTTTTGGGGGGGGATAAACTCACAGTTTAATTAATTAATGTATTGAGTTACATCTGTATCCTTTAAAAATGTTGAGCATGTTGATCTCGAGTAAACTGGACCTAATTGTCAAATGACTTAGTTATATTTTTAGGTTGTTGATACAAATCTTATCTCTGGTTTTAATACAGCTTGAAATATTAACGTTCACCTAATACTTGTTAGGAATTAATCAATAAAGATTATTTCATGCAGTTAGTTCCTCTATTCAATTTTTGTAAAGCAAGAACAATAGGCATTGTGAGGTGGTGAATTAATTTCATGCATTCTAAATCTTCTACATACGTAATGATTTATATAAAGAAACAAAACGTTTCACAGGCGTAATTTTGAGTGAACCAAGTAACTCTACATATGTCACACATACAATTACATGCCTTAAATCTCTTATTTGTTAATGTAAATCGTTATATATGCGAAAGATCTAGGGAATAAAAAATGAAATGAATTCACGTTATTCCATAATATTCCTTTTTCTTATTCCGAAATTCAGATTAGATAGTCATAAATGATTAACTACTGAGCAGAGATCAGTGTAGTGTTTGTCTAGCCATTTTAGTGCTGATCGAGATGTCTAATTTTTGCTGATAGTTGACACATTGTATGAGACGTTAAGTTACTTGAAATTGTGTAAAGGAAGTTAGTTAACAGGAAAATACATACATTGTCAGAAGTTACGAAGCATTTACATAGTACATATAGATAGTCTTCAATCGTCCATTTGCATCTTTCGGTGTGCTCTGGATTCTGAACAGTCTTTTCATCTGGTCTCCAAGGGTTATGCCAACGCTGTGCTTTCGCTATACTGAAACTCTTCACTCCGTCCAACAAATTCGAGGCCACGTTCCGCAGCATACTACTTACAAGCATCATTCACTACAATTGGAATTTGATCGATAGAATTTGACCGGTACTAAACAGCTAAATAAACATGATATTGATAACTATCAATCATAAATATCTCAGCCCTACAAGGGGTTACTTGTGACGTAAATAGTTCAATAGTAACGTCTCAGAAAGTGAAGCGGGAGGTGCATGGTCTCACCCACCAGGAAGCACCAGTTCCCTCAAAATTATAGTTATACCTAACTGATGAGTGTCTAGTAGAATGGAACTTAAGTCCAGGATTCCCTGTCAAGTATTTTCAATCACCTTACATCTTATGTTAGATAGCTAAATATTTCAGATCTACAGCTTCTATCAATTTGATAGATTACATTCCAGACTTTAATTACTACCTATTACTGTATTCTCAACAATGGTACGAACTACGTAATATCTAATAAATTCCCTTTCAAACTTTAGGTTGTTAAAGGTAATATTCAGGAAGCCACTTAGGTTTCTTGATGGTTGGAATCGGTCAGAGAGTCATATCCGTAATCATAAGAATTTAAACTCTCATTCAGTGTTAAAGACGGATATTTAACACCGAGCTATCGGATATGTAACTTACCTCTTGTATTATCTATATGTTTGTGCAGATGTATCACTACGTAGTAATTAATAACATGTCTATATACTGAGTAATATTGATCCAATTATAACAATCAACTAAGACATGATCACTAACCTAAGTGACTAGACTGCCCGTGGGTCATAAAACAACTGTCTAAGGTTTCCAGTGTCTCATTTCATTTGTCGTTCTATGGTGAAAATAACCATTTAAATATCAAAACTATTTTGTGGTACTGTTACTAATGTAATTGATAATCGTACAAAAGTCATTTTTCAATCATCTACATGATACATTATAATAAGTTGTCACTACATGGCAATTTCAAGTCAATCCACTCAGAGTAAACATATGACTATAAAATCTGATCAGTTACAGTCTTTAATATAAACAACAGAAAAATACAAATCTACACTGATAAATTTTATATCCCTTACACAAACCAGTGATTATTTGGACTCAGTAGCTCAGTTGATCGTCTTATTGTCAAAATCAACAGTTGAACCCAAGTGTATCCAGTTGATAGGTTCAAAATAAAGTGAGGTAAGCATCTTAAAATTCCATTATCGAAACTTAATAAAAATGACATAACAAGGTTAGGATAAACATTTTGACCAAATTTCATATGCATTATAGCTCAACAATTTGTGATTTCATGTTAAATATTTTGAAAGCTTAAAACAATTAAAGAATATGTAAAGTGCTAAAACGTCTTAGAAAAGAAATGTAATAAGTATAACGTTCAATTAACTATTTGATTCATTAAACATCATGACTAAATTACTTTACATAAACTTTCCATTATGCATTATATAATTCAATATATTAGACAATTAATAAGTTAATTGAAACAATCGTCATTGTTTATTGAACAATTCTTCGTTTTTTTTTATGTTTTCATTAAACTAACCCATTAACCTCTTTTCATTTAGATATTGTAACATAGATAGTTCCTAAGAACTCCACCTCGACTATACTATCTGCACTATTATTATTTAAGCACATAAATATTGGTACAAAAGGGCACCAGATACATATGCGCCACACAAATCTCATTTGATCTGTGTGAGGGCTATGATACTGCCCGGCTGCCTAAACCGAAGCAGGTGGTCTTCTTAGGTGCCACACACGGAGCCTGCGACCTAAAGGTCTGATCCACAAGACAGTGGAGCAACGTCAGAAGATGCAGTCCCATGGTAGTCGGTGACCAACAATTGATTCACACGCCATTTGTTCCCTAAGGATACTGGAATCCATGTGCACCATTGGTTTGGAATCAGGGTTTTCCAACTCCATTAGGTGAACTCGCCGTGTCCACTGACGTGGTTAAAGCTCCGAGCATTCGCTTTCCATCCTCTCAATTTCGTAAGCAACACCCTCACCACGAGAAGGCAGTGAGTAGGACTTCCCTGGTAGAGGCTATATACGCGTGGCCATCTGAGAGTATTTCGAGAGGGAGAGTTAGCTCTCCCCACCCTCGGCCATACCAGGGCATTTGGGGGCTATACTATTATAACCTATTATAATTATAGAAAATAATTAGTAATTGAAAATCACATGTCTACATTTTGTAATTGTCTATTCACTACTTAATGTTTATATTTAAAAGAGTAGTAAAAAATAAAGAAGAAAGAAATCTATCATTTACTTTATTGTATTTTATTCTATCTAATTTACTTTTCATTCTTTTCTATTATCTTTGAAAATTAATTTGATACTTTGAAGGTGTATAGAATAATTTCAATTCATCATTCATTCAATATCATCATGACCAATATAAAAAAAGAAGAAAACCAAAACAAACATTAGTTGATGATTTGTTCCACTTATTGCCTTTTCACTAATCATCTCTCATAGAGTTTGTGTTGCTTTTTTTTCTTCTTTTTTATCTTACTTTCAAACCATTTAATTGTGTAGACATTCGTTTAGGTTTGACAAGTATAAACAGTTTTAGAAAGAGCAATATACATTTGCGTGTATATTAAATGAAAAACAGACAAACAAACAACTAACTAACTAACTGTAAGAACTTGTATTCTCAACAAGTGAATTGGTGTATTGGTGTCCATGTATGTAGTTGTTTATATATTGTAATCTATGTGTGTAAAAGTACTATCAAAATTGATATTTGAGAACAATAGTTGCTAATGCTGAATAGGAAATATAATCTCTATAATAAAAATAAAAAAATCATTTAATTTGATTAAATTTTATAATTAATCAATAGTTATTAATCAATTAAATGTTCGAAATGAAAAAAAGATTTTCAATGACTAAAAGTGAATTAGTCAATATTTATCCATTTTCTAATGAAAATTCTATTTAATTCTTTTGATTTGATAATATTGTTAAAATAGACCGTATACTTTTGATCTTTTTCTTATCGAAACTCCTCAAATACGATCATAAGATCATCATTAGTAAACATAAAATCAATACCAACATTAGGGTACTTAGAATTTAAGTGACAGTACTTGTTTACTGAAATTGGTGAAAATCAATTCAACCTAAAGCTAGTTATCATTATGAATGAATATCAACTGATGAATCATTAAGACTAACTGATATTATCAGTCAGTCAGTCAGCTACAACGTAGGACCAGACACATATATGCATCGGTCCAAGTTGCCATACCTCGTTAGCACAACAAGATCAACACCGGATTCATAGAAGTAATTAAGTGGTGGTAGTATATAAAGAAAGGTTGTATATAAGGATATAGTATAGGAAGGAAAAAAGTTATGAAGCAATTTTAATCTCAAGGTTTAAGGGAAGATAAAGAGTGTATACACCTACGCCATTGTGATCGATTCTGAGCCATGTCACACAGAGTCTCCAACCATTGGTTACGATAGTCACGCGGACCCCAACCAAGTAGTCTGCATCTGCCAAAATGACTCAGACTAGAAGTTAGTGACTTCAAACACTGATGCTATGTTTTGGTTTGGCCGCCCCTAACTCTCTTCCAACCATCCCCTACACTAGTCAGCATTGCGCGTCGTGGTAATCGGTGTTCAGGCATACGTAACACGTGGCCCAACCATCTCAGTCGATGAAGATTCATCGCCTCATCAACTGATTTACCATCATTCCCTAATACCCTAAGTCTAACCTCACTATTACTTACTCGGTGATCCCAGCAGATGCGAGAAATATTTCTAAGGCATCTGTGGTCAAATACTAGTAACTTACGAGTACCTTCTACTCTTAATGGCCATGTTTCACAGCCGTAAAGTAGAGCAGAGCTAACTGCCGCGCAGTATACTCGTCCCTTAATTGATAGACGGATATCTCGTCTTCGCCATAGGTGACGTAAGTTGGCAAATGCCAAACGAGCTTTTTGAATCCGTGCTGAGATTTCGTCAGACACCAACCCATTAGGGCTGATCGGACTTCCAAGATAAGTGAAGTTGTCCACGCGTTCGACTACTTTACTCCCTATCCTTAGTTCAGGTGTTGACGCAGGCCAGTCCTGGAGTAACAATTTACATTTGGATGGGGAGAAACGCATCCCAAATATCCTGGCATTATTACTCAGTTCTAACAGAAGACTCTGCATTTTACCAGCGTCTTCACCAAACAGGACTATGTCATCTGCGTGTTCTAAGTCGATAAGTGAACCTCCTGGTAGAAGATCAATCCCTGAAAATTCAGTCGACGAGAGTGTTATTTCCAGCAACAGGTCTATAATGAAGTTAAACAAAAATGGGGATAGTGGACAGCCTTGACGAACACCACTTGAGGTTGTAAAATCATATGACAGTTCGCCATAAGCTCTCACTCGACTGATAGTATACAGCTATTTCGTTCAGAAATGTGATTCCGTGTTCTAGATCATCTACAAATCAAGCAGAGCTCAAACCTAAGACCTCAGGTCTCTAGGTAAACCCGTTACATTTGAGAACTATGCATCAAGAATTGATGTCATAGAGTTCAAACTACAGTTAATTTACAACATATTGGTATACCATCCAATGCCATTAGTAGATAAGTGACTTGCTTCAGACTTGGTCGTACTTCACGCTAGATATCTTAGCAAGAAATAAAAATGTTTAACAAATAAAATGATAGAATCATGGTTAATTTCTGTAAGTAAATTGAGAAATGGAATTTAAAACAGTTTATCCATTACCGAAAAGCAGATACTTTGAATGGCATAACTGAAATAATATTTAATTAACGGTAGTTGATGGTAGGATGTAAAATGACAACTACTTATTTGTGATATAACAAACAGTAAATTATTGTAGGAAAAGATGGATAATGGCTAAAAGTGGAATCCAAGACGCGCATTTCATCCTATTACTAATAAAAGGGAAATCCATCTATTAGTAAAGTGTAAAATTGATTTCCACACCATTGTCATAAAACAGCAATGCACTCTAAAGGATTTATGATTGTATTATTCTGAAACTGTTTTGCATAATAAGCATTGGTCATAATCCTTTTCTCATGAAAAGCAACCCTTAGTTTTACTATTTCAACTCGTATTAGTCGATTCCATAATTAAAAGATTGATTGATATATGAGTGAAGAATATTCTTTTCAACTAAATTCTCTTCAAGTTCCACAGTTATGTATCCAAAATAATACTACAAAAATTATCCAGGTTTAAGGCAAAATACATCGTTTAAAATTACAGCATGTGAACTTGGGATTGTTTGAAAAACAAAATAAAATTGTTACTGTTGAAATGACTAATATATAATTCTACCTCTAATAAGTCTATGCATTAAATGAAATTGGGAGATTAATGATCAGAGTAAATATGAGTAATACAGGATTATAGAAATAGTAATGTGACTGAAAATCTAATCAGAGTTTTGGCAGGAAACAACATAGGGTATGAATTTATACGAATTTAGTAAGAAATAGTAAATTGGGGTGAGTGATAACCAAATTATTGATGTGTTCGAAAGATTAACAACGATATTGAAATGATGAAAATAATAAAAGCGTGCAGGTATCATGTGCTCAAGATAAAACTTCTAGGGTTCTGGTGAGATGCCATGACTAATTATCTTCGGTGTGAGACAGTTATCCACTGTAAGCAATGGATGAAGGTTACGCAAGATCACAGGCTGACTGAAGTTGGATATGTACACCATTGGGTGTTTGCCCAGTACTTTGGAGGTTAAGCGTCCACGCAAGAAACTGGAGGTTGTGGGACTGATTCTAGGAAGGGGGTTCGTATATGCGTACTGCAGGTGAATCTCATACTAGACAAGACGTTCAGCTAGTGCTCCGACATTTTCACTGCTGGTCTAGCTAAGATCAGTTCGCTATTTAAACTATGAAAATAATAACAATAATAATAATAATATTAATAATGTACAGATATGTAAATAAAACAACAAAAATAATAATATTTGAATAGGAAAGGTTGTTTATGTATTTTTCAAATTAAGTCATTCTATAATTAAGATTACCATTGTTTTATTGCCTACAATTTTAAACGATGTATTTGCCTCAAGCTTTACCACTTTTTTGATTGTTAGTTTGAGTGTATGATTGCCGACTTACTTACTTACTTACTTACGCCTGTTACCCCTTGTGGAGGAGCATAGGCCGCTCACCAGCATTCTCCATCCAACTCTGTCCTGAGCCTTCCTTTCCAGTTCTTTCCAGTTGCTATTCATCCTTTCCATATCTGCTTTTATTTCCCGGAGTAGCGTTTTCTTTGACCTTCCTCTTTTCCGCTTCCCTTCCGGATTCCAAGTTAGGGATTGAGTCGTGATGCACATTGGTGATTTCCTTAATGTATGTCCTACCCACTTCCAACATTTTTTCCTAATTCCCTCTTCAGATGGAAGCTGGTTTGTCCTCTCCCACAGTAGGCTGTTGCTGATGGTATCCGGTCAGTGAATGTTGAGTATTTTGCGACGACAACTGTTTATAAATACTTGCACTATCCTGATGATGGTCGTAATAGTTCTCCACGTTTCAGCTCCGTACAGTAGGACTGTCTTGACGTTCATATTGAAGATTCTCACTCTGAAACTAGTTGGCAGTTGTTTTGAGTTCCATATGTTCTTCAATTATAGAAATGCTATCCTTGCTTTGCCAATCCTCGCCTTTACATCTGCATCCGATCCTCCTTGTTTATCAACGATGCTTCCCAGTTACGTGAATGTTTCCACCTCTTCCAGAGTTTCTCCATCAAGTGTGATTGGGTTGGTGTTCTCCGTGTTGCATTTGAGAATCTTGCTTTTACCCTTGTGAATTATGAGGCCTTTCGATGCAGAGGCTGCTGCTACATTTGCTGTCTTCATCTGCATTTGTTCGTGTGTATGGGAGAGGAGGGCTAGGTCATCTGTGAAGTCCAAATCATCTAATTGATTCTGAGCTGTCCATTGTATTCCGTATTTCCCGTCAGATGTCGAAGTCTTCATAATCCAGTCAATCACTAGAAGGAAGAGGAATGGGGAGAGTAGACAGCCTTGTCTGACTCCGGTCCTTACTGAAAATGCATCTGTCAGCTGTCCTCCATGCACCACTTTGTACTGTAGTCCATCGTATGAGTTTTGGATAATGTTGACAATCTTCTCAGGTACTCCGTAGTGTCGAAGAAGTTTCCATAATGTTCTCCTGTCCACGCTGTCAAACGCCTTCTCATAGTCAATGAAGTTGATGTATAGTGATGAGTTCCACTCAACTGATTGTTTAACGATGATCCGTAATGTCGCAATCTGCTCTGTGCACGACCTATCCTTACGGAATCCAGCCTGATGATCCCTAAGTTCGGCGTCCACTGCATCTTTCATCCGATTCAGCAGCACTCTGTTGAAAACTTTTCCTGGTACTGATAACAAACTGATGTCTCTGTAGTTCTCACATTGGCTCAGATCTCCTTTCTTTGGTATCTTGATGAGGTATCCTTCTTTCCAGTCCATTGGCACTTGTTCCTCTTCCCAAATCTTCTTGAACAGAAGGTGAAGCATATTTGCAGTTATTTCAATGTCTGACTTCAGTGCTTCTGCTGGTATATTGTCAGGTCCTGCCGCCTTCCCACTTTTGATTTGTCTGATGGCCATCTTGACTTCTTCGATTGTTGGTGGAGTGACATCTATTGGAAGGTCTGTGTGGGCTGCTTCGATGTTCGGTGGATTCAATGGGGCTGGTCTATTCAGCAGTTCCTCGAAGTATTCTGCCCATCTTTTCCTCTGTTCTTGAATCTCAGTGATTGTCTTTCCTTCTTTGTCCTTGACTGGCCTCTCTGGTTTGCTATATCTCCCTGCCAATTTCTTCGTTGTATCATATAGTTGTTTCATATTCCCTTCTCTTGCAGCTTTTTCCGCCGTCGTTGCTAGTTCTCCCATGTATTTCTGCTTGTCGGCTTTAATGCTTTTCTTCACTTCCCTGTTTGCTTCTGCGTAGTCTGCTTGTGCTTTGACTTTCTCTGCTCGTGTTCGGCTGTTGTTAATTGCTAGTTTCTTGTTCTTCCTTTCTTGAATTTTGTCCAGGGTTCCCATAGAGATCCATTCCTTATGATGATGCTTCTTAGGACCAAGAACCTCCTGACACGTTGAAGTTAGTGCTTCTTTTATCCCTTTCCAGTTGTCCTCCAAAGTAGTTTCTTGTTCTTTCAGTAGATCCTTTAGAGCTTGGAACCTGTTGTTGAGAGTTATCTTGAATTCATGGAGCTTGTCAGTATCTCGAAGGAAGGCTGTATTGAACCTTTGTAGTGCTGTTTGTCCAGTTGTCCAGTGTTTCTTTAGCTTCAGTCTCATCTTGGCCACAACCAGGTGGTGATCTGAAGCTATGTCAGCTCCTCTCCGGGTTCTCACATCTTCCATTGATCTTCGGAATTTTTTGTTGATACAGATGTGGTCTATCTGGTTCTCTGTGGTTCGGTCCGGTGAGATCCATGTAGCTTTGTGTATGCGTTTGTGTGGGAATATTGTGCCGCCTATAACCAATTTGTTGAAAGCACATAGGTTTGCAAGTCTCTCCCCATTTTCATTTCTCTCTCCTAGTCAGTCCCATTATATCTTCATATCCTGTGTTGTCCACTCCAACTTTAGCATTTAGATCTCCCATCAGGATGGTGAGGTCCTTTCGTGAGCACTTCGCTATAATTGATTGCAGCCTTTCATAGAACTGATCTTTATCATCGTCGTTGCTATCATTGGTGGGTGCATAACATTGGATAACGTTTATTGTGATCCCTTCCTTCTTTGTCCTGAATGATGCTTTGATTATCCTGGGTCCATGAGATTCCCATCCCACAAGTGCATTTCGTGCTTCTTTGGACAGCATTAGAGCAACTCCCTGAGTGTGTGGAGCATTTTCCCCTTCGTGACCGGAGTACAGCAGCATCTCTCCTGTACCTAGCCTTTGTTGTCCAATTTGTG
Source organism: Schistosoma mansoni (assembly GCF_000237925.1). NCBI lineage: Eukaryota > Metazoa > Platyhelminthes > Trematoda > Strigeidida > Schistosomatidae > Schistosoma > Schistosoma mansoni. The sequence goes on along the minus strand of NC_031495.1, from coordinate 41,161,118 downwards.
TCCAATGGGTTTCGCTGATTCCGAGTACTGCCAAGTTGTATCTCCTCATTTCCATTGCTATTTGGCTGGTCTTTCCTGTCTTCCACATTGTCCGGACGTTCCATGTACCTATAAAGAGTGTTGTTCTGGTTGTTAGAAGGTGCATCGGTCTCGTGACTTCCGAAGAATTTCGGCTTTCATCATGAGACGTCATTATTCCTTCAACTCCCAGGGCAGAGTTTAAATGGTTTGAATTATTTTTTCTGGTTAGCGTTTTTTTAGCGAGTTAGCTTTTCTACGGGATGGGGTCGCTAACCCCATGCCCAACCCTCCTCCTTTGTGTGGGCTTGGGACCGGCAGTAACTCTAGAAGAGCTACAGGCGGAGTTGTATGATTGCCGAACCCGAAGAGAATTTACTGTAAAGAATACTATGATTGCCTGTTGTATTGGTGAAATTATTAAAAGGATCGACAGTCTTGGACAGTACTCTCGTTTGACCTGAATTTTTGAAAGAACGGAGGTATAAGAAGGAAGAGAAGTACAACATATAGCTTGGGAAGAAGTGTGCTGTAAAGAGAACGTCAAGAGGGAGTAAATATTGTAGTTTTTAAGGAAAATAATACCCAGGTATTTTATCTGGTCTGAATATGACTGACTGAGCATAAATTTCTTTTAAATATTTTCGTGGCTTACAAATTTATTTGACTAATATTTTCTAACTAGCAGACGATACTATTCTGTTTTCGAATATCTACTGACTATCCAAATGTTTCACGACTGTACTTTTAAAAACACTAAGTTCATCAGAGAGATCTCTTTTTTGACGAATTTATTATCAAGCTGTACGATCGTATATACACGCATGATATTTTTTTGAGGTCAAATGAACAAGGAATAAATATGATGATGTAACAGAAGGATTGTAATTCTAGATTGCTGAATGTGAACAATAACAATAAAAGATTGTGTGTGCAAATGGAAAGCCTTGTAGAATTAATAAGTTAGCAAAGGATTATAATGTAAGTGAAATATTATTAGAATGCTTTTGTTACAATAATTACAGTTAATAGAGGGGTAAAATCAAATGAAGTGATATCAGAAACAATTATGAATAAAATCATGAGGATGTGAGACAAAATTAAAGAGTGAGGGGGATATTCTCAAATGTAAAATATAATAATAGTAATAATGATAATAATAATAATAACGATATGAATAAAGACAATACATACTTGTTATATACGCACAGTTCTGCCTCCAACTCATGGATGGAAAGAGCTTCTCCTGTTTTTGGAAGTTGGGTACGAAGAAACCTAGATAGGTTTGGACAAATTGCATGAACAACGTTAAAATCAACCTGTGGATAAGTGGAGTTATCAGAATCAATTAGATGCTTAAAAATGGAACTTATATTTGCTTTCATCCTACCCTTGTAGAAATACACTGGGACATGTTCTCGTATTCGCGTTGAAAGTAAGTGTTGGCTACGGCCTATGTACCTTGCTCCACAAGAGCAGGTGAACTGATAGATGCACATGGAAGTGACCAGACGAGGAGGCTTATCGTTTACAGATACAGAAAACAGTTTCCCTCTAGAGAACGTTAGTCTGTACTTTTGAAAACTATTGTACTGTTTTGAGAAGTGTAGTTATTTCTTTTTAGAAAGACTAATGGTCAGAATAGTCGATAAGCAATGAGAATTATTACTTTTTTTATTTTAGTGCCTGGCTAATATCTGTTGTTGTTGAGATTTCCTCTATTTGATTTCATCTTGTAATCAAAGGAGAAAACCTTATTTACAGATTACATTCCAATTATTTGTGTAATTTTTGCCTTATTATTGACTTGAAAAGAAAGAAACAAGGTTTAAGAATGCAAAGCTATTTCCAAAGTATAAAATTCAATTAGCAGATAGAATGTGACCAGTCTACGAGCTGTATTTATTGTAATTTTAGTAACAAATTGAAAATGTAATCGAATTCCATGTAAAGTTTAAATAAGATTAGTACGCATGGGTTGAAAAATAGGGTAGTTGTTAACAAAAACTATGTGATATTGTGCTGAAAATGTAAAAGCCGAACATTCTAGAAAAACTGGTAGAAAAATATCATATTCATAATCCAAAACTTTGGTAAATTTTTGTCTAGTGGAGTAGCTGTTACACTAAGTAATTTAGTCTTTTCGTTTTTTTTCACCGTCTAATTGATAGATCTCTATTGCCTAGTCATATGAATCCCCATAGTCCCTGATCGCATTCGAATTACATTTCACTGTTTAATAGAAGAATGATTTGTGTCATATGTAATTAACTATTTCGGTAATGAGGTAGAATCGCTCCTAATCAAGCTCTTTGGATCAGGATAGAGCGGTTTCAAAAAAATAATTAAAGTTAATCATATGGACAATATAATTCATATTAATTATCTCATTAATATCAATTATCAGTTAATAAGCACACAGACATATATAATTTATCAGTCCATACGAAAAGGATAATCAGTCACAAGACCAGAGGTCAAGTGAAAACGACGATCGAAACAAACTCAAGGACAAACGAAGATAACAAAATCTACGAATGTAACTAATAATAAACAATGCTAGGAGATTGGAATGAAAGAACACTTGTAGAATAACTGGAAATCTTAGTTCTAGATAGAACAGGTGCTGTTTATCGAAAACAACAATAAAAGATAAAGAATTAAATAACGATGTTCGGAGAACACAAATCCTATCAAAATAATACCATGCTCATAGGGTCATGAGTTTTCAGTACTGGTTAATGTAAATCTATCATAACGGTTTCTAACTCTTGTTAATTCCCCAATGAGTTTATGATGCAAATCACAAGGAAAAAAACAACCGCGTTGACGAATAATAATTTAAAGTAGTATTCGATAAAAGATATGGATGCCGGCTCAGTGGTCTATCGGTTAAGTGCTCACACGCGAGACTGAGAGGTCCTGGGTTCGAATCTCGCGAGGCGGGATCATAGATGCGTACTGTTGAGGAGTCCCACAATGGGACGGAATGACCGTCCAGTGCTTTCAGGTTTTCTATGGTGATCTAGTTTCAACTGACTCACGATTTCAACTATATAAAAATTTTTTATATCAAATTCTACTAATTATTAATAGATTATTGTTAATGATAACGATGAAGTCGCTCAATATTCATCATAATGACATATTTATATAATAAATTTTCATGTTCGTAAATCAACTAAATAATTATAAGTAAACTTTTCAATGAAAAAATGATTGTTGATAATTCTATCACAGACTGTATATTATTTAAACCTATCGGAAAATCTGTAAACATGACCAATGAAATTTATGAATAATTTTTATCTCTGCCTATAACACAAAAAAATAGAGTAATCATATTAAATTTTCTAACAGAATTTTGTTTCATCCTACCTATTCCTTAGATAAGCTTTAAAAAAAACCCAATGTATATATGTGTGTGTGTGTGAGTTTACCTATGTTAATGTATGGAGATGTTTTGTCTCTTGTTATACAAAACACTAGTGTATTTCTATCTAAATAAAGGGGTCTATCCGTATTCAGTAGTATGACATAAAGCCTAGACATACATTTATAAGTATCTTGTATATTCTGTAAATGAAGACATATACATTTGTATATTGCTCATCCCTTACTCCTAATTTTAATCCAACTATATTTTTGTTTTTTGAGTTAATTTCAATCTCTACATAGTGTAAAATGTTCATTTAATATGAACAATACAAAATAATTGAAAGGAAAAATAATAATCCGAATTGTCTTTTTTAAAGTTACTTTTTTTTGAAAATCCTATTTTTCCAAATGTTTCTACAAAATGTTAAATGTTAAATTTAAAAACTGATAATATATCTTTATTAACAATAATGAATACAGGTAATACTAATAATACTACTATTACTACTACTACTAATAATGATACTACTAATAATAGTAATATTGGTGATGTTAAGTTTACTGATAATGTAAATATATACTCATCAACCAATTCTAGAAATTATCATGAATTATGTTCAATATCTGAATTAGATGAACATTTAACACATTCAGTAATTTGTTCAAAAGATGATAATATAAATAAGAATGAGGAAGGTGTAACAAATTTAACATATCCTTTCAATGTTTCAATTTCTTATTCTTATCCACATTATTATTCACATCCATATCAACGTTTTTATGTTCAATCATCAAATCAACAATCATCTAATGATCATTTAACACAAAATGAAATAATTACTACATTGAATAAACTTAATTCTACAACAACTGGAAAAACATCGGTGTCAACATTAACGACAACAACGACAACAACAACAACAACAATAAGCACAGCAACAACCATATCAACAGCACAACTTACTGGAAATAATATTTATTCTAGTTTATTAGTACCACAATTTCAAACAACAAAATTAAACATGAATTATCCTGAATTATCTTTACATAATTTATCATCAAATAACTTAAATGAAACGTATTTAAATGATTTGAAACTAATTAAAACAACTATAAGTGATTATTTACCTGAAAGAACAGTTGGTATACAATCCAATCATTGGTGTTTAACATCAAATGAACCAAGAAATATGGTCCATAAGAGACAAATAAATAATGGAGGGAATATAATCATTGAAAATGGTTATAATCATGTTGATGGTGTTCATAGACACAGAGATAATAATGAAGATGTTGACAACGAAGAAGAAATCTATGATGAGAGTGAAATAGATGATGAGAGTGATCTTGCACATTTAAGTAGAGCACAAAACAATAAATCATTATCATACGAAGATAAACAACACTCAATGTACGAATCTGAATATTCGAACGATAGTGAGAGTAAGTATAACTTAAACATTTTTAAGTACAATCATATTTTGGTGTCTTAATTTGATCATGATAGATTTCAAACATACACGGATTTTAAAGCTGGTTAATCGTAAATAAATAAAAAAACACTTCCCTTGTATTTTTCCATGACTGTTCAACATACAGGATTCAGACGTAAAAGTCAGCATACTTGTTAAATTATATCTAATAAGTCATAGAATAACAAGAGGTATTTGTTCAGTGATTCGAGATTAATAACTGATGTGGAAATTACTTTTATAATTTTGAATCCTTATTTATCATTTCATAACTTGAACAAAGAAGCTTTTTCTATTCACTTCACTTAATTGCAACTCAGCTTATCTGTGTCAGTTTCATAATAATAGTCTAATAGAACCATCATCACTCCAATTACCTTTAAACGTATTTATTAAAGGAAGGTATCTTCCATCAAAATTAATTCTTTTTATTAATAATATGTTCTTCTTCAAATTAAATCCAGACTTACCTAGATAAATATCCAAAATATGAAATACCTGATAATTTGTTACAATTTGATCTATACATCAATATTTTATACATAGTTGAAATCATGAGTCAATTGAAGCTAGACCACCATGGAAAACCTGGAAGCACCCCCTTATACATCAATAGTTCAAGGATATTTAGTTTTTATACGACCTACTTTAGTTCAGAAAGTTCCATAGTATTTTTCTTGACATTCCTAATACAAAAGTATTTATAGTATAAAGAACCAGTATGTTTTGAAATTACTCAATATTCATTTAAAACCTCGTCACAAATATACTATCGTCACAGAGATGAATTTGAATTACTTTTCTAGGTATGTTTCTGGAAATCAGAAATTCTAATGGGGCATTGTGGTGAACTCTTCATTAAAACTAATCCTAGAGCCTACACGAAATTCAACCAAAAACTTTCGAGTCTCGTGATTAGCAAATTTATACTCAACCTTTTAAATGAATGAAATTCAATAACCCGCTTTATATACTTGAGCTAACTTACAATACTCCTGAGTGTTGCATTAAATATCATCAGTGTTTAACGAAAATTATCTTCCGATTACCTGTTTATGTTGTAAAAGAACATCTCAGGGGAAAGTTTTGCATCCCTTTCACACATACCTTATCAAAATATTCATGAAAATTCGGACATCAGTTTTATGTTACTTAGCATTGCGGGAACTAATTTTCTCTGAAGGATTGGAATCCGTATCATTTCGTTGTGAGACCAGTTATGTTACCACTGATGTATTTGCAATGTAACTGATGTTCTTTAGGCCAAATATGTTTAAATTAATTGATCAATGAGCAATAATTGATGCCAAATTATCTAGCCTTTAATGATGATCAAAGTTACCATTAACGTTTTACTAACCCAATGTCTGAAATGATCTTGAGTGGATGAAACGTACGTAAAAATTCCTTTATCACCAAGGATTTTTTTATTATAAAGAGTATTCATATCCAAGACCTAGAAAATTGGATATTGAAAAAGATTAGATATAATTTTCAATAAATATCATCAATGAATTGTATCAATAATTCAATTTACAACTATGAAGTAAACATGACAGAGTACAGAAATACTAAAACAGTATGAATAAAATAGCTAAGGAAAATCAGATTACTTCTATTTCATAAATAATTTTTCTCAACCGAAAAGAAAATCTTTTTTTGAAATAGAAATTAAATCATAGATTTAAAAAGGTAAAGTAACTTGATTGTTGCCAATAGAATAAATATTTCAAATCATTTTCAACTATTTTGATTTTTTTTGGTAAATTTACTGACGTACAGACTCAAACATTTTCTAATATAGTTATCATTGAAATTCAGGAAGCATCTTTTGTTTTTTATTTAAGACTTGCCAGCTAGATGTACTCTCATCTCAGTGTTGATGTTTACAATGAGACTTAAACTTAGTATCTTTCACTTTTAATCCCAATACGTTATCCACACAGCTACTCAGGTCAAATTCCCAAATGTCTATGATGTTATGATCTTTGATTAGTCAGGGGTTCGTATTATTCCCATATCGATATTGTAGTTGACATATTAATCCTATTAGAATATGACTGTTGTCAGTTCAGATATGCAGAAAGTAAAAATAAAATATCATACTCCTATTCATGTAATTCAAGCTTATTCCTATAAAATTCTAAGCAGAGAATTATTTATAGACTGTGTTTTAGTTGATATTACCTCCCGATAATTTTTTGAAAGACAAATAATGTACAACAGATATATCTGTAAAAAGCAAAAAAATAATCTGAAACTCTTTACCTTTAAATATAAGTACTAACTACAACTACAGCAATACTGAGGCAATCTGCACAGTATGCAAATATGCCAATAAGAGACTGATCAAATGCAGTCCTAAACATAAATGGAAAGATTCAAACAAACAATACCAAGTGAATTTAAACTTCACCCCATTGCACAAGTAAGTGGCTATCAGGACTCAGTAGCTGAGTGGATGACGCGATGGCGTTTGAAGCGAACGGTACGAGGTTCGAGTCCCGGAGTGAACATCAACTCTGAAATGCAGGTACACCCAGCTGAGAAATTCCAAATCGGCCGAAACGCGCGTCCTGGATCCCATTGCTAGCCACTATCCATCTTTTTTTAAAAGCTTGTAAATTAAAGCAATATCGGGACAATCCACACCGGATGCATATACGTCAGTAAGAGATTGGTCAATTAAAGTCCTAAATTACAATGAGAAAATACAAGCAAACAACACCCAGTGAATATAACTATTTCCGTTTCATTTTTAAAAATGAAATTTTCCACCTCTTCAAATACATTATTTTGCAACAATCCAAAAGTATTTACTCAATTATGCACTATTATTATCTGTATTAAATGTTCAAATGAAATTTACTAAATTTCACTAGAAAAAAAGATATATTATTATATCCCACTGATTAATTCATATATTCCATTAAAATCTTTGTAAATTATAAATTAAATAACAATTACAATATCATAAGCAAAGATGGATAGTGGCTAGCAGTGGAATCCAGGACTCGCGTTTCGTCTTATTTGGGACTCGTCAGCTGGATGTATCTGCATCTCAGAGTCGATGTTCACTCTGGGACACATATGTCAACAACAGACTGGTCAATTGCAGTCCTAAACATCAATGGGAAGATTCAAACAAACAATATCAAATGAATTACAATACAATATTAGTTTTATTATAAATTTTGGTATTATTTAAAAAAACTAATGAAGTAAACTATAATTAGAATTTTATGAATATTAAGGCAAGATTTATTGTTATTACTCGTATTACGTAATCTAGTATTATAACCCTTCTATTACGTCATCTTGGTTATTCGTGTTCACATTTTCTCACGGAATTAGTACTTTAACAAAACATTTTCATATATCCGATTGTACAGCTTGATAATAAATTCATTGAAAAGAGATCCCTTCTCTGAACTTCGTGTTTTTAATTTTTCAATGTTTAAATGGGAATTATATGTCGGTTAAAATTTAACTGTACAAAGATTAACAGTAAACTAGTTTGTAGTTTATATTAGTTTTTCAGTATTGTTAAATAAAGACTCCTTAAATAACTGATGGAAAGATATTTCCTTTAATCATATGGGCAATTGTTGATAAGGAATATACTACCAATCAAGTTAATTGACATAGAAAATTAAGTAACCGATTACAATAGCATTATATTAATTACTGGGTAAAATTCTTCAAATTAACTAACAATCAGGTCTTTTAAAATTGTTCATAGTAGTATACACTTTTAAAATTAGAGAAAACTATACGCATTATTAATTTTTGCTATCAGATCAAATGACTTACTGTTTGATAAAATTAATCTAAACGAATTGAAAGGAGTTTGAAAGGAAAACTTTAAATTTTTGTTTCTGGACTAAAATATGTTTATTTTAAATTTCCGAATCTCGTTTTCGTGTAGTGAGTCTTTGAAACATATCTAATAAATTTTCACATATACATTCATAAACGAAAATGAAAACTAAGTACCTTTTTGACTTCAAAGTCAATTTGTATAGTTTCAGGTTTTGGAGACCTTCATGAGCCACGTTATTGTAATTAAACTAGTGGTTAAAATTATATTGGATGATAGCATGTGCGACTAAGATCGAATTACAAATTATCATGAATATAGATGACCAATCATCATAACAACACGGGAATAAAACTAGTCAGTACGTGTAACTGTATGATAGAAGCTTGAATTCAGTCTATTCCAGATGGATAGTTACTAGCTGTGTCAACTAAGAGACAACTTAAATAATGTTCAAATAATGAACAAAAGATTTTCCTCATAGCTTCAACTATCGTTCATCAAGAGTGTCCACTAAAAGCACACTTCATACAACAAGAACTAAGCCATATGTAAGTGAAGACTATGGCCTTTCAACAAACTAGTTATTGCCACTTAATTTAATTTATACTATATTTTACTGTAAAACTAGTATCATTATTACACGATATAGAATTATATAAATTTATTCAAGAGTTGAGCTTCTCATACAGCAAAAATATGTTTATTTAGCCAGTTTATTTAGGTGATATTTTTAATAAAAATTTATTCCATTCACTTTTCTGATAAAGTGTATTAGTTTCTCTAGATATTTACAAGTGTATCAAGACTATGGTTTAGTGGTATAAGCAGTTAAAATTTCAACTTACGAGTTGAATATTTTGTTCCCGTTTCATTCAATCGTTTCCAGGAACCAAAAGGTATTTACATCTCATTTACAGTAAATATACTTTGAAGTTAAATACATGAAACTGGTTAGTTATTGAAGTGTATCAAAATGCTTGAAGCTTAAAACATAGAACCTATGATTTGAATAGCCTTAGGCCAATAATAAAACTTAGGATAGTTGTTCAATGCAACATGATAAGAAATTGAGTTCACTGATTTTGAATAAGAATCATATTCCATAGGTCAAAAGCATTCATCCCTTAACTGACTAATTTGGCTCATTCATTTACTCACATTTCTGTTGAGTATGACGCTTGAAATGATAATTAAGTAGAAAGTTAATCATGACGAAAAATAATGTCAATATGATCCAAATTTGCCACATTTAATATTCTACGACAAATATTTTTTTCTACTTAATTTTTATTTAGATTCTATGTGTTCAGAAATCAATATCAGACTAAATCCTGTTAACAGAATAAATCATGAGACTGTTGGGAGAGTCAAGCCAGATTCCTCTACATCACCATTATCCTCAGCATCATCTCATTGGTCGAATAAATACGAGCACAAATCCTTGAATTATCATACTCCAGTCAGTAGAAATTCTCAGTCTTCATCAATCCTTATACATAAATCAAGCAGTATTAATAATAACAATAGCGTCAATGAAAATATCAATGGAATATCTAACAACGGTATTGATGACAGTACAAATATAAATAATTTACATCTATGTGAAGAAACAAACATGTTGAACTCAACGATTCAAACACGGATTCATTATATAAATTATTCCGATAATTTGGTATGTCTAAATTATTACACTCCGAAGATTAAGTTTCTTAAAAGTTGGTTCAATTATCCTCTTCACAGTATGAAAAACTATCATTTCTTTCTTTTAAAATGAAGTTTGATTAAACTAGTGAATGAGTTTATATTGACAAAAGTTCAAATCTATCAGAGAATAATTATATTTAAAACTACTATTAGCAACGAGTAAGTAGAGAAAAGAAACTTGGCTAAAACGAAAAACATTGATCAGGTCAATGACTTGATGATCTTGTGTTTGACCACTTATGGGTCCGTTTATAAGAAGTTCAAAAGTCAGATAAAACGGTTATTCTGTATTACATAGTCTCTACTATTTCGCCAGTTGATGTCAAGGTATACGGTACTTTCGCTCGTCTAAGTCCATTAAATAACCTTTTTTTACAAAGATATTGTAGGTAAAACAGAAAGATAGATTATATACGAAAAAAACAATTAGTTACAAAAATATTGCAAAGTTATTTCACTATAAAGATAGTTTTCACCGAGGAATAATTTTAGTTACGTAGTCATGATGATGACAGTGCCTATTCGCATTCAACCATATTAAAAGTGTTGAGCTGAAACCTGGAGAGCTGCTACGACCATCATCAAAATGTATGTGTATTTACGAACAGTCGTCTATGCAAGATATCCCGGATTTGTTGGTCAGATACTATCAGCAACAGCCTACAACGTCAGAGAACAAACCAACTTACAGCTAAAGAGAAAATTAGGGAAAGATGCTGGAGTTGCGTAGGATATACATTAAGGAAACCACCAAACTGCACCACTGATCAAGCCCTAACTTGGAATTCTGAAGAGAAACAGAAAAGAGGAAAATCAAGGAACACATTGCATCGGTAATCGGAAGTAGACATCAAAAGGATGAAAAGCAACTGGGAAGAACTGGAAACGATTGTCGAAGACAGAGTTGGTTTGAGAATCCTGGTCTGTGGTCTATGCTTCCACGGGAGGTAACAGGCGTAAGTAAGTGAAGTGAATGTTGAAAGTGAAGCAGTTACTATTTTAGTTGTCCGATATCTGACTCCAATTAGATTTGGCGACGATGATTGTTATCGAAATATACATTCTGCATATCCTCGAATATAATTATCGTCTTAAATCATGTTAGTGAAGAGATATATAAAGATAATTCAAATACGAGAATAAAGTTTGAATACGTATATTTCGTACTCTCATCGATCTGAGCAGAACATCAGGGAAATGAAGCGAAGAAAGCAAAGCGAAATAAAATTACGCGCAATGGAGAAAGCGAGTGAAACAACTCGTTTTGATCAAACATGACTCAATATTTATATTCAGACAAAAATCAATTGCAAACATGTAATAAATGGGGTAAGCAATCAAGACACATACGCTGATGTAAAAACAGTCAGCGTTAATAAGCGAATAATTAACAAGGTCAAAATGTGGCTTGAAGAGAATGAATAAATTGGTCTGTCCAGAAGCTAGAATAACATATTTGGGCTTAATATGGTACCAGCCACTACACTGTCAACAGCAAATGATGATGGTCGTGCAATTTCGTGGATTATCTCAACCTGAAAATAGGTATCAATAAGATCCCGACTAGTTATTTTTAAAATAATGTGTTCCCCCAAACCGCGATGAAATCACTGCAGTACACTATCAAGTAGTTCCAATTATTTTATACTCTCAGGCTTCCAATGGTTGACTAGCTAAAGTTACTTTATTATATAGGTTATCTTCAAATTAAACTAATCTTCCATCCTAACGATAATACGTCCTTATGAAAAATGTCTCTAATATGATGCTCAGACATAAATATCTCTTTACATATTTTTTCTAAAGTTACAAAAATTGAAATAAAAAGTGTTGATTAAATGTGACACGCTTCATTTCGAAGTATTTCTAATATCATTCAATAATTATATTAATCTGCTACGTTCTCTTTGATGAACTGATCATTTCTAATTTTTTCCCATTTTATTGTATCACTTTATTCAGTATATTTCAAAGTAATGGATATAGTATTTTATCAGTATTCATTTACTCATATAAATACCTTTACTTGGAGCATTATAAACTACCTTCAATAAATTAATCCTTCCTGTTACGAATATTAATGTTGGAGGATGTTTGAGCGATACCCCGTATTGATTGGAGTCAACTAAGAAAACCATTGAATTTTGGTTTAATGATGTAAAAACAAGGCTCTCGCCAAGAGACCAGTAAATCTTAGATTTAATTGTCAGTAGGATATGGATGTGATTTGCTAAGAAGCTCTAGATAAAAACAGTTTCCTAGTTCTTTTCGATTTCCAATGGGTTTTTTTTACTTAAAATCAGTTATTGATGTAAACTATGAAATGTTACAATCTCCACAAGCTTCTTTACCAGTCATTAATAGTTAAAAAAACATATGTTACTTACTTGCTTATGCCTATTACCCCTCGTGGAGGAGCATAGGCTGCCCACCAGCATTCTCCACCCAACTATGTCCTGGACAATCTTTTCCAATTGTTTCCAGTTGCTATTCATCCTTTTGATGTGTAGTATAATGAAATTTCATTTCCAGTCAGTTTAAAAGATAATCTCAGGGTATTTCGTTATTGTTAGAATCAATTTACTCATTTTGTCAATTAGTTTACATTAAGTGATTAAATTTACAAATTCCAGAAAAAACTTAATTTTCTGAAATGAATCGTGATAATAGACAACTGTTAGGTTGCTTTGATTGTTACAAAAAAAATTATTTTTTGTGGTTAATTTCAAACTACTTATATCATTCAACAGTGAACATCGATTCTTCTCTGCTACAAAAAAATGATGCAGCAACAACAAACAACAACAACAACTGAATTTTAAACAATTATGACTATATTAATCATGAGTTACATATTCATTTGTTTCGTTTAGGGAGTTTTTTATTGTATATTTTATTTAACAGCTTTTACACTAGAAAATAATAGTTTTCATGAAGATTAATGTATCAAGTTGATTCTATTGAAAGGTAACGACACTAATAATCACACATTGATAAATATTTAAACAAAAGCTATTCAGAAAAAATTTGAATAATGGCCAGTATCAACGATTTTATTTGAATGGGGATTTGTGAAGATTGTAATAATTTTATTAGTTGAATTCATCAATCTAAGCTAGACCATTATTGAGAACCTAGACGACTGCTCCGTCCTAGTACGGGACTCCTCAACAGTGCGCATCCATGACTCCACTCGCGGACGATTAAACTTTAGACCACTGAGCCGGCATCCAAAGGTGTTAACATTCAACTTTAATCAATCCATGATCTTGCACAATCATTCATCCACTGTCTAAGCTGGATAACTCTCTCACACCTGACTCTCACTAGGACTCCACGAAATACATCTTGAATCTAGTCACTAGTGAGCATATGTTTATGATCAGTGTGATGATTGTAGTGACTTTAATGGTTGAATTGACGAGTCGATTTAAGCTAAACGAAGATTGAAAAGCTGGAAGAACTGTGTGTCCATTTCGTCCTAGTATGGGACTCCTCAGTGGTGCACATTTACGATCCCGCACGCAGAACTCGTGGTAATAATCAGGTACTCACTAGTGACTAACTTCAAGATGTATTTCTTGCAGTTCGAGTGAGAAGCTGTGACCAATGGAGTGCAGTCCGTGTCGGGTATAATAGTGTTATCCACCTTAGACAATGGATGATGAATGGTTGTGCAAAATCATGGATCAATTGAATTTTATTTGAATAAGCGAAATTATTTAATTTCGAACAACATTGACTCGGATTGAAAATTTAAAAGATATTTTCGATGTCAGCTATGTGGGAATTTTTACAAGTGAACTTTTTTAATTCATAATGCTCTTTTTCTTTATTAAAACCCATTGGCAGGAATGATCTAAAGGAATTGTTTGAATTTATAGACATTTCATTTTGAATGGTACCATTTAAAATTACAATATACAATGTATTTTTTTCTAGTACGATATTTCTTTCAGATCATGATTAGTTACAGTTAGAATAACTTTGACTTTTGAATAAACTATTTTTAGTGAGATTAATTTCCGTTGTAAAGGGGTAGGGTAACGAAACCAGATGAATATGCATTTCATTACATGGTCAGGTTATAATTTACGTCTAGCTCTTGAACAATTGGTTGAAGTACTATTAGAACATCATATTTATAATGATTACAATTTATATTTTTAGACTATTCCTTATTATTCCATACTGGAAATTGCATTACATAGGATTTATAGAGACAACTTCATTTCCACACCTAATTATCTATGCTGTTAAAATGAATAAATGAAATATCTTTTTTAGTAACTACGGATCAGTTATTCAAGTAGATCAATGTTATTTTTCGAATCGAGTCAAAATACTGTTTCGTCTCATATGTAAATGTATGTATATCATAAGTATTATTGTATAAGAAAATATAAAAATGCTGATTAACCCTACTTTTGTTTGTTTATGAACTTCTACATTTAATTAATCTGTAATGAACGCTAAAATAGTTCAATCTAATTAAATTTTTTACTGATATCCTTCATCAAAAATTTACTAGTACGTTGAGGATGACTTGTTTGAATAATGTGAGGTTTTTATTAACTACTCGTTCAAACCCAGTTTACATCGCATAATAATACTATTTTCCTGACCACCGAAACTCTGAGACTACCGGATGATTTTCATCAGTCTTTGAATCTATCATATAAAAAAAACAGTTCCATCTAGATCATTAGTCGAATAAATTTAAATTAAAGGATCGATTTATAGTGAAGTATGTTTTTTATGTTCCAACCGATGGAATGAAGCACGAGTGACTCATGAAAAACTGAGTGGAATTATGCAATAATATCGATACAATACATCGATCTACCAAAGACATCTTAGCAATCCTGATTATGAATGCATTATTCAGTTTAAAATAACCTGTTAGTAATTAAAACGATAGGTTTTACTGAAAGTATATAATATTAATGTTACTTGAAGAAATCTGTTTCGAATAACAAATGTCAATAATTCTGAAATATTAAACAGAACAACACTTTTTAAAGGTTAATACTTTTCTGTCATTCTCATCCAATACTGATTAACTGCGATCAGGACCCAATTGTTTCGAATTTTGATGTGAACATCAACACCAATTAGTCATGAGTCAATTGAAGTTAGACCACCACGGTAAACCTGGAAGCACTGGACGGCCGTTTCGTCCTATTGTGGGAC
>NC_031495.1:41128675-41145330 GCF_000237925.1 Schistosoma mansoni | reverse complement strand
GTCCCACAATAGGACGAAACGGCCGTCCAGGGCTACCAGGTTTTCCATGGTGTTCTAGCTTCAATTGACTCATGATTTCAACTATAAAATTACTAAAATCTCCATAAAAATCCCTTCTGATAAGGAAGAGAAGTGTGTTTTTTCTTCCAATTCAGTGATAGTCACAATCTAGCTTTTACATAAAAGTATTTTGTTTCATTTATCCCATATAATAATAACATACATACATATAATGCATAACATTTATTCTTAACGGAAATTTTTTATTAAAGAATAGAATAAAAATAACCCATAACCTTGTAAATCTTTTCGCATTCACTTCTGATAATTTTTTCTACAAAAACTTCTTCAAATTTACAGAGTAAATGAGGAGAATATCATCTTCGTGATGATTTGATAAGAGAGTAACATTATAAGTGGAACTATTAAATATCATGTTAACAACTAACTAATGCTTTATTGTTCTTCATTTTATTCTCCTTTATATGTATTTATATGTGTGTTGCTAAGATGATAAATAGAAAGGAAACTGTATATATTATAGAGTATAGTCATTTTGTATAGGTAGGCAAAAATATATACATTTATTCAAATCTGTACTCCAATAGAGTTTTGTATATAATAATTTAAAAAAGACTCGTTCTTTTTACTTCCCGTTTTATTTGTTAGTCTCCCCCTTCTCATTGTTTAGATTTATTATGAGTATTGAAAGCAAATGAGCATTAATGCATAAATATATCTATCTATATCTATCTATCTATCTATCTATCTATCTATCTATCTATATATATATATATATATATATATATATATATATATATAACCTAAGGAATTACAGTTGGCAGAACAAAAGGAAACAATGTCGTATAAATAATTTTTTATATAATTATAATCATTATGGTGGAATTATTTTAAGCACGCATATACAGCTAGCTACTGAATTAGTTGCTATCCAGTCTCTGTGGTTAGATTAGTAACTAGTTCTTCCGGTTTATCAGTAAAATGCTTTCGTGATTAGACATTCTCATGGATTTTTTTAGTCATTTTTTACTTTATGTCTCTAATAATTTTAATTTCAGACAGATAGTTTCAATTGAGTATTATATTTAACATCATGTAATTTCTCTGATAAATATTCCTTTTTACACATTTTAATGTTTATAAGTTTAGGTGATGATGGCTAGCACTGGAATTCAGGGCACGTTTTGTCCTGCATAAGATCCGTCAGCCGGATGTACTCGTATTCTAGAGTTTATGTTCACTCCGGGACTCAAACCCAGTACCGTTTAGTGAAATAATTATTTTAAAGTATTTTGTGGTGTTATTTCCATCAAGAACTGAAACAATCCAACGATCTATCGAAAATCTAGGGCCACTGGATAACTATTTTGTCCAAATCTTGGACTTTTAAGTAACGTCCAACAACAACTACAAGTGAGATTGAATTTAGATCTTCAACGATACCACTGAGCTGCTGTATTCGAGCCTAGTTTTAGTAATTTCTAACTTCTGCTAATTTGTTGTATCAAATGATGTTTTTTCAAAATCTTAAACATCCACTTAAAGCATTCATTTATTATTTTGTCATGTATAACAATCAAAGCTTCAATATCATAAAGATTATGACTTCATCTCATTCATATTTTTTCCAATCGTTTGTGGTGCAGTTCTGTTTCTATTATAACAATACTGATATGCAATATGAGTAAGATGAAGAAGTGAACTTTGAAACTATCTGATAAAAGTTATCACTCAATGGAAGCATGGAATAAATGTTTTAAAAGCAGATTAGCTGTACAGTGGTCTTTCTCTGATGATTATTAGTAATTTTGAATTTTCGCATGATTGAGAAATAATAATAAGTAAACTTCTGTGTTGAGTTACTTAACATTTGATGAACAAGTATTATCAACTCACAACCATATCAAGAATGAATAGTGAAGTAAATATTAGTAGGAGTTTGTAATTTCCAGTTTTTGATATCTAGGAATGCAAATAATCAGTCTTTGTTATCACATGTTTACCCTGAGTATATTGCCTTGATATGACCATTAGTCACAAGTTTTGTTAAATTTCGTATGTAGCTGATAGTGGAGTCCAGTGCGCATGTCTCTTTTTATTTGAGATTTGTCAGATAGATACATTTACATTCCTGTGTTGATGCTCATAATATGGCTTGAACCCATTCACTAACTCTTCAGACGTCAATGCGTAATCTTTTGAGCTATTAAATTCAGATAGTCACTCAATACAACTCCTTACTAATATCTTCATACCTATTAAACAATTTAGTGGTTACGTGCACTTGTTAGCTCAAATGGTGGCTTGTCAGTGTGCAAATCAATAGTCGGTAAGTTTAAATCAGTGTGAACATCAACACTAGGACACAGATCATCCAGCTGAAGAATATCAAATAAAGTGTGATGCATATTATGTATGTCATCGTTAGAAATATACCCAAATTACTAAAATTAGTTGAGTGAATATTTTAAAAAGATAAAAATACAATACTTCAATTAAAATGAGTTTCTTTTGCTTATGTTCATGACACAGATCAATATGAGTGTTCCACCAAATATAATCGATTCCATCAAACATTCAAACGAAAGTCGTAATCTAACCATCACTTTTCTTAAAAAATATATCAGTAATTCGTCGATGCAAATTATATAGTGCAGTAAAGAATCAAATGATTACAGTTATGATAACCTGAATCTGTTCTCTTCTGTTCATTTTCCGGATTGGAAAATTAAAAGTTCAGGTTTTTATTAGTTATAAAAAGACTGTTCAAAAGCTGTTTCGTTCCAGCTTATTAATAAATGGTTGAGTGGCTGAAGATAAATCTCAGAACGCTTTGGATTTAGGCTGTGTTGTTTGTCATTCATCAACAAGGTGTATCTACACTCCGAATGTTATTGATGGTTTCTTTAAGATTCACGTTTGTGCCTTAGTCAGAGCTGTTACTTCTAACCAGTTTAAACAAGCTTCCCTTAATTCTAGGATGTCTACAATAATCATTAAAACATATATATTTAGTACTGATCAAATTTTATGAAACTAATTGTGATAGGGTCACTAAGACTGTGACTCAATATTATGATACATTTTTACTATACGGTGCATCATTTTCGTTAGTATTGTATGTAAGGTCTAGAGACTTGCACCGAAAGAAAGGTATCTGAAATAAGATTCAACCGTGAATTGCTCCCGACAAAATAAATCATACTATGGTGTCCAACTGTTTACCTTTGTGTCCACACTGCCACTTTCTCAATGAAACTAAGTAACCACTGATTAGAATGATACTGGTTACTACCGATTGATCAATTAGCTACAAATTCTTTTGACACGCTTCAGTTCCAGTTTAATCAAAATACTTGGGTATTAAATTTCAATGTAGGCATAGATCAATTGTGACAGAAACAGTCGACTATGTTCAAAAAACTAGCTTACTGCTATCATTCACAATTTTACATGGCTCTTTTAACTATGAAGAATGAGAGAATGTATAAGATTCCCTTCATATTCTATCTTTTATCATGTTTTCTCTTTTTCAGAATATTTAGGTTGCTAACTTGAAACTCACTGACTTTTTTCTCTATAATTTTAAATATTTCAGACTTTAGACAAGAACAACAATCAAATATCAACATACACTAATGGTGTTCTTTTACAGCAGTCAAATCCACAACAACACCGGCAACACCTTAGTACAATTGCGAATATTGCCAAATTTCCTCAAGACCAAACATTGAATAATTTAAACAAGTTTTTCGGTTATCTCGATAGTAAGTCCCCTGTAGAAACAAAACAATTTCACTCAACTTCACTGGAGAATTACAACATAGACGATGGTAACTCAGAAAATGGTCATCATAAAAGTGATCAGTTAATGAGATTATTTAATCCGCCAAAGTTAAACAACAGTTCACCATTTGAAATTAAATGTCAAAATATTTGTTCCACACAACCACATTTATTTCAGTCACAACAAACGCAGCAACAAATTTCACATTCTACACCTATTTATCATACACAACAAGAAAATTACACTGATTATGAAAATAATATTAATTCAATGGATAAATTACAAGCTTGTATTCAATCAACTTATATTGGTACTACTCATACAACTGACAGTAGTACATATTCACAGTTAGAAGATTTGAATTTAACATATGATAGTACTGGACCATCTTCAAATTTATCATCAAATGAAACAAGTTCTGAATGTTTAAATTATGAAAAATGCAATGATATTTGCAATAAGAGCGGTAACGTTACTTCTAACACTAATCTAACTAATACCATCAACAATTATAATGTAATTAGTAGTCATAATAATAATTGCAACAATAACACTGGGATTTGTAGTGTATCTGATATGAAATTATCCTCAAGTAATACATGTGTAAAACAAAAGCGTCATCGTACACGATTTACACCGAATCAGTTAAATGAATTAGAAAGAGCCTTTTCCAAAACACATTATCCTGACATTTTTATGAGAGAAGAATTAGCTTTACGAATTGGTCTTACTGAATCACGTGTACAGGTAAGTAAGTTAATAGAATATATTTACCAAAGTAAATATATTTACTTATAAAAGAAACTATTTTATATCCTCACAAGTATGGTAAGCAAAGATGAATAGTGGCTAGCAGTGGAATCCAGGACGCGCGTTTTTATATCTTTTTTGTTTGAAGAAGAATTCATTTGTTTAGCAAAACCGAAGGATATTACTGGTTCCTAAGTAGTCGAAATATGTGGTTATTAATCTTTAGGGTAGTAACGGGAAACTAAATAGTAAATGTAGTAAAGTATAGGACTAATGCATCAATATATCATCAGTATAAAACTGTAATTTATTGCAAGAATACCTGAACCATTGAACCAAGAATTTTACTTACAAAGTAAAACAAAATATTACAACTACGTAGATATACTTATAAAATTACTGAATTTAAAATAATCTATGAAAAAGTTTTTTTTAAGTCATTAGTTTCCAACTTTAACCTTTTCCCGAGCTGTTGTTACTTCAAATAATGGATACTAATAATTTTTCAGTAAGAAAGAATTCTAAAATAATATAAAGTAAATATTAGTATTAGTAGTAGTATATTTATTTTACTCCTTATGAATAAATAATATAATTGTAATATCCGAATGAGTAGAAAAATTAGATTTTCTGACGTTTCGTGACTCAGTTTAAGCCACTTCTTCAGGGAATACATAACCAAATTAAAATTAATTTAAGTTTAAATAGTAAAACGGAACAACATAAATATATTATTTATTTATAACAATCTAACCAATGCTCAATTTATTCGAAATCATCAAATCAAAACTTGGTAATGATACCTACTTTACTACTTATAATTTTATTTTTGTTTGGCAATTACAATAAATATTTGGTTAAATTCATGAATTGCTTTGATTCGAAAAATAACACATCAAGACACCACGACAGTGTGTACCCAAGATTCCACGCGCAGGACTCAAACCCAGGATCTTCAGTTTCACACGCGAATGCTTAACCACTAGACCAGTGAGCCGGCATCCAAAGGTGTTAATATTTAACTTCAATCAATCCATGATCTTACACAACCACTCACCATCCATTTTTAAGGTGGATAGCCTTATCACATCCAGCACGAATTGCATTCCAATACTCATTCATTCTCACTAGAACTACATGAAACAAATCTTGAATCTAGTCACTAGTGAGAATATGGTTATGATCAGTGTGAGGATTTTTGGAGATTGTAGTGATTTGAATGGTCGAATTGACGAGTCGATCCAAGCTAGACGACGATTGAAAAGCTGGAAGAACTGTGTGTCCATTTTGTCCTAATATGGGACTACTCGGTAGACTCCTCACAAATTGTCTAAAAGTTTAAAAGCTGTTTTTTTCTCTCAACAAAAGTATCTAAGTATTTTGTAAGTCGTAAGAGTATAATTATTACCATAGAGCACACAAAAGAAAATATCATACAGAATTCTAATAAATAATTGCTAATTCTAATGTTTGTTAAGTATTCTGTACTGTTGATAAAACTGATTATAACCGGAAAACAGTTTGATGCATATGATGAATTATTTTACGAATCTTAACTATGGTCAGTGATGACAATCTTTAATAGAGATTTTGCACTATTCGAAAGTGACTGAAGAATAACTTAAGTTTTAAATACATACTGCTGTATTCTGACTTATTATCTCTAGAAGTTTACCTTCGTCTTAAAAATATGAATGTAAGGATTTGACCTATTTATAAACGTATAAGTTTGCACTTCTGGAAAGATGTCCAGAGATATTTTGTCTCATATAGATCATCAGCTATTAACATTTCATGACGTAAACCACCTTTAATGTTTTTCTTTGAAGAGTTCGAGAGTCACACAGCTATTCTTGAAGTGACTAATAAGTATATGTACATTTTCCTGAAGAGTTTTAAGGCAGAATGAGGTAATTTTCAGATACAACAAACTCTCTCTTTCATTTACCCGATAAAAATAATTTTCGACTAACTTCATGGATATTCTACTTCTTCAATTTATAATATATACTGCATCTTTATTCAGTGAATACAAGTACACGTACGTCTAGGAGGATACATGAGCTCTGATTTCCATAGACAAACCAAAGTCTTTCAATTTTACTTTTTACACATTCTCAAACCTGTAAATAAGAAAAAAATTTAACGAGTTCACTTTCTTCTAAACATTAAATGACCTTATAGAATGAAGTGAGAAAATAACAGAAATAGAATTGAATCATCAACATAAAACAAGAATAATATGGAATGATAAATAAATAAATCATATTGAATAGATAATAATAATAATATTAATTATTATTATCATTATCACTTAAAAGAAATTAAGGGAAAAATAAGTTTGGAATGTTGGAAAATTTATTTATTTATTTAAAGAAATTCTTTCATTTTGTAGATATATACTATTCATAATCAAGTGAGAAAGTTTATTTATTATTAAGTAGTATAGATATATACATACCCATAAAAGGCGAATATATATACTGAACAATTCGTTTTGCCTAAATATTCAGCTCCATTTAATTTCTTCATCAGTTAACCTCTTTTTTTTCAACACCCTTTATCCTTCACCTTCAGTCACCCTTTTCCCCCACCCCATTAAATTTTATTTTTCAGTACATGGAAAATTTGTATTTATTGTGTGAATTTTCTTGAAAGTTTATGATTTTTTTTTCTCAACTGTCCCTATTTTTCTTTCTAAGATTTTATTTTATAGATTAGATAAGTGAGAAGAATTAGAGTAAACAAAAATTATGAAAAATTATTTGAGAGAAGCTAGTGAAAAGAAAAAACGACAAACAATGAAATTATCACTTTGCTGAGAAAATAAAACGAAACTTCACCTTTTCGTTTATTTATTTTTTTCGTGCTTCTACCACTATCAGCATCACTGCTACTACTACCACTAGTAATAATAACAGTAATGATAATAATGTTCTCACTGTTGACGGAAAAGATTAAAACTACACAACGAATATTTAATCTGTTCCGTTTTCTTCTCTCTCCATGTTGTTTAGTTTGTATTATTACATTATTTTTCTATCTTCCTCAAAAATTATTTTCTTTATTAAATGTAGAAACAAACAAATAAGTAAACATAAACTAAGGTGTAACACGTTAGCATTGTATTAATTCCTATTACTGTTATTAATAGAATTATTACTTTCATTGTAGTAGAAGCATAGCAAGAAACTAGTTATAATCACAATCACAACAAATAGTTTAGAGTAACAGTAATAATGGTAATAAAAAGGTAATCAGTTCAGTTCTCCATAGAAAAGTTGGTTAATTGGAACTATTTGCACACTAAAACCAATGAAAAACGTTGGTAAGGATAAGTGGAGATTATCTAAACATAGTAGCAGAATTATTAAATGGAAAGAGAGAAAATTTTAAAAAGGGGGAAAAAAGGTTGTACGAATTTTTTTTTAAAAAAAAAACGAAATTGAGTGGAAAACATGTAGTTATATTTGTAGGGAACCAGAACCAATGGTTGGGGGCCACTCTAAGGTGTTTTATGCGCAAAGTTTCACAGTCTATCTCGGTATATTTTGAAACCCATACAATGGACAGTTAATTTGCAAATTAACAACCAATAGTCTCACTCTTCACTGTTTCTTCTCTAATTCCATTGTTCGTGCATTTTCCTACCGATTGCGCTTTGTTTCAGTTCTTTCCTCATCGGTCTTCTGCCAAAATACATTCTGTGTCTCACCAACACCATATACTTATATGGATATAAGTAGACCACACCACAATATCTTTAGAAGTAGTATATAACTAAGTCCAAAATATTTTTCATTAAAGTTAGCAAGGTTCTAGTTTATCATTTTTCCTACACATAATATAAACATACTATTTTCATAACAATTAAGAGTTATTATTCATCAAGTGAATAACACGAGAGATTCGACTAGTAATATGGTTTCTGTTTCAATCCATCTATGAATTATCAATCATGATATTGATAGAATGCAAAAACTCTACATTGACTGATAAAGTAAGAAGTGTTTAAGGTCCGTTTCTCTTACTCTAAATGTAACCTGTTTTTTCATGACTGATCTCTATCATCTCTTAATTATTTAGTGTGTTGATTTCTTCATTCCTAAAACATTTAGTAACCCTGATGCTTTGTAAATCAAGACACTGTATAGGAACACAAAATTTAGATTTTTCTCGATTGATACTAATTAGTTAGTAAGTTAAATGTCTGTTTGTTAAATATCGTTATATTAATCACTCTGTACTAAATTATAGCTTCTAAATATCACCCGTAAAATCTGAAGATATATATTAGTTGCTGATGATCTACAAAATATTGGACATTTATGATAGAAGCAGTGTATGAACAAAATAGTTTGAGAGATAGTAAACATTCAATATTTATTTAAAAGTTGTATTAATAATCCAACAGCCCAGCTCCATTCGGTTTTTATTTTCGAGTGGATAGAAATATCTAGATTAAACTATAATACTAATACATACATAAACTTAAATATTAGATAGTATACATATTTGGGCAAGTTTTATGATATTTTAACATGATTCAATTTATAGTCGAGAGCACGAGTCAATTGAAGCCAGACCACCAAGGAAAATCTGGAAGCACTGGATGGCCGTTTCGTCTTATTGTGGGACTCCTCAGCGGTACGCATCCACGATCTCGCCTCGTGAGATCCGAAACCCAAGACCTACCAGTCTCGTGCGCGAGTGCTTAACTACTAGACCACTGAGCCGGCATCCGATGATGTTAATGTCTAACTTCGAATCTCGCGAGGCGGGATTGTGGATGCGAACTGTTGAGGAGTCCCACAGCAGGACGAAACGGCCATCCAGTGCTTCCAGGTTTTCCTTGGTAGTCTAGCTTCAATTGACTCATGCTTTCAACTATGAAAATACCGAAATCTCCACAAAACCCCTTCTGATGATTAATTTAGTTTCTAACTGTTATGTAAATTAATGTATTGCAAAGCAACTTTAATGTCACTAATTCCCAAGACTATTGATAATTCCATGTGTTGAATGTTTTTTCAATTTATATTAAGCCATTTATGATAAAAAGATAAAGAGACGTTATATAGTAATAAAAGGTTTTCACTGTAATTTAGTAACTAATCTAAGATAAATAACTTTTAAAAATCAGAATTCACAGGTAAAATAAATTATTTCGTTACCAATATATATATTGCCAATATTCTGACTTTATTGTTGATAACGACGACAGCTATAAATGAAATATTGATCATATTAATTTCGTAAGTTATATTTTAATGAACCTCATTTATATAACTGTCGTATTTAAAAGTCAAACGCGGAATGTATTGGGAAGATTATATTCCATATGAACTGACAAGCTGTAATCAAAATAAATAGATGTAACTTGCAGGTTGGCTCTATGCTAACTCGTTAAACGATTTTGTATTTCAGTTTACATAGAGTTATACATGTAGGTATATATATATATATATCACTGTGGAAAGTTACGATTATTTATTTATGAATGTATACAATATAATCATGCGTTCACCAGTCCCATTTTGTATCAGTTGACAAAAGGGCTTGAACCAATGTTTCATATCTATATAATACTCTTTTAAATTTAAGGGGGTATTTACGAAGTGTTTCAAGTGTACGCGTGATCTCTACTTACAAATATCCGAATCTAAAACTCACTAGTATTTTTAATTAATAAATACTCCATGATTAATGACAGTTTAGTGATAAATTCTCATTCAAAAATAAATCTTTTTAAATATATGAGATATTTTTTATCAAATTTCATGGTTATTATGCTAGATGCATTCAACACAACAATGTTGTTACAGTCATTGATCATGGAATAATCCATTTTCGTTGATCACCATTAAAATCTTTCCAAAATGTCTACCTTATCAAAACTCAAGGTATACCTACCTAATGATTTCTAACAGATTTCTATCGTTTTATTTCAATAGTATTTATAAATTCATTTCTAGGAACTTTTCAACTCTTACTTATACAAACTAAAGACTATCTTCATAGAATAAATTAAAGACTGATGTTGGTTAGACTATCATTGAAAACCAAAAAGTACTGAAGTTTTGTACTATGATTAAAAAATTGTCCAGTACTTCCTTGTTTTTAGAAGTGATCTAAGTAACATCAATCTGTAATTTAATCTATAAAAATTTAAAAATTTCCACATATCCCCATACTAATAAAGATTATCTGTTTAAAAATTCCCATCATCCCATATATGTAGGTGAAAAATATTCATTTCAATAAATTCTTATCAGCTACTGAAGTGATACACAGAGATTAATGATTCAAAAGAATGATCAAGTTTAAGGTAGATATATCGTTTAAAGTTTTAGGATATAAATTTAGTATATCATCTTATGCAACATCACATTCCTTATTAGTCATTTCATTGATTATTTTATTTTTCAAACACTCATAAATTCATAATTTGAAACATTGGGTTTACCTCACAACTTTATCATTCTTTTGAATCATTAAATTTTGATATATCACTGTAGAAACTGAGGAGAACTTATTGAGAAGAGTATTCTTCCTTTATACAACTGTATTTTAAATTCTAGTAGTTCAATTATGAATTATTTTCTTAAAAGTGTTTTAATGTATATTTTTTTATTTTAAAAAAAACTTTTAATGGCAAAAAATCAAAGGAGGTGATATTGTGATGTGTGCTACTGATGTCGACAAATATAAGTAGTATGTATCACCAATTGAAAGTGAATTGATTTGTGGTAGAAGGTTATGAAGATCGACGAAAAAAGGACGAGAACAAAAAGTGATTGGTATGAAAACGAAGGAACAGTCAACTCTGAGACTATTGATTGATATTTTTTCAAATGAATTATTTACTGTATGGTTCTCAGATTTTACTAAGAAATTCTGTAATCTTGTATCCAAATACATTTAGTTGTCCCCATCTGTATTCTCGTTCACTAAAATATCATCAAATCCATACTCATTTAAAATGTATACTCACATGTTATTAAGATTTAGTTGTTTAAAACAATCATAATTACTTATGATAACTCAGATGAAATGAGAAGTAACAATGTTAGAAAGAATTGACCAAGACTAGGGAGAAAGAAAATCTACATAAATGAAAATAAGGAAAAATAAAAACGTAGACGATATATATATATTTAATTCACTCATTTATTTATTTATATTTCTCATTTGTTTATTTGAATATATTATTCTTGATTTGTAAATGAAATGAGTTGTAAATAAAAATGTCATCTCAAACAAATAAACACACACACACACAAACACAAACTTAAGATATTCACTTGAAAAAGGATAAATTATGATTTATGAAAAGCAACATTTAACTGTATTCCTTATAGTTCTATATCTTCTTTTTATTCTTGTCTCTTTTAAGTTTCTTTTTTATTTTCTAATTTTGATGAAAATAAAAGACTTTTTTTTAAAAAAATTCACATCACCATTCATTTTTCAATCTGATTATATTTTCTTAATCTGTTCACATTGTTTATATACAATTTTTTGTAAATCATTTTGATTTGTCTCTATTCGTTTTCTCTTTTTTGGGGGTTTGTTTTCACTTGTTAATTAGAGGATAAATAGCGGTTTGTTTAAAATCAGTAGGAAGATAGAAAAAAGGAGAGCCTATAGTATAACATTCCCCAAAAAAATTGATCAAAATTATCGTTATTTTTTAAAACAATTCAAATGAGTAATCATCGGTTAAGTGCTCCGGCGCGAGACTGGTAGGTCCTGGGTTCGAATCTCGCGAGTGCGGGATCGTGGATGCGCACTGATGAGGAGTCCCATAATAGGACGAAACGGCCGTCCAGTGCTTCCAGGTTTTCGATGGTGGTCTATCTTCAATTGACTCATGATTTCAACTATGAAAATAATCATATTTTAATGAATGTAGTCACTTGTTGGTAAAGAACTAGACGTGACTAGAAACTGTTTATTTTGAAGTATAGTAAAATGTAGTTCTAATGTACAATTTAGAATTAGTAAAAATTAACTTCTTAAATTATTGAACTATAGTTGAAATAGTAGCTATGACAATATCTCAATGTGTAATTATCCATTATGTAATAATTTGAAAACAATTAAATGATATTTAAAGCAATTAGTCCCTTTGATAAATTTCGATAATGTAATAGGAAGACAAAGATCATTACCTACCCTGGTAATATTAACTTATTATCCAGAGTAATTAGGTTTCAAATTGTTTTCACATTATTACTATTATTATTATTATTATTAGTATTATTATTATTGTCCTTATCTCCTCTTACCCCCCCCCATTTCCAGTCTAGTTAACCTTTTATTTTTATATATAAATGTTCTTAACAAGTATATGTGTGATCAGATTGTTCGAAATGTATTGCGCTAATATATCCCATAATTCTGATAATCTTCGTCTTTTTATTACACTATCGAAATTAAATGATCATTCAGTGTTAGATATTTTGAGTCTATAATGATTATAAAGGAAGCACTAAACATGAATAAATCTAATATTTTAAGTTTACGAATGAAATAAAAAACTTCTGGTTGAAAACAGCGTGTATTCATTTGTTTTAGATGAATCAATTTCTTGATGGGCCATTTCTATTTCAATAAGTAGAATAGTCAGTAAAATCAAAATCAAATTATAATTAAAATGAGATATGGTCAAAAGATTCCATGTTACCTACTCCTTTATAAAGTAAAAAATTAACATGAATCAATTTATCAAAAATAAAATTGATATAAATAGGCAGTAGGGTAACTGTCCTCTTTTTTCTCCCACTTTCATTTTCCATTTCTCCTTGATTCCCTAACTGCGTATTCTTTTATGATATATATGTGCTACCTTTTTGTTGGTATTTCTTCCTTCTATTTTTGCTATCGAATTTTTATATTTAATGTTTATCTTCTCATCCCTTACTTACTCACTCACTCACCCTTTCTGTTAGTCATTGTAATCCATTATAGTCAATTCATCTTTAATTTATGCGGTATGTGAATATATGTATTAGACTATTTGATTGATTGATTATACATTACATGTTTTCATACTTATTTATATTATCAGAAAGCATATTTATACAGAGGAAATGAGAAACAGTTATGGTGTTTTTATTCATTTAATACGTATAATAAATAAATGAAACTACGATCACCAGCATCATCATCATTATCAAAATCATTAAAAGGTATAAAAATGTTATTATTCTAGAAAAGTAAAAGCAAATAGTGAAATGTAAAAGTTTTTTTGGGTCTTATTGCTCATTCTATGAGTATTTAATTAAAAGTCTTATTTTATGAATGAAAATAATGACGATAATGATGATGATGATGATGATGATGATGATGATGATAATGGTGATGGTGATGATGATGATGATAATAATAATATTAATAATGGGTTTTTTCTATAGTAGAATTATTTTGGTCTATATCAATATTTTTTTATTATATTTCCCGCTTTCCTAATCTAATCAATTGTGAATGTCAGATTTTTGAAGAAAGAAAACAATATAGAATGATATCGTTCTATCCAATATGGAATGTGAATGATGACACTTTATTAAGGACAAGTGAGTATATTATGTATATGTGTGAATGTGAAAGATAAAGAGAACAAGAAAATTTATATGAACTACAGTATTGTTTGTATGCATTAACTCCCATAAGTGTACATGATCGATTTAGCGGTTGACTTAAATAAATAAATAAAAATGAGGGAAATGAAAGATAATGGATTTATTCTTCTAAAATGGAAAACAAAATAATAACTATAATCTTTATATCACGCTAAATGATAAGGATGATAACAAAATTGACAATATGTTGAAAAGATTGTAAAACTAGTTCATTCCACTAAATATTCACTTAATATAATGAAAAAAATGTTTTTCATTAGTAGAAATTATATTGTGAAGGAATTTCAATTTCTTTAGGCGTTAATCAACTAGGATTATGTATAGTTCCTAATTTTTCTTAATGAAAAAAAATATGGATGGATATGGATAGAAAATGTCCATTACAGGTTGAAACGGCGACCTTCCATCTCATGTACGAGCGCTTGGTATTTAGGCCACCGGGTCAGGATCCATTGGTGAACATGTTTAACTTCAATCAATTCACGATGTCACACGATCATCTTCCAATTGCCAAAGATGGATAACTGTCCCACTTTCGACACGGTTGAATTCTACTAGTCACGAATTCTCATTAGAAGTCCTAGAATTGTATCTTGAAGCTAATCCGAAGTGACCATCTGATTATTACTGTAGGTGGTCCGAGGGGATTATTAGAATATCACAGTTCAAATCACTCGCTGATCTTAGTTAGATAACCAGTGAAAACCGAGAAACACATGATACATGACTAAGGGAGTCCAACAACGTTGAAGGTAAGACAGAAATCCATCGTAGGAAATGATGATGGTCGCGCGACATCGTGAACTGATTGAAATTAGGCATGTACATCATTGGATGCCTGTCTGGTGGTCTAGAAGTTAAACACTTTCATATGAGACCGAATGTTATTGGTTTTATCTGTAGTGTATTCGCAGACGTACATTGCTGAGGAGTCTCAAACTAGGATGAAATAACTGTCTATTACTTTTTAGTTTCATTGTTTATCTAAAGACGATATATGATGTAATCCATGCACATGGCTATTACTAGTCGACTGATGCGTAAAATAATAAATTTATATCTTCTCATTACAAACTGGAAGATAGGTGTTAAAAATGCAAACTTTTTATTCATTTGGTCACTGATTAAAACACTGTTGCACCTACTTAAATTCAAATCAGTAGATGCTAGTCTTGACAGTCGACTCAAATTTAAATACATGAACTTAAATTCAGTTAGTGAGTTGCTTAATTTTATATTTCTGACTGTGCAGGTTAACAAATTGAGGTCAAATCCTTTAATAATTTCAAATACATTATATCAATTAATGCAATAAAGCACGAAACGTAGGTTCATAACTTTTTATTGACTTCAAACAGTTTGATCATCACTATACAACAAATCATTATTATTCAATCAACGATTTCAGAAAATCAACTAAACTCGCTTCTAAACTACAGAAATCTAATGGTATATACCTCAGTTATTATGCAGTTATACCAATAAGTACAGATAATTTATTCACTTCTTTACCGTGTTCTAGATTCCTTTAAATGAATATAATTAGAGATCACAGGTCAAATATTGTCTTTTGATATTACTGCACATGGTGAAGTATATAATTAAGGACAATTTCTTTCAATTTAAAACAATACTTAACTGATGTCCGTCCATAAGATGACATTGTACAGGTAGAAATATAATCATAACATTTCATTTTGGTATCTTACAAGAATTTTAAAGACGTTGGCAAGTTTGAAAAAAAAGATATAAAGTTACAGTTCTAAATACATACGGGAGTTAAAAACTCAATAAGCACACATGTACTTTGATATTTGTGTTATCTGATGAAAACACACTACCCATTATAATGTATTATTAATTTAGGATCGATCTGATTATTAGAGTTAGTATTTAGAAAATTTTTTTCTAACAAATTACCACGGGAGAAATAACTCCACAACCATATACCAAGATACAATCTGTATCTAAACCTTAACCCCATTTATCACTTGTGAAAAGTGTATAGCTGGGGTTCGAACTCACGATGCAATATGAAAAACGAACAGTAAGGACATGCAGTAGTACAATTGAAAAATGGGTAATTGGATATAAATAAATGAAACAATTAGTCCCTTTGATAAATTTCGATAATCCAATAAGAAGACGAAGTTTATCAGAATTATGTGATATATTTGCGCAATACATTTCGAACAATCTGATCACACATATACTTGTTAAGACATTTTTATATGAAAATTAAAAGGTCAACTAGACAGGTTAGGAGTATGCCGTAACAAAGAAAGAAAATAAATAAAGTACACAAAAACAATGTGATAACCACTCCGGATAATAAATCAGTATTACCAGTGTAGGTTAAAGGTAAGAACAAATTATTTTTGAACACATAAAGAGGGTTTCAATTTCCGTATACCCAAGGCTTCAATAAACCTTAGTATACTTCCTGAAGGTTT
>NC_031495.1:41094409-41128475 GCF_000237925.1 Schistosoma mansoni | reverse complement strand
CACATTGTTTTCGTGTACTTAATTTAGTTTCTTTCTCCGTTAGAGGTTAGGGTTAAGGTATGTAGATGAAATTTTAATCTTTAAAGAAAAATGTCTTAACAAGTATATGTGTAATCAGATTGTTCGAAATGTATTACGCAACTATATCACATAAACCTGATAAACTTCATCTTCTCATTGCATTATTGAAGTAAATAAATGAAGCAATAAACAAAACAGGCTGCATGTTGCCTACTCTAGAAAAGATAACAGAATATTGATAATTGTAAATTGAAATTTGCCAGCCTGTCTAAGTCTATAAGAAACAGTATTATTATTGTTATCATTAGAAACCCAGTTTCATTTCCTATCATGATAAATGCGTTAAATATTTTACTTTAATGGTCACTAAATTTTCAATTTTCCGTTGTGATTTTGTCATTATTGATCTTTTACTGAAATCATTTTTTCCACTATGAATCACAATATCACCCCGCTCTTTCGATTTCATTCCACACATCTACACATATGCATGCATACACACATACAATGAATAAGCAAGTTATAAGAAAATTGATATAATCAAATGAGATCATTGATGTTTTTTTCTGGAAATAAAATTAAAATGATCATTTTTCGATGTGGTCTATAAGTGTTGATTGAAAATCTGTTCCCCTTTTTTTAAAGTAATGTCCATTATTATGAACACAGATATGAACACACACATACAAACAAACGCAAATTTCCATTATTTTTTTCATCTAAGAGGATTGAAAGATAAACTGTTAAACAGGACACTACTATGAACCAATAAAGTTATTTTGGTATCAAATGCTGAGGATGTTTGTACTCATATCTACTCAATTGTGTTAGTACATGGATGAATGTGTGTGAGTGAATACATGAAATGCATTTCAAATCCTAATTTATTTGTCAACACTATCAGGCTATTTATTGTCTCACTTTATCTTACATAAGACAACTCTTCGCACAAATGCACACACACACATGCACGAATGGCAAATAGAAAAAAAACCTTTAACTGTGACTTCATCTTTCTCTATAAAAAAAAATAAAACAATAACAACTATTTTGTTATTGATGTGCGTGACATAAAACAATTTAGCCAGCTATTCACTACTTTATTGCATAAATTTTTTCTAGGAGTAACCAAAATCATAATAAACAATGTCGTCAATAAAAACGAAACAGAATAAAATGGGAAAGTAACGAGAAGAGGGGTGTAGTGAATCAACTCAAGGAATGGTGGGGCAAAGTATTAGGTTATTATTTTTTAATGTATTTTGTTCAAATCATTTATCTTTTCTGTTGTTGTTGTTACTTCTGTTAATGGATTATATGATTTTTTTTGTTTAAATTTAACATTCCCTTTTTGTTGTTCAATATGTGAAAAAGTTAGTGGCAGGTTAGATATACAAGTATACTTGTCGTTTTAATGAATTACAATTTTATTGTTTTGATAAGGTTCCAATCTCAATTTTCTCGTACTCTCCAGCTCTCACTCTCTCCTAGATACATACAAACGTACACATATACACACAAAGATCTATTCACATACAATGGTATATCGGAACTGTCAAATAAAGGAAATTAATAACTGAGAAAATAATTTTCCACATAATCAATTAGTTGTTTATATTGAAGTGGTGATTAAGTCTTTTGTTTATTCACCTCATTCGTTATTGCTAATACTAACACATGTGAACGGTTGCTCAAGCTTCGTGGATTGGTTGAAGTTAGACATTAACACCGTTGGATGCCGGCTCAATGGTCTATCGGTTAAATGCTTTGGCGCGAGACTGGTAGGTCCTGGGTTCGAATCTCGTGAGGCGGGATCGTGGATGCGCACTGTTGAGGAGTCCCACAATGGAACGAAACGGCCGTCCAATGCTTCCAGGTTTTCCATAGTGGTCTAGCTTCAATTGACTCATGATCTCAACTATGAAAATACTGAATTCTTCACAAAACCCCTTCTGACTAAAACATGTGTTGTACTACTGTTGAAGATCTTTAATAAAAAATACACTATAATACAGTCGTGAATTGAATCCTTTTTGAGACGTAATGAGAAGTGAAGATGAAATTTCTGAGGTGTTGTAACCAAATCATTTATTTGTAAATATTTAAAATATGAAGCCTAACAAAAAGAATAGAACAATCTACCGCGAAAGAATTATGCATCTATTCGATAGAACTCTGCTTTTTAGAAGAGTTCAATTAGTTACTAATGAAATGTAACAAAATATGACCGTAACTGATTTAAAATAATGAGTTAGATAAGTAAAGTTCATTCTGAATATCAGACAATATGAAGTTACAATTTAATTAATTATACAATTTCAGAGTAGTTTTAATAAAGTAAAATCAAATAGATAACACATAATTATGTGAATCCCTGTAAAATATTTGGAATTTGAAAATTACTATTAAATTATGTTAGTCATTATGTAACTTCCCATTGCAATAAAGTATTATCATACACTCATATGATTTGTAAAAGAGACCAACCCAATCCAAATTAAACAATGATCAGTTATTTGGTTGAAAGTTCGCTATTCTCGGATGGATTATTCTCTTGAGACTCATCTTTCTTGTTATTAATTAACCCGTGTCTAAATACTTCCTAAATATAGATAATTTCTGTTCCATATTTCATCATCAAGCTCATACATTCTGATCCCTCGATAAATTTAAATGAAGGGAGAAGAAAAAGATTTTCAGAATAATATGCATTCATTACATTTCAAGGCTTTTCATCAGATGCGAATAACTTAAATTTACATTAGTAATATTATCATAAAAAGTTTATCATTCTGTATTCATTCAAGTGAATCCATTCACTATATGATCTCAACTTCAAGAAATAAATATGGATAGTTGAATTCATGAGTCGATTTAAGCTAGACCACCATTGAAAACGTGGAAGGGCTCGACAGTCGTCTCCTCAACAGTGCTTATTCACGACCCCGCACACGGGACTCCAATCCAAGACCTCCGGTCTCGCGCGCGAACGCTCAACCTCTAGACCACTGAGCCGGCACCTAACGGTGTTAATAGAAATTAATCAATCTTAACTATCAAGTTGAATATGCTTTTCCATCTTCTTTTTTAGTCTGGAGCTAAAATTAACCGATTACAGCATGTAAAATACCTTGTAATAATACTATTATTGTAAATTTAGGCAGTTTGCAACTAATGAAAAGCCTTGAAATATAGTGAATTCATATTATTCTGAAAATCTTTTTTTAAAAATTTATTTAAATACATCAAAAATTTTATCAAATGTTTAGACCAGTCCAAAGTCTGATTACTGTAATAAGTATACAAACGGAAATTGTCACCAACTTCTACTTATATTTTTTTAACTACAAAGTATAAATGAATCCATTCCCAGGAATTTATGCTGGAAATTTTAAATCCTGTGATTTAAACGACAGTTTGTTTCTACATCAATCAGTCTCAAGATAGATACGTGTAAAACAACAATCGTAGTTTACCTGCATTAAAAGTTCTTTGGATTGATCTGCGTAACTTTAATCTTATCCATACATCTTACCATTTTCATTATTATTATCATCATTATATTATTATTACTATTACACTTGCTAACCTTTTTGAGAAATTTATTCACCATCCAACCCTATCTACTAATTTTTGCCTAATTCATATCACAATACATTACGTAATTTCCAATTTGTAATTACAGTCTCTCTCTCTCTTTCAACCCATATTGACCATATTTATTTGGACCATTTATCTCACAACTTCATTTTATGTGTAAGCTTATTCAAGTTAACACTTCATATTAGTCACCCAAACATTAACGATTTGATTTTATTTTATGTGACAAACAATCCTTGATTCACATGTTATAATTTTAAATGATGTATTCTGCCATAATCTTGGCCACTTTTTGGGATGATTAATGTAGATGTATAATTGTAGGACTTGATGAGAAGTTATTGAAAAACAATTCTTCGTCTATATAATCACTAGATCATTTGTTCTTTAACTGAACTTCCTTGAAATCGATTCTTCTATCCCATGAATAAGGTTAAAATTCAAAATAAGCTGACACAATGGTTCAAATGATAATGATAAGAAATTTTCAATATTTCCATCTGAAATTTTATGATATTCGATTAGAATTATATTTTAATTGTTTTGTAAGTTTCTTAAAATTGGTCATAACTGTCAATAGTGGAATGATTTCATTGGTTAAATGTTTTATATAACTGATTACACATGTATTCGATACGATAAACCCATACAGAGTAATTCATCTTAGATATATGAATGGATAGAAGATAGACAATAAATAATGTGAGTCAGAATTGATGGCCCTTAATTATATGTCTTCGATTGGAAAAAAATCGTATATTCAACAGTCGTTTATTTCAAACAAAAATGTGTCTGACAAAAAACCAAATCAACAAAAGTAGTATGCTCAAAAAGTGTTAAAGAAAATTCTGAAGGTTATGACTGACAGTTAGGGGCGGCCAAACCAAAACATGGTATCAGTCATTGTAGTTGCTAACTTCTAGTCTGAGCCATATTGGTAGATGCAGACTACTTGGTTGGGGTCTGCGTGAATATCGTAACCAATGGTTGGAGACTCTGTGTGACATGGCTCAGAATCGACCACAATGGCGCAGGTGTATACACTCTTTATCTTCCCTTAAACCTTGAGATTAAAATTGCTTCATATCCGTCTTCCTTCCTATACTATATCCTTATATACAACTTTTCTTTCATATATTACCACCACTAAATTAACTACTTCTATGAATTCGGTTTCCATCTTGTTGTGCTAACGAGGTGTAGCAACTTGGACCGATGCATATATGTGCCTGGTCCTACGTTGTAGCTGACTATGAATGATACATTTCAGTTATTAAGATCGAGAATCAATAATACACTGTAGTCTAATGATGAATGCTTATAAGACAGGTTTTTTTCAAGCAACTTTCATCAAATGAAATCATGTGGAAAATTGATTTTAAAAAAATAAGATATTTGTAATATCACAATAAGTGGAAAAATTAAATTTTTAAATTTTCTGACGTATCGTAACTTAGTGTTGATCAATTCTTCAGAGGATAAATGTGGAACAGTAACACAATTGATAAAACAAATTTTTTTTGGATAAAAATTACACTTTATACCAACACAAAAATGATTATGTTAATATTTTATTCTAAAACATACAAACATTTAAATTCACTTAGTATTGTTTGTTTGAATCTTCCCATTAATGTTTGGGACTGCAACTGGTCAGTCTCTTATTGGCATATGTGCATACTGTGCGTATTGCCAATAAGAGACTGATCAATTGCAGTCCTAAACATCAATGGGAGGACTCAAACAAACAGTACTAAGTGAATTTAAACTTCACCCCATTGCAAAAGCAAGTGGTTATCAGGACTCAGTAGCTGAGTGGATAACGTTTGAAGCGAAAGGTAGTGGATTCGAGTCCCAGAGTGAACACTAACTCTGAGATGCAGGTACATCCAGCTGACGAGTCCCAAATAGGACGAAACGCGCGTCCTGGATTTCATTGCTAGCCACTATCCATCTCTATTTATAATACGAACATTTAGGTTAAATCTAACCATCAATATGATTAGGACCTGATATATAGGGGATAAAGTTTGCTTAGCCATAAAAAGAGATTTTTTAATGTTCAAATAAAAAAGGTTTCTAAGGAATTTTCTTATTTCGTACAATTTACATGTACTAATAAAAGTCATTGCATAATACAAGTGTTATATTTGTACAAAATATCTTAAAAAGAATTTAATGAATTATTGTGACGGAAAATAATATATAAAAGGTAATGGTTATATTCACAATAGCACAAACTGGTTCTAAAACCTATCACGATACTACGAAGC
Source organism: Schistosoma mansoni (assembly GCF_000237925.1). NCBI lineage: Eukaryota > Metazoa > Platyhelminthes > Trematoda > Strigeidida > Schistosomatidae > Schistosoma > Schistosoma mansoni. Next base: position 41,122,581 of record NC_031495.1, on the reverse strand, counting down.
CACTAGGTCAAGATTTATCAGTACAAAATATATATCATAACTAACATGATTGAACGGAGCTTCTAAAAGCAAATATATGCTGAAACCAATGAGACTTGTTAACTAAAATGCATTGTCTCTAGAAAAATTCCCGATTCGTATTTAATATTTGGTGGTTTTTGCATGGATATTAAAAAGCATAATATTTAAATCTTATTGATCAGAACATAAGGATAATCTAAAATCATACAATTAAATTACATATCGATTTCAAATGCTAAAAGCCTATGATAAGAATTTTTCTGATGTTGCCCTTCTGGGCTCAATGATTTATATGGTAAAGCATTCGCTTCAAACAGGTCAGTATCAACGAAACTGTTTAATCCCGAACAAAACAAAATAATGAAATGCTAAACATAAGATAGAAAGATTATTCTGATTCATAACAAGATAATTAGTAGGTGAATGAAATCATTTCCAACTGTGCAGTCTAATTTATTGAGAGATCTATTATGACTAACTCGAAAATAAAAAATATCAGATTTGACTTTGATCTTATAACCAGAATAAGCAGTACAAGATAGTTCGGTTTGTTATTGTTGCATCTCAGTTCTACAGGAAGTCGGTAACGACACGAATAACTCAATGGTAACGTTTCTGACTGTGAAGATGGGTGGAACGCGGTAAATATGCCAGGGATCATCAGTTCTCTCAAGATTCCAGCATCACCTCGCTGATGAATGTCAAATAAAATGAAGCCTACTTCCAAAGCTTCCGACTGAATACCTCCAAACACCATCTTACATTACAACAAAGTGCATATTTGTGAATGAATCTGTGACCGACCGTCCAAAACGATAGAGTTTGACCAAGTGATGATTGTTTACTTAAAGGTCATTATTGATGCGAAGCTCCTTTCATCTAAATAAATATTAAAAGACAGAAAAGTTGAACGGCAAAAATTATTTCTTCTATGAAAATAGCACTATTATATACATGATGTTAAATATGAAAATGAACATAGTTGTGTCACTGAAAACAATTGACTATACTATACAGGTTTTCGTAAATTACCTACCAGTTAATAAAATCGAAATTTTCAACTGTACAAAAATTATAGCAGAAATCGTACTTCAAGTACTTCGGTAAACTGATGCATGAATCATACATTTTAATTCGCTTAAATCATATCATCATAAAATCTCCTTCTCAATAAATTTGAACTCGATCGGCATAATTACCTATCAGAATTTAATAAAAGAGTAACTTTCTGAGTATTTTTAATTAATTCTTATAATGAAGTTATTTTTAGTCAAACCGTTAAACTCAGAAAATAAAGTTAAAACATAATTGAAATTTTCATTCAGGTGTGGTTTCAAAATCGTCGAGCAAAATGGAAGAAACGAAAAAAGTCGGGAACTCCATTCCGCATGACAATCAATAGTAATTCATTAACGAAGAACGTAAGCTTAACAACAAACAACTCTATGAAAAACATAACGAACGGTGACAATAACTACAACAATATCGCTAGTAGTAATAACTTTAATCCCTATATACAACAGCTAGTACCAACAGCACAAACAAGGAGTCTAGATGGTTTAAATTGTTCAAGGTTAGATATAAATCCCACCAATAGTTTCCTTTTACAAAGTCCAACTACTTATTTTGGCGATAGTAGTTCAAATACAAATTGTCCATTATTTGAACACTCCCGGTCGAGTACACGTAAACCTCAAGCAAATTCATATCCATTTTTCTCACAACTAGAACATATTACAGACAATATGAAAGTGAACCCATACTTTGTTGAATCGAATTCTATTGGCCCATTTGATCAAATCTTACAGCAACGTTTAGGATTGCCTCAAATGCATAATATCCCAGAAGTTAGTACCTTAAATCAAATTGCAAATCAAATGGATTCACAAAATGATAGACAGGATCTTGATACAGCACAAGGCTGGCATAGAAAAATTGGTGAGTATTTCAATGCCTTTATAATTATATGTGAAACATCTACTGGATGTAACCTGGTTAATTTTTATATCAGATATTTCTTGCTTTATCGTCTTTATTTTCTCGAAACGAAAAAATGTCAGCTTGCAAATCTTCGTTATTAACTCCCATTCAGAAAATTCATATTCAGTCTATAGAAATTCTGACTTTATGTTACATACATTTAGACCGAAAGTGGTCATTTACTATATATATATATATATGTAATAGTATTTTCAAAAATATGTAATAGTATTTTCAAAAAAATTGCATATTATCATGTGCTTACTAGTTCCTAGCTTCGAGAGAAAATTTTTAGAATTCTAATGAGCAGCCATGACAATAGGAGCTAATCCGAATCGGGTGTGGGATAGTTACCCATCAGAAACAATGGAAGATAGTCACACAATGTTGTGGATTGATTGAAGTCAGACATTAACACTGTTGGTTACCGACTTGATGGTCTAGAGGTTGAGTGTTCGTGAAGAAAACCGAAGGTTGTGGGTCTGAGATCCCTGTGATGGTTCATGGATGCGCACTGTTGAGGAGTCCCATACCAGGACGAAACAGTCGTCCAGTCCTTCCAGGTTTTCAATATTGGTCTCAGATCGATTCATGGTTTCAGCATTTTATGCAATTTACAAACAAATTATAACTCATTTATATTAGTACATTGAACCTTTGTGAATAGGTTAAAATCTTTAGAAGTACGTGACGAAATTCATTCTTTTGTAGTAACTATTTCACCTTCGATTCGGTTGTGTTGTGTAAATCTACCAAGTTTTTCTCCTTGTTCTAGATTCTCTAATCACAAAACAACTCAACAGTATGCATCAACATGAACAAAATGAAAAATCTTCAACATGTGATTTTAATCTATTTTCCACAACGAATCCATGTGATTTGTTAAGGAATAGAGTAAAAAATTTAAATGAAATTGTCACGATACCACCAAATTTAATCAATCAAAATTCCTCAAATATGGATTCAATGGATTTTCCTTGTACCACCGGTACTACTACAACTATTACTAACAGTACTGATGATATTATTACAACAACAGCAGAACAGTGTAATGCATTATCTAATTTAATGTTAACCAAAATATCAAAAGAGGAGCTAAACAATTTTATTAATTCACCATCATATTGACAAAAAATGAAATTTTAATTGATTTCTCCGTACAACACAACTTTCAATAAGATTCAGTTTCAATTTTCTCTACGAAAATAATTCAAGAGTAAAACGGTCATCGGTCAATTATATATATGAAATGCTCCACTTTATATTTCTCCATTACTATTGACCTCATTGTCACTGCTTTTTCCTGGCAGAGAATAAGTGGGAGAAATAGTAAATTATTACTAATATATGATGGAAATGTTACAATGTATAATTTCATTACAAACACTTTCAATTTACTTCCGCAGACATATAAAGAACACGCCGCTTCATGGATTAGCATATAGATATGATTACTGACAACACGAACCGTACTGTACAGCTGAAAAGTTGTGTTAATGTATATAATGTTATGAAAAAATATATATTCAATTTCTTATTGTTGTTTCATTCGGTTATTAAAAATGCATAATAAATCCCCGTAAAATACCGAGAAGACAATTTTTTTAATAGGTATAGGCTGAAGTAGAAATCAACATCTTAGGTCATTGGTCAGTATGATAGAAATTCTCTTACTCTGGATTTCTATTCATGTTACCACGTGGTCGGAACCAATTTAATGACCAATTTATCATGTAGTTGGACCAATTGTTACAAATAATTTATTCCATTCTTCACTGTATATTAGGTTTCTTAAAATATATACAAACAGTGATAGTTTTTCCTAAATACTAATTTGTCGCAGTTACAAGCCAAATGAATATTCATATTAGTATAGTAAACCCAAAACTAAGTGATATGGAGCGTAATAGCTCAATCAACTGCAGTAAGAACGACATATGAAATTGATTTTTTTTTCAATCGTGTAGGACATGTAGTCACATCTTAAGTAAGATTAGAGATGCTTCTTTGTATAATATAGTAAATGTGTTCACACAGTAAGTAATTGAATTATTATTGCTAAATACAAATCAATTTATACAAATCTGTTACTCTCATTATAGATAAATCATATAAAATGTGATGTTTTCATAAATCATTTCAGTTTACTTGAAAAGTTAAAATAGTCTTTATCACCAGTCTTCGTGCCTTTTTTCTTGCGTTCAAGTTGCCGTGTCGATTCAGTTTAGGGTTACTAGAAGGGGCTAAAAAATCGGGTCGAGCGTTCATCTAGAAAAATTGTCATTAAGACAGAATAATTGAATCTCTTTATAAAGTCTGCCAGTAAAATCCAGATACTTTTCATCCTATATGAGAATCTCACTGAATTTCAGTATTGATCTTCATACAGAAACTCAAAATTAGTGTTTGTCATTTTTAAACATCAGAGGGTTATGGGTTAGACGAATGAATCACAGTAGCCAAAAACATGTTCAAGTCTAATTTATTTCAGTTCTGAATATCAACGAACGTTCATAATTACTAATAAATTGGTACAATGTTTCCTATTTTCTACTGATACTTTATACATTATTTAATTTTGATTAACGAGAGCTGAAAAAGGAATTCAATAACAAGTGTAAGCATTCAATAACCAAGATGATTGTGAATATAACCCGTTGACGTAAATTCGACTTGTCAATTACGTGTTTATTTAGTTGACTTAGAGTTGAAATGTTTATGTGAAAGTAATTAATACAATCAAACTATTCATACCGAAGATAGAACGGGATTTAAAATCACAACCTGTTAGTTGAAAGCTAAGTGTCCTAATAGCTCAACTACCGCTTTAGTATTTATAACAAAATAAAGATGAAATACTGGCCAACATCAGTGTATAAGCATGTAGGGTCGGTGAAATGTCACTGAATATCGAACAGATCATCGATCTCTGTCAAGGTCAAGGATAGTCAACGCGCGTCAATCAAAAAATATATGCCATGGACTGGCCCACGCGGCAGTGGTTGCTCTTTCACTTCTGTACTATCGTAGTTGTACCTTAACTAATATATTCTTGTAATAACGTCCTTTGTGTTGTACAGTCTCCATAGCGTCCATGATTCTTTGATGCGTCGATGGTTCAATCCACGTAAGGGCTGGTCGCGAGGTGTGACTTCAGCGTTAGTTGGTTCGTCACCATTCTCGTCTAACTATAGTAGGTCCCCAAGCATTTCGACATAGAACATCAACGTAGATGGTTTACAAGCATAACAGAAGCATCGGATGTAAAAATCTATTATAATGAAAATAGGTTCATTTCTACCTCAAGATATAACTCATTTATGGGTATAGCATTACACTAAACATTTTAAATAATTTTCTAAGCAAGGCAAACATAGTTGGTAGTTCTCATTTACGTGAAATTCTTCCAATAATACGTTTCCAATCAATGTTTTTTTATCTACTTGGAACAGATTAATTCAAGTCAAAATAGTATCTTAGACAATGATGAAAAGAACCGATTGATGAATACAACTAAAATTAACTTTGATAATTTCTCGTTTCACTTCTTGAAAGGATATCAGCGAATAGATTAATAATAAAATATCAACCGTCTTTCATACTTGTGATAAGAAAAAAAATTAGTTGTCTGATTTAAACAGCTCGGAAATCAGTAGTTACTGAAATAATTACACACTAAGCTTATGATGAGTAAATCCTGTTACCGAACTAGCAAAATTTATTTAAAAAGCCAATAATATATATGATGATGCATTGTATTTAGTATATGATTATTAGAAAAGCACAAGAAAAGCTATAATGCACCTCAGGCTGACATTCTTTAGTGTACTGTTGATACAAACAACTGAAACCTGTTGGATAAGATTTAGCTATTGTAACCTCGAAGTAAAATGGCCTTCGAAGTTATTGATCCCCGTTTTAGATATGTTGGGGGTGATCCAGAAAACTTCTCGCAAAAGACAAGAAAGGCTCACGAAACACTAAGAAGCATTTTATCCAATCAGTGTTCAATAGAAGTTTTACCAGAAACATCACGAAGTTGAAAAATCACATGTAGAGTTTCTGATTGGCTGATTACTATGCTGCTTCCAGAATTTTTGAGAAAACCCAAGGACTTCTAAAATACTATAAAAACCCTATATTTTCTGTACAGGAATGAACCTTTGGAGTAAAGTGCTTCTCGCATATTTTATACCTTTTCTCTCGCGTTCGAGTCGCTGTGTAGTTTTAGCTTAGGGGTTACGAGTATAGCGTTCAATTAGCAAGGCTAATCAAGATATAAAAACAACATTTATTAAAATGGAAGTGTATTCGGCTGCTAAGTAGTGGATTTTGCAACTAGGATCCAACAAACAATATCAAGTTTATATTCAACAATAACTCTTACTGTTCCTGATCATTATGTGTTATGATCCTTATTACCTTTCTCTCCCTACCGGTTCAAGACGGTTATGTTTAAAAGTAATTCGATCAAATAAATCATGCTATTAATTTTCTTTTCGTAACAAAACGTCATTCGTCCAAGAAAGACAACAAGTATCGTTTTTCACGTTAGAAAAATTTGTGAACTTTAGAGCGATTGATACTAGATTAAAGTTCTAACCAGATTGTTAGTTACCCTTAAGGCTAAAAATAATGAATCCTGGAAAATAAATTGTAGACAAATATCGATACGTTCTGCAAAACCGCAGATTACCATTACGTTTACAAGAGGGATATTTTTAATATGAATAAGTAAATTCATAGATTATGATTATAAAATCTTTCAATTAATGTAAATATATTTGTTTACACTTTCAAAAGACCGGTAATCACATTGTGAATACATACTTAAGTTGTTGGTGTTAGTAGATTCGAGATAATACTATCGTTATTCAGTGAGCTCAAACTGATGAAAACAAGAAGTACAACTATTTCTCGAAATCAGTGACTTTTAAATTAATGTAGCCTAAGGACTGTAGGGTTAGTAGATAAAGTACAAACTACAGATCAAAAATAGGACACAATAGATATTAAAATAAGTTAGACCGATGGAGGTTTAAAATTCGCACATACTTCTGAATAGTTAACAATGATTTGTTACCCTCCTTTGAATAACATGGAATCTTTGGATGCTTGTTGGTTAGTTGAGATAGGATAACACTGATGATAGATTTCACTCATATATCCCACCTAACTATTAAGATGAATTTTAAAAGGGATATTCACCACCACCACCACCACACTGGGCAATGCTTCAAGAAACGCTTACTAATGAAATAACTGAAGAATACAGCACCTCGATGTCAGTCAGTAACAACGCGGAACTTCGTACTTACGTACAACAGTTCAAGTTGTCATACCACATTAGCACAGAGATACAATTGTCGATTCAAATCCCATAGTGGTAGAGGTAGTAAAAGTGTAAGCAGCAATCGAAAATATTAGGGTTTGAGGATGTTATTCAAGGAGTATAATCCAGTGAAATTAATTTGGAAAGAGGAAAAAGAAAGGAATATGAACAATTCGGAAGATTAGAATTTGGCAGAACACAAAGAGTAGATGCACCTCCGCCATTGCAAACGATTTTGAGCCATGTCACTCAAGGTCTCTAACCATCGGTTGCTATCATCTCGCGAATCCCAACCAGGTAGTCTATACCTACCAACATGGCTCAGTCCACTTGTAAATGACTTTATGGATTTGTGCCACGTTTTGGTCTGATCGCCCCTAGATTTTTTCCAATCTACTCCTACATCATAAAACATTGCACGTCGGGGCAGTCGGTGGTTGGGCATACGTAACACATGTCCCAGCCATCTCAACTGATGAAGTTTCACTACTTCACCAGTCAATTTGCCATCCTTACCTAGTACCCGTTTCCTAACAACTGCATTACTTACCCGGTGGTCCCAGGATATACGAGCAATGCTTCGAAGACACCTATGATCGAAAACTAGTAGCCTACGAATATCCTCTATTCTTATCGGCCATGTTTCACTGCCATAAAGTAGGACGGAACAAACTGCTGCACAGTAAACCCATCCTTTGGTTGCTAGACGGATATCTCTCCTACGCCATAAATGACGCACGTTGGCGAAAGCTAGACGAGCCTTCTGTATCCGTGCTAAGATTTCGTCACACACCAGACCACAAGGGCTGATGAGACTCCCAAGATAAGCGAAGCGGTCAACACCCTCAACCACTTCACTCCCTATCATTAGTTCAGGTGTCAATGCAACCCAACCCTAAAGTAACATTTTGCACTTCGAGGAGGAGAATCGCATCCCGAACATGCCTGCATAGTTGCTTATGGTGGTCAGAAGACTCTGAATTTTGTCAGCGTCTTCACCAAATAGAACTATGTCGTCGGCGTATTCTAAGTCAACAAGTGAGTCTCCTGGTAGAAGTTCAACCCCTCTAAATTTGGATGAGGAAAGTGTTATTTCCAATAGTACGTCAACGACAAAGTTAAACAAGAATGGGGAGAGTGGACAGCCCTGATGAACACCACTTGAGGTAATCAATTTTGATGACAGTTAGCCATAGGCTATAACTCGATCAGTTGTGTTCGAGTAGAGAGCCTTTATAAGATTGATGTACTTCTTTCAGTGACAAACACTGCCATAGAACCTCACAGTCAACGGAGTCAAATGCCGCCTTAAGGTCAAGAAATACTACGATTGTAGGACGTCTGAATGTGTGTCTATGTTCTAGGACCTGGCATAGAGTGAATATCTGGTCTATACAACCACGTCCAGGTCGAAAACCAGCCCGGTTCTCTCTAGTCTGCTCTTCACGAGCTTTGCTTAGGCGTCTAAGTATTATTGAAGCTAATATTTTAGACACTATATTCGTCAAACTGATTCCTCTGTGATTGTTACAAGAGGACTTTTGTCCTTTCTTATAGACTGGCACAATCAGTGATTGGGACCATTCAGATGGGATTACGTCCAGTTCCCAGATTCTACCTAGGACTTCGGTCAATCTAGCTGCTAATACTGGACCGCCATCCTTAAAGATCTCAGAGGTTAACTTTTCAGGGCCTGCTGCTGTCCCTTGCTTCAAATTTCCTATAGCTTTTTCAACCTCGTAAAGAGTAGGAAGACGTACATCAACTTGCCATTCAGGTCGACTGGAGGTCGTGCGAAGCCGAAGTGTGGCTGAAGGCCAGTTAAACTGATCCCTAAAGCGTTCTACCCATCGATTCAATCTCCTGGATTGAAAATGAATGGTACGTCCATCTTTTTCCGAAATAGTTTCGCTGACAGTTGGGTTCCTAATACCGGTTTCTTCAACAAGTCCGAACAGTTGTCTGCTGTTACCTATTACCGCTGCCTTTTCCATCTCTCTTGCTTTCGCTACCCACCACTGTTCGCGATCATTGCGTAGTCTTCTTGTTAGTCTGCGCTTAAGCTGACTCCGCTCTTCGTTATGTTCAGAGACAGATGGGATGAGTTTTCGAGCATCTCTCAGTGCGGTAGATGCTGGTGAGATCCAGTGTTTCTCCCTAACCTTATGGTTTACCTTACTAGCGGACATCACTGCTGTTTCCACAGCTCTTCGGATGTTATTCCACACAGCCTCGGGGTGGGCACAACTTACATGGCTACCTAGCTGTTTTTCTATTTGTTTCTGAAATATATTGTCAGCTTGCCTATCATTAAGCAGAACCCCAAGAGGCTTCCTTGCAGTGTCTTTCCTACGTCCAGTAAGAAGCAGACATATAGGTGCTCGCACTAGAGCATGATCTGAATCTAAACATGTGCTCCAGAATGAGTGAGTCTTCTATCGAGCTCCTCCATCGGTGGCTGAAAGTGATGTGATCTAGTTGGGTCCAACATTGAGACGAATACGGTGGTCGCCATGTCAAAAGATGTTTTTCTTTGTGCTTAAAGTTAGTATTCGCAGGAAACAGGCGGCTATCTGAGCATATCTGTAACAGACGGTCGCCATTATCTGTTCTTTGAGCCACCACACCATAAGACCTACCCAGATGTCTTTCCCTATCGCTTAGTTTACCTACTTGAGCAATAAAGTCACCAGCCACTATTACTACATCAGAACGCTTAGCTTTTCGGAGAAGGTCAGAAAGTTTCCTGTAGAACTCATCTTTTATATCGTCTGAGCTGCAGTCAGTGGGAGAGTAGGCAGAGACGACGAAGAGGCAATGACGAGTTTCCCTATCTTTCCGAGCCCTTACTGTTCAGTTTAGTCGAACAGCGTACAAAGGACTGTCTACCAAGATCCAGTCTAAGAGGGCTAGTTCTGCCCTAGGACTCAATGCTATACCTACGCCAACGAAGCCACGGGAAGTAGCATCAGAGCTTCTAGATACACGAAACGTGAATCGAGATGGTTCTTTATTTTGACATGGTGAAGTCAAATTAATGACATGCGTTTCGGAGACGCAGCACACATCGATGGTGCTAGATTCTAAAGTCCTAGCTAAAGATGCATGTTCTCTTATTTGGCACAGTGTTCGAACGGTAAGAGCTCCTACATGTAGTTTAAAGCGTGGTTTCAGGAGACCAGGAATAACGTTCCGTGTACTCGAATTGTTTACATTAGCGGAGGGAAGTGATAAAGGAACGTGAGAAGGGTTAGCCGTGAAGACAAGAGAGTTATTAGGAGGTGAAAGAAAGATTTGAAAGTGACCAACTTGGTCTCGTGTGCAGTTACGGGTATGAGGGCTAATCTCACTTCCCGGCTGCTCACACCGTGGAAGGGTATTTCTTGAGTGACCTGAAAAGAAAGTTGGATTAGTGTTGGTCTTAACGATCTGGGAGCGTGGCCGCGGAGCCCAAGGAACAACTGCTTGAGGCAGGTTACGCACAGCCTTTTTGCGGGAAGTTTTTAGTGTGCTAGTTCCGTTCTTCAAAAGGCCTTACCGCCGGAGGCGGAAATCCATGAGGTAAGGTGTGTCATTTTCAGGGTCGACCTTTTCTAACACCGTCCTTCCTTGTGAGAAGGCAGAATCGCTGCAGATGCTGGTTGTCCCAGGGAAACACCTTACAGCCGTCACACCCCTCTACAGTCAGCAATACGACTTCGCCCTCGAACCTTGAGTTGCTGCTTTTAGTCTTACCGTTCTCGAATCGACCTGCCTGGCAAGGCAGAACCTATAGGAACATTTGTTCCGGCCTATATAGCTTGGTTGGGTCATCACGATAGGCAGGCCTGACCACCATGTCAAGGTAGTAGCTGCGGTCGGGCAACTCGATTTAGAGGTTCATGGCAATTTGACGAAACTAGTTAATCATTCACTCAAATTACTGATACTCTAACGATTACTCATCAACTGTGCGACCTAAACTACATATCAGTAAATTATCAATCGACCATGTAAGCTAGCTCTCCCTCTCCTAACGCTCTCACATGAACACGTGCATACAACCACTGCCAGGGAAGTCCTACTCACTGCCTTCTCGCAACGGGGGTGTTGTTTACGAAATTGAGAGGAGGAAAAGTGAATGTCCAGCCCTTTAACTACGTTGATGGACACGAATAGTCCACTGAGGGGTGTTGGAAAACCCTGATTCCAAACCAATGGTGTACATGGGCTCCAGGATCCTGAGCGAACAAATGACGTATGAAGCAATTATTAGTCACTGGCTACCATGGGACTGCATCTCCTGACGTTACTCCACTGCTTTGTGGATTAGACCTTTAGATCAAATGCTCCGGGTGCGGCTCCCTAAAAAAACCACCTGCTTCGGTCTGGGCACCCGAGCAGTATCCCAGCCCTCACACAAGTCGAATGATTTATGTGGCGCATATCTATTTCGTGCCTCCTTGTACCAATGTTTATATGTTTAAATAAATAGATATGTAAGCTAATAACAAAGTCTAGCGTTAATGACGAAGACCAACTGAATATGCAAATTATTTGCCTGTCGTCAGCTCTATATGATTTGATTTCCCGGCGACATCTCATAACCAAACACTATTATAGAATTGTGTTTCTCCTAATGAATAGTTATTATACTATATGTTTTGGATGAATATCACTAAAATTAAACAAATTATTAAAGTTATCTTATAATAGCGATAAATTGATTTCCTTCCACAAGACACGTCTGAACTCAGTTTATTTCTACAATACTCAAAATTTCAAGACAAATAATAATTGGAGGTTACTGTTTCGTGTTACGAACTACCAAATCTTTCATTTATAGCATCGTCTTAATAATAAAGGAATAGGAAATCCCTGAAGACAGAAATATAAAATTGCAGATGGCTGAAAGTAAACAAACATAAATGAGCTTCATGATGAAATATCTATTGCATAAATTTGAATCAAATTTACAGAAGTAGAAGTAAAAATATAATCCGCATTAAAGTCGCATTCCTTTTCTGACCGTGATCCAACCGTCATCATCAGGTTTATTACTGTATTCCATACGTTTCTTGAAATAATTCTGTAGAATTGCTTCCGAATCACTTTTAGACTTTTGATAATCTATTATCCATTCGGGATTTCGAGTTAAATAGCATTCTGTTATAATTAAAATCATTTAGAACATAATTTTAACATACCAGGAATGTTAATATCGGTCAAGTTGAACTCGTAAGTTGTATTCATTGGAGATACTAGAATTTTTTCTACACATTGTGATTCGTTAAATTCAAAGACACATCGAGCTTCAGGCTAATGAATTTCCAAAAGTTAATCAGACAAAATAATTGTGAAAGCCTACTGGTGAGTAGCGTAAACTAGTTATTTCACCAAATGATTTAAAGAAATCCAACAATGACTTCTATAGAGTTAGAAATATATTACAAACAAATTATTGAACAATTACCGCGTCCATCAAAGGATGTACATTGTAAATTAGAACAGATTTTTTCCCCAATTTTTCTGCATACATAAAGTGAGTAATACATTTCCCTAAACTCACGGGAATCGCTACAATTCAAAATAATTAAACGAATATACTATTGTGCAAAACTGGTTTGTTAGAGGTTAATAAATGATCAGTAGCGACTGGCCTATACATATATTGAATATCTCATTCAAATGATCCTACAATCCTTATATACCTCGATACTCGAAATAAAAACTGGTCACCCGTACTAGTCTATTAAAATACAAAACGCGTTCTCAATGAATTTGACAGTTTGGATTTATTAATTATCAACAGGTTGATGTAAGACAATATGAGCCACATCAATGGTGCGAAAAATGATGGTACTAGCCAATTTACTAAACGCTACGTAAAGTAATACGATCGAAAGCAGTGTGCACAATACTGAAGCATCCTTATTTACATTTAATTATGAAAACAACCTGACCAAATAAAATAACAGGTCTATTTTGTCAGACACTTTCGTGAAGAACGAGATGGGCCGAATTTAAATAGCTCCAGTAAATAACTAGAGAATTTTTGTTTTAACAAAAGTAGACATCATTCCAAGCCTACCAGTTAGTCCTTTAATTATCAGTGGTTCATTCATCATCATTTAGCTTGGCCTGTGTTTGCAGTATTAATATACAATGGCAACTTGATCTAAAATGTGCAAAGTAGAGGATATTTAAGAACTTTAGACTGGTGACTAATTAACTAAATAAATCTAAAAATCAACACAATAAATACGAAAATTTAAGTGGCAGATCGGTTCCTGTTCTTTGAAAGATACTATGCAGTAAATAATCCACGACCAAGAAGTGAAAATCTGAAATAGCAACGAGAAAAAGCCCTATCTAGGAAGGGATGTATATCCATCCAACACCTAACACGAATGCAACGGTACTTCTGCCTGATGGATTTCTAAAATATCTCCAGCACATGACATAGGTAAATCCTTTTTCGAACTACTCAAGAATCCTACTGTTACAAGATTTCATATTAGAATATGAAAAGTTTGTTTACTGAAAACGTGTGGCCAGCTTTCTAGAATGCTGGGTTTTTTTACTTTCCCACTAAATAAAAACATAAACTTTCGGTTAGTCTGTGAGGTGATAAACCTGAAGGTTATTTCCTTCGAGATAACGACTTAATAAACATATATATAACTGCAGCATTTTGATGCAATCTAAAGGTATAGAATTTACTACTTTACCAGTCAGAGAATTACTGACTTTTTACAGAAATAAGTTCAGCAGTCTATTTTACATTCACTTGAAAGCAATAAACCCAAAATAAAGGATAATATTTACCCACTTAAACCTAAATTTTCTCTGAAAATATTTGAAGTCAATGTTTTAGGAGCTAAAGTCCAGGAGGAAAGAACTCCGCCCCCTAGTGTTCACAAAAATTGGAAAATCCAACTACCATCCAAGAGATTTCATGAAATCAGATATTACTGAAAGGCGCACCGAAGAAGTACATAAACCGACTAAAAACTTAATCTCGATAGTGTCGATCGAATCAAAGCTTCCGAAGTACTATCACCTAAATAGGTTATATCAAGTAATTCTTGTCAGGAATATGGATTTCCGCTATTTGTTAGCATTTTCATGTATATGCTTTTAGAATCCTCATAAGCTAAATGATCTAGATGACATTGTTTCACTTAATAAATAGATTGGTAGAGCACTGAGTCTCCCAAATGGTCTTAATAAGGATGAAAAAGTATTTAAATGCGTTCCTATTCCTTTAAATATGAAATATATCTGCAATACTGGTCTGCACCAATGCCTAATCCGATTACAAGCAACCAGGTAGTCAAGTGAGCTGGCACATTACTTTGGAGCGCTATCAGCCCTGGTAAGTTGGTGATTGAATAGATTTTAGCGTAAATACATAAGATTGGTTTGGGGTGCAAATGGGACATTTGTGTTTGTCAAACGGTAATTATTTTGATACCAGTTGGCTTTCTACTGAGGTACCCCTGTGAGCCCCCAAATGCCCTGGTACGGCCGAGAGTGGGGAAAGTCCGCTCTCCCTCTCGAAATGCTCTCATATGGCCACGCGAATATATAGCCTCTGACAGGGAAGTCCTACTCACTGCCTTCTCGCAACGGGGGTGTTGTTTACGAAATTGAGAGGACGAAAAGTAAATGTCCGGAGCTTTAACCGGGTCGGTGGACATGGATAAGTCCACTGAGGGGAGTTGGAAAACCCTGATTCCAAACCAATGGTGCACATGGGCTCCAGTATCCTGAGGGAACAAATGGTGTATGAATCAATGGTTGGTCACCGGCTACCATGCTCCATTGCCTTGAGGACTAGACCTTCAGGTCAAAGGCTCCGGGTGTGGCCCCCCAAGAAAACCACCTGCTTCAGTTTGGGCTTCTGGGCAGTATCACAGCCCTCACACAAATCGAATGAGATTTGTAAGGCGCATATTTATCTGGTGCTTCCTTGTACCAATATTTATGTGTTTAAATAATAATAACCAATAAACTTAGAAGGCAAGCGTTTGATTATAGATCTTTTCAAAGCGTTGCTGGTGCATGAATCCAAGTCTCAAAAAACGCGAAGAATGAAAACTGCAGAAATTCGATATGACTGATTGGGGGACATACTAATGGCATCTTGGCATGAGATGTGTTTGAGCCTCAGTATTCAAATTACACTTCTTTGCTGAATACCTTAATGGCTCTGTTGTGCAGAGTGAATTATATTAATAGGAAGGACTTAAGGTCTCATATGTATTTGGACATCTACTAATGATATTGCTGTTGTCTAGACAGATTTTAGTGGCCACTCATATGTTAAATTAGCTTGTTGGTCAATTTAAATAATGGACCTTGGTGGTTGCTTTCTACGTTTTCATCGGCCCGTGTCCCTTGTATATAATACATATCACTACCGCAAAATAATGTGTAACAGTTTTGCAAGCGAAGTAGGTCAGAATTTATCTGTTCCTGATTTATGTAGTTGACCGATGAGATCTGTGATCCGAAATAATACATCAATATAGTGCGAACGACCAATTAGAGTCTTTAGTGTCTATGTAGTTGCGAAACAGGATGAACCGGTACTATTAAGGCTTTAAAATGCCTGGATCATGTTTATCTGTCTGAAAACCAATATGATGGTAGATGATCCTAACGCAAGACGCATACATATATTCATTGGCGAATAAACAGATTTATCTTGCCAGTGTTTATATAGTTATCCCATTGATCAATATATGTATTTGCAACTGGATACCTAAATGTGATGATCCTGAGAGCGACTAATCGAATCAGCTAGAGCGCCTTAGGTCATAAACACTATGTAGGTAAATGTAACGAGTCTGTATCAGGACAGATCGTTGCCCCAAGATTAAGTGATGTGTTCATGATAGGGATCTATAAAGGGAATACTAAGCCGGTAGAATTCAACGAAATTTCTGCGGACACCATTTCTAAAATAAAAGAAATGATTGACGTGGGTCTGCTGAGTGTTAATTTCAGTAAATACATAGCTATTAAATTGTCTGCTGTAATATGTGATGCACCTGTTCGTTTTGATGTTACATACACGGTTAATCACAATGGAAAGGTAGGTTGAGAAAGGCGTATTGTAGTTGGTAGACGGCTTGAAGAGAAGATGACTTTTCCAAATGGTGAATATACGTTACGAACTGACGACAGCTTTCGTCATCAGACTCAATCTATTCACCATCAAGGCCATTCCATTTTCGAAACGCTTCCAATTAACGTGATCTCTACTTTCCCATTAGATTCTATGCACATGGTGTACTTAGGTGTCACAAAGAAATTTGTCAATCTCTGGATAGAATTAGAACACAAAAGACTAACGAACTTGAACTCATGTGTAATTAGGGATATAAATAAGTTAATTTCTGGTTGCGTGGAAAGTACTCCGTCCGACTTTCAGTGTAAATGTCGTACACTAGACTTCGTATCCGTATGGAAAGCGTAGAAGTGTAGACTGTTTCTTCTATATTTAGGCCTCGTAATTCTGCAAAAAACTTTGCCGTAACCTATGTATCTTAATTTCAAGCGTCTAGTTTTACCAGTTTATTTGCTTGCACACCCAAAATTACATAACAGAGTTATAAAATCCGTCAGAATGAATTTAGGGGACTTTCTTAGAGAATATGAATGGTTTTATGGGTTTGAAAACTTAGTTTATAATGTGCACTCGTTACAGCACCTTCCTGACAATGTTCGTGCACATGGACCTTTAGATAGTTACTCAGCATTCTCATTTGAGTCTTAATGAGACAAATTAAGAAATCCATGCATAGCGGGTATTCTGTTGCGAAGCAAGCAGCTCAGCGTTATGAAGAAAAAATGTATTTCTGAGATAGGCTTCAAGTGAGTATTTTGACTGACAGTACTCCGATAACCAGTAAGGTGGACTCACAAAAGCAAGTACTTATGCATATAAGTAGTAAAATAACTTTACTTAAGCCCGATAATGTAGTAGTAGTAGTAGTACATGGAAAGCCTGACGTAGTCACTGATATACGGGAGAATGGACTATTAAAATTCAGTCTTTCACAGACTGACGCAATTACTTCGAAGATCCCTTCCCTTCTAGTAATGTAGGAATATTAATGTGCTCGGTAGTTAGTAATGAATACACATGGGTTTCGATTAAGGATATTGACTGTAAATTTACTGCAATAAATTGTGTTCATTATTCAGTTATTGTTCCATTGTTACATACTTTTATGTGAATGTATTTTGCTTCATTTCCTCTTACGTAATATTTAGCCCGCTAACAAAAAAATACGTAATTATAGACGCACCAAGCAAGAAGCAGCTTGTGATTGCAGCCAGACACTGGATTATTGGTGAAGAACTTTGTCTTTATCCAACGGAGCTGCTTGATATGCACCTACAAAACAGTGACCGACCAGATGACAATTGGTCAGTCCTGCAGTGTAAGGTTATTCACGAATGTGGTAAGTTACAAACATGCAAACGATCATTTCCTATAGATAGTCTCCAATCTGCCAATGATTTGTTGGTCTCCTTCAAAAACGTTGATGTTTACTGTATGAACCGTTCGACGGATGAAAACGCTTTGCCATGGAACACTGAGAAGTAGAAGAGGTCAGTACAATAATCTTACTAGAATTCCGTAGAGGTGCATTGAAGCGTAAAGAAGGGTTTCTTTACAATTCCGTTGACATAGATGTTGCTGAGATGCAGGCTGAAAATAGCCGCGTTTGATATCCCAAATTTCGGTTGTTCGACAGTGCTGTCTCGCTGATTGCCAAATAGGTTTCTTTATTTTGTAGATGTGAATTGAGTAGTTCCATACAACTAGATACGTTGCCATCAACGTTCGAATCTAGGCGTGTAGGTAGTCACCTGTACGATCAAGTTAAGTTTTTTAGATTTGATAGACTGCATACTGTGCTGCAGAACATACCGTCAGGTATTTCTAAATTGAGTGCAAATATGAAGCAGCTACTGTCAAAGTTCACTGAGTGCGAACATCCGCGACAGTTTGACTGAGGACTATCAAGTCAACAGTTCCCTTTGTCATCTGAAGAGGAACTGGGAACGATAGACGCTTGTCTAGAGTAGAAAGAAGTAAGGAACAGCATTAATTTGATCATTTGTTCGTATTACAGATGGTCACGTTGACGCGTTTAATGAATGATGATCCTAAAACGTCAATGCGATGTATTTTATCGTACATCATGTCAGTCAGCTACAACGTAGGACCAGGCACATATATGCATCGGTCCAAGTTGCCATCCCTCGTTAGCACAACAAGATCAACACCGGATTTATAGTAGTTAATTTAGTGTTGGTAGTAGTATATAAATTATAGGTTGTATATAAGGATATAGTATAGGAAGGAAGAGAGATATGAAGCAATTTTAGTCTCAAGGTTTAAGGGAAGATAAAGAGTGTATACACCTACGCCATTGTGATCGATTCTGAGCCATGTCACACAGAGTCTCCAACCATTGGTTACGATAGTCACGCGGACCCCAACCAGGTAGTCTGCATCTGCCAACATGGCTCAGACTAGAAGTTAGTGACTTCAAGCACTGATGCCATGTTTTGGTTTGGCCGCCCCTAACTCTCTTCCAACCGTCCCCAATACTAGTCATCATAGCGCGTCGTGGTAATCGGTGTTCAGGCATACGTAACACATGGCCCAACCATCTCAGTCGATGAAGATTCATCACCTCATCAACTGATTTACCATCGTTCCCTAATACCCTGCGTCTAACCTCACTATTACTTACCCGGTTATCCCAGCAGATGCGAGCAATATTTCTAAGGCATCTGTGGTCAAATACTAGTAACCTACG
This sequence comes from Schistosoma mansoni, assembly GCF_000237925.1. Taxonomy (NCBI): domain Eukaryota; kingdom Metazoa; phylum Platyhelminthes; class Trematoda; order Strigeidida; family Schistosomatidae; genus Schistosoma; species Schistosoma mansoni. Next base: position 41,103,420 of record NC_031495.1, on the reverse strand, counting down.
AGTATCTTCTACTCTTAATGGCCATGTTTCACAGCCGTAAAGTAGAACAGAACGAACTGATGCGCAGTATACTCGTCCCTTAATTGATAGACGGATATCTCGTCTACGCCATAGGTGACGTAAGTTGGCAAAAGCCAAACGAGCTTTTTGAATCCGTGCAGAGATTTCGTCAGACACCAACCCATTAGGGCTGATCAGACTTCCAAGATAAGTGAAGTTGTCGACGCGTTCGACTACTTCACTCCCTATCCTTAGTTCGGGTGTTGACGCAGGCCAGTCCTGGAGTAACAATTTACATTTGGATGGGGAGAAACGCATCCCAAACATCCTGGCATTATTACTGAGTTCCAACAGAAGACTCTGCATTTTGCCAGCGTCTTCACCAAACAGGACTATGTCATCTGCGTATTCTAAGTCGCTTAGTGGTCCCCCTGGTAGGAGATCAATTCCTGTAGATTCAGTCGAAGAGAGTGTTATTTGCAGCAACAGGTCTATAATGAAGTTAAACAAAAACGGGGATAGTGGACAGCCTTGACGGACACCACTTGAGGTTGTAAAATCATATGACAGTTCGCCATAAGCTCTTACTCGACTAATAGTGTTCGAGTAAAGAGCCTTTACAAGGTTTATGTACTTCTCAGGTACACCTTTCAATGACAGACACTGCCACAGAACCTCTCGGTCTACAGAGTCAAATGCTGCTTTCAAGTCAAGAAAAACTATCATTGTCGGACGCCGATAAGCGTGTCTGTGCTCTAAAACTTGACGAATGGTGAATATGTGGTCGATACAGCCACGACCAGGTCTGAAGCCAGCCTGATTTTCTCGTGTTTGCAGTTCACGAGTCTTAGTTAGGCGCCCGATAATTATTGAGGCTAGTATTTTAGATGCTATGTTAGTCAGACTAATCCCTCTATGGTTATCGCAGGATGATTTGGACCCCTTTTTATATATTGGGACAATCAGTGATTGTGACCAGTCGGATGGGATTACATCCGTCTCCCAGATTTTAGCCAGAATATTAGTCAACCTAATCGCTAAAATTGGACCACCATATTTAAAGACCTCTGGAGCCAATCCATCAGGACCAGCTGCTTTTCCTCGTTTCAGATTACTTATAGCCTTTTGAACTTCAAGTAGGGTCGGGGGGCCTACTTCAATGTTCCATTCAGGTTTTCTGGGAATAGTGGGTAGTTGTGCAGTAGCTGAAGGCCAGCTAAACTGCTCCTTAAAGTGTTCCGCCCATCGTTCTAAACGTTTAGGTTGAGAGCAGATAAGGGTTCCGTCTTTTTCGGAGATTGTCTCACTTACACTTGACTTCTTAATTCCGGTTTCTTTTATTAGTCTGAATAGTTGCCTGGTGTTGCCTACAGCCGCTGCCTTTTCCATCTCTTTTGCTTTCGTTGCCCACCACTGCTCACGATCGTTCCTTAGACTTTTAGTTAACCTAGATCTAATTTCTTTACGCTCTTCGTCGTGTTCAGAGCCTGATGGGATGAGTTTACGCGAATCCATCAGTGAAATAGACTTAGAGGAAATCCACTGGTTTTTTGGAGCCCTATGGTTTAAATGACTAATAGATGTGACTGCTGTTTCCACAGCTGTTCGTATGTCTTTCCAAGCAGCATCTGGGTCAGTCTCGTTTACAGAACTGCCTAGATGTGAACTCAGTTGTTTCTGGAATTCGCATTTGGCTTTCTCGTCCTCCAGTTCAATCCTAATGGGTCTTCTTAGTGTAATTTTCCTGCGTCCATTGAGGCGCAGACAAATGCGCGCTCGTATTAAAGCGTGATCAGAGTCTAAACAAGTATTCCAATACGAACGACAATCTTCTATTGAGCCTCTCCAACGATGACTGATGACAATATGGTCTATTTGAGTCCATCGTTGGTTTGGTGCAGGTGGTCGCCATGTTAGACGATGTCTCTCCTTATGTTTAAAATTAGTGCTTGCTAAAAATAAACGATTGTCTGAGCATAGTTGCAACAGACGATCACCATTATCGGTTCGTTGAGCTGGAATACTAAAACACCCACCTAAATGTCTTTCTGTTTGATTTAAGCCGCCTACCTGGGCATTAAAGTCACCCGCTACGACTACTATGTCTGAGCGCTTAGCTTTCCGAAGAAGCTCAGAGAGTTTTCTGTAAAAGTCATCTTTTACTTCATCATGGCTGCAGTCAGTGGGAGCGTAGGCAGAAACGACGAAAAGGCAACGACGTGTGTTCCTATCCTTCCGAGTTCTTACGGAGCCATTTAGCCGGACAGCACACAGGCGACTGTTAACGGGGATCCATTCTAGTAGTGCCCGTTCTGCCCTTGTACTTAGTGCTATGCCTACACCTGCAAGTCCGCGAGAACTAGCCAACGGGTCGCCAGATACACGGAGAGTGTACTTCGTTGGCTGTCCATTTTGGCGAGGTGAGGTCAAGTGAATGACCACACTGGGATCCTGTATGCGTGTTTCGGAGACACAGCATACATCAATGGTACGAGATTCTAGAGTTTTAGCTAAGGAGGCCTGTTGACCGATTTGGCATAGGGTACGTACGTTGAAGGCTCCAATGTGTAGTTTGGAGCGAGGTTTTAGTAGACCTGGGACAGCGTTTCGCGCACTAGAATCGTTGGCCATGGTGACACTTGAGGAGGAAACCGAGAGAGGAAGTTTAGTGTTGAAAGTCAAGGTAGAAGGAATAGTAGGAATTGAAGAAGGAGATTGATTATGAATACAGTGGTCTTGAGTGCTGTTAGAGGTATGAGGGCAGTTACCACTTCCCGGTTGCCCACACCGTGGAAGGGTTCTTCTAGAGATACCTGAAAAGGAAATTGGGTTAGAAGTGGTCTTAATGACCTGGGAGCGTGACCGCAGTGCCCAAGGGACAACTGCTTGAGGTCGGTCACACACGACCTTTTTGTGTTAGCTCCGTTCTTCAAAGGACCTTACCGCCGGAAACGGATATCCGTGGGATAAGGCGAGGTGTGCATTTTTAGGGTCGACCTTTTCTAACCCCACCCCTCCTTGTGGGAAGGCAGCATCGCTGTCATGCTGGTTGTCTGAAGGAAACACCTTACTGCTGTCACACCTCTGTACAGTCAGCAGTACGACTTCGCCTTCGGACCTTGGGTTTGCTGCTTTTAGTCTCACCGCTCTTCAACCGACCTGTCTGGCATGGTAGGACCTCGAGGAACGATTGTTCCAGCCAGCATAGCTCGATTGGATCATCACGATAGGCAAGCCCGACCACCACGTCAAGGTAGCAGCAACGATCGGGTACATCATGACACCTGAAGTTGCCAGTAATTTCAAGCTACTTGGCACTTCATCAAAACGAGCACTTCAGAAGTGTAGGTTTTACGGCTCCATACGAAGCTAAATATATATAACTAATCGATTCCTGTCATGTCAACGAAAAAGACCTTGCGAAATTGTGTGACATCGCGACGCAAGGTTATTTTCACGACATGAGAGACAAGATACAAAAGCGTAATCGAAGAAAGAACACGTATGTACTTATTTAAAGTGATTACTTTTCTCTACTGCTCTATAAGTACAGTCTTCAGTATTAACAAACGTAACAGTAAGTTTAGCTTCAAGTTGTGCAAAAGCATGTCATTCAGATATAGTGACGTTTTTTATTCTTTACACTTGAAAATCCACAAGATTACTTTGATTCTCAATAGTCGAGCAGGCGTGACGAAAAGAAATAATCCGTGGAATGTTTATCATGTTCAACTTCGTTTTCAATAAACGTTTTTTTAAACATGTGCTTACTTTTTTATTTGCATGGGAAACTCTTTGACTAAGTTTTGAGAAAGCCCGTTTGAATTTAAATACATTTGCAATTAAGTTGTTTGGGCAGGAGACCCGCAATAATGGTGTCATAGAGTCCCGCAAAATCACCAGTCCTCGGGTTCTGCGGGAAGTATGGCGGAGAAATTGAAGGGATAGGCTGAACAACATGAGGAAGGATGAAATGTCCTTTAATTTAAATCAACCCGACACATGCCAAACTCGTAAATTGTTAAAACTAACAGAATAAAAGCTCTTTATCGGTTTATTTGGTGGTAGCGTATGGAATTTGTATTGTTTGAATGATTACATGTCGCATTAGGATTTAATAGTAGTTTGGACAGCCATAATATCGTTTTAGAGACCGGTAATAGTTAGAATGCATAAGAACACATCAAAAAAGACTTCCTACTCCTTAAACCACAAGAGACTACAGATAACTATAGATGAGGTAATCGACTCAAATATGTAGTGTAAAAGAGGCGAGACCATGATTTATGAACAAAGCGATGAGACATAGGATAGCAAGTCCCGAATTCTGGCGCAACATACATTTATCCATATGGCTAAATAGCATTTCAACATTATAGGTGACGTTAATCAGTGATGAAAAACTAACTTTTATTACAAACATTACCTTTTAACATTCAGTCGTAATACTAGTTCCTTACATTAATTTGTAATTATCTTATGACCCGAGTAGTTGCTAAATTTTCCCAAGGTAACCTTAACCTCTTTTAAACGTCACCCATGTTTCTGTAATTACAGAAACATCTCTTAATACTGTATCTATCTACCACATTAACGAAAACTATGGAAACAATAACCTAAATATCCAAACGTTACTATACAGTCAAAAGTGTAAGTTTCTTAATTCGAAAAATATTTCAGTAACACCTCTGAAGTAAATTTAGAGAAAACAAACACACCTCGTTGTAGCGGAAATTTCAAGACGAGCTAACAACGACCTTCAAGTAAGTCATGGGACTGTAAGGAATGAACAAATCCTTGAAGTTTGTGTGCGGATCATGAAGGATACTAATTGTACAAAAAAGTTTGTAACGTCGCATTAAGATTTTAAAAGTATGAACTTACAGGTTATTGATCAATGGCTACTTTGTGTCCAAATTGTTCTGCACGGAATAGAAGCTTCTACTTAACGGGTTTCTGTATTTAGCAGCAGAGGACTATCGATACCTTCATGTAAGAACCTAAATATATATTTGACGGCGAAAAGAGATATATCAGAAAAATATAGTGAAATGCGGTCCTTAGTCCTTAAGGCTATGTCAAGTTTCCTCGTGAAGGGCTTCTAGTAAGTCGCTTGGATCACCTCAGTTGGCAGTAAACTCCAGGATTTGAATACTCGTAAAGAGTATGAGGTGTGCCTACAGCTTATTCTGCTACGGTGTGTCCATAATTTCTAGGTGTGACCCCTAAGGTTTGCGGTAAGACTGAGCTTAAGCAAGTACTGCTAGAGGTAATTGTTCGGAAAGTTCTTAATATTTAGTATGTATCACACACAGCACCTTGAGGGACAATCTCATTGTCGCCTTCCCACTAATACAGGTTACTGGCTATATAATAAGTCTTTACGCTATACTAGTACTCAAAATATCAAGTGGGATAGAACAACTTATTAATCTCGTCTAATGAAGCTTATAGAAAGTAACGGTAAGTTTTCGTACAACTTTATAACGAACTACATAAACATCACGTTAAGTATCTCTGACCAGGACTTCTTAACAGAACTCAGTGCAATAATTACGTTATTAGGCTAATGTCTAAGAAGTTACAATATAATTATTCTCAGCCTGCCATCTCTTCGCCCTGCAACTGTTGTTCTATCTCTTTCTTTTTGGCTTAAGCCCAGAACGGCTGGACTGTTTCGATAGAACAGAACCATCCTGTGAACATCAACCTCATAGACTTATCCAAAAATCTTAATGGGGCTAACCATTGTATTCTAAAAATATAAACCAGTATCTGGTGATATGATTCTCATATTACGGAAGCGGGTTATCGAAAGCTATCATAGTTTGTACTGGGTTTTAATGACATGTGAAGTGCCACAAGGTTCAACCCACAGATCCTTCTCCTTATCAACCGGCAAAATAATTACAGAACCGACAATTAACAACGAGGTTTCTTCACATGTTGCCGAAAAAGTCAAGTGGGCAAATCAATATCGGTCGCGTATATGAACCAGATCACGTGTGGGTACGCCATGTTACGCGCCCCTTACGACTGTTTGCCAGCTTAGATCAAACTGTTCTCAACATATCGATAACCTCCCAAATACATCTCTGAACTCCTCTATTTCCGGCTTCTGCTTTGACCTGGTGAGTATACTTCGATTATAAAGGTGTTATGTGTAAAGGCGTTGTCAAACTCTGGATAACTGTGGCATCTTTAGTACGAAAACTGTAGTAGTTTTCTGTGATATTTTACACGTCCCTCTTCACATCTATCTTTTGTGTGCGTTATCCTCCTTTCTATACTGAGTATTTAACGTGGGCGATTTACCTCAAAATAAGTCAATGAAGACCGTGAATCGAAAATATCTCACTAATGGGGTCAAGTCACAAAGGAACAATGATTATTAGACTGAGATGAGTGACGTGTGCAGGTTACACCTGTGGAATTAACCATTTTTCAGATTTCTTCACTAATAGAAGTAAATAATAAGAAAACTTGACGGCAGCATCAAACAAAACCCTTGTGTAGACACTTAGTATGCAATTCACAGGCGAGCTTTCTAAATGGTGACGAATCCCGAAAGTAATCCAGGCTAGTTCCCTTATTTCAATGGACGATACCCGATGTTTACGGAACTCTACACCATGTAACAGCTTACATTCATTTAGCCTGGTCGTATGTATTATATCAAGGAAGCTGAGGCATTGGCACCAGTGGTCTCGTTTGGTTGTGTTGACATTCCGTCACATGGCTCCAATATCTCCATATTGTGGTTTCGTTCATGGTTCGTATTGTGTCAGGGATTCATGGTTCGCGGTTGTATTCCAGAGTTATTAGATATATTTAACGAAAGTACTGGTGAGATTTCTCCCTATTATTATTGTTTAGACAGCTGTTATTGACATCGTGCTATTATGGTCGTACCAATGAATGGATTTGCTGTCAGTATCAAGTAAACGGATCTTTGTGTCACTGTCTGTCTACTAACTCTGTCTTGGCGATTGGGGTAGGTAGCACTGTTTTTTTGTTCTGTGTGAGGATGTGGATATGTAACAGCTCAGGTTGGTTGGTTAAGAGTTGACCCCAAACAACCAAGCATATGCTAAAACAGTATTGTTCAAGTATTCATTCACTTCCTTACCTTTTGTAAGCGTTATATTCCCTACTATCTTATATGGAATGTTGAGAGCCTTTGTTTGTCTGAACAGATAATCCCACGCTCCACTGTGACTGCGCGAAGATCGAAATAAAGACCTATTCACTACTTCTCTGGTTTCTTCTATCAATAGCACGAGGGTTACCTATAGGCACGAAAGTGGTGAGCCCTTTTTGAACACAATTTAACCTCATTTCTGTTATTAATCTTTTTTTTTTACTTAATCGTAAAAGTAGACCGGATTATCCGTAAACTAAGTTGAGTATATAACTAGTTTATTCCGTATTATCTTAAGTTATTCGTGTTGTAGTAACCATTTTTCGTGCTAACTTTATTGCTATATTTGTCACATACCTCATGTCAGACTCAATAGAAACCCATAATCTGGAGGATTTGTCACCAGTGGTGATAGACACTGTTATAACTACGAAATCCCGACTTCCAGAATTTGATCGTAGTGATCCTGAGTTGTGGTTTGCTCAACTAGAGCATTATTTCACAAGACACAATATCAAATCTGAAGGGATTCGCTATAGAGACTTGTGTTCTATCATTCCTCCTTCAGTTGCCAAAGAAGTCCGTGACTTGATTTTAGATCCACCATCACCACAACCATACACCATCTTAAGACGAGAGATAATAAACCGTTTATCATTATCAGATAGTCAAAGAATCCAAAGACTTTTTCAAGGTGAAACACTAGGTGATCGGTCGCCGTCACAGTTTTTGCGTCACCTCCAAGTGTTAATGGGTGATAACACGGTGGGTGAAGCAGTCCTAAAACAAGGATGGATACAAGCTCTCCCATGCTACGTCCAACACTGTTTGGATGCACAAGATCCTGAAACCTCATTATCTCATTTAGCGCGTATAGCCGATAGAATAATGGAGAGAGGTCCTCCAACTGGACCAGGCACAATAAATCACACACAAAAAGTAGAATCAGCAAAAGACCCCGTCATAGAAGGACTCATTGCGAGTGTTAAAAGTCTCACTGAGGCTGTCACCAGAATGCAAATGGGTCATAGAAACAGGAGCAGGTCACCACAACGACCACGATCCAAGTCACAAAACAGGTCACAAATGTCCAGACAACCTGGGCAGTTTTGTTGGTACCACTGGAAGTTTGGTATCAACTCAACCAAGTGCATGCAACCATGCGCCTGGCCTAAGCATAATTCTAAGACAGCGGGAAACGAGTAACCCCTCCCCAGGTCGCGACGACTGAGGAGGGGCGCCAAAACAGTCGCTTGTTTTATGTTAGAGACAGAAACTCTGGCTTGAATTTCTTGGTGGATACTGGCGCTGCTCTTAGCATCATCCCTCAAAATAAAACTGAGATTAGTCGAGAAATATCATCAATTACACTTCAAGCTGCAAATAAAACTAAAATTGCGACATTTGGGCAGAAAAACTTAACCCTAGATTTGGGGTTCAGGAGGCAATTCCCTTGGGTTTTCACGGTAGCCGACTTAGATCTGGCAATACTGGGGATGGACTTTCTAGAGAGATACGAATTTCTAGTTGACACCAAGAAACGGCGATTAACACTAAAAGAAACTTCGTATTACACAAAAGGCAAAGAAAGTCACATCAGCTCTCTTAACTTGATTCAAACTCCTCCAGTAACAACAGCGAAATTCCAAGATATACTCGCGGAATTTCCAAACTTAACTAAACCAAACCCACAGCCTTCTAAAGACAAACTAAAAGTGATTGATTTTGTTTGACAAAATTTTTTTCGACGGGTTGATGGTACTAACCCTGTGCTCAACCCTCCCCTTTCATCTGAGCTTGGGAGTGGCAGTAACCCTGGAAGGGCTACAGCAAAGAACCTAGCAGTGAAATATTGTGAACGAAAGTAACT
>NC_031495.1:41090277-41094209 GCF_000237925.1 Schistosoma mansoni | reverse complement strand
GCCCAAAGATATCGCTAAATTAGTACCTAAAACCCATCCGAGTTCACACTTGTCGGGGTTGACTATTATTCCATTATCCGAAAGGCGCTGGAATAGTAGCGTCAGGTGTTGATAATGTTCATCTACGTTTGATGATGCGATTAGCAGGTCATCAATATAGACGTGAACAAAATCTAGGTCTCGTACAATGCTATCGATAAACCTTTGGAAAGTTTGAGCAGCATTCCGTAATCCAAATGGCATTCGTAGGAACTCAAATAAACCGAAAGGAGTCGTGATAGCAGTTTTCTCTATATCTTCAAGAGCGACTGGGATCTGGTGATATGCTCGTACCAGATCGATCTTGGAAAAAATTGTCGTGCCCTTGAGTGATGCCGTGATGTCATGTATGTGGGGGATGGGATAGCTATCGAAACGTGTAGCTGTGTTTAACGCTCGGTAGTCTCCGCATGGTCTCCAACTAACCCCATCCTTTTTTTGAACCATGTGGAGAGGTGAGGCCCAAGGACTGTGAGAAGGACGAATAATACCAGTAGCTAGTAAATTGTCAAACTCACGTTTAGCGAAAGCTAATTTGTCCGGTGCCAGTCGGCGAGGTCTTGCCGTGACTGGTGGTCCGCGGGTGACTATGTGGTGTACCACACGATTGGTCACCGATGGAGTCTCCTCGAGAGGTTTAGTTAATTTGGGGAATTTCTGAAATAAAACGTGGAATAAATCGTCACGCGAATGAAATACACCTGTGATTCGGTACGCGTTTGTGTGGGCTTTAGAGCCCATAAAGTTGCTGTTCGACGAAGTATCAATTAGCTGCAGCCTACGTGAATCGACTAGCAATTCATAGTGCTGTAGGAAATCGATACCGAGTATAGCTGTGGGAACATCGGCAATGATGAACGTCCACAGATACTGTCGTCGGTTGCTCAGGTTGACCGTAAGTTGTCGTGTACCATAGGTGGGAATGACTGAGCCATTCGCAGCGCGTAGTCGAAGCATAGTGGCTTGAGACTTACTGTTACCGATAGGTACGACAGAAACTTGGGCACCCGTATCCACAAGGTACCTAGCGTTGGTGCGATAATCGTGCACGTAAAATAAACGGCCAACCTGAGGTGAAGTGCCGGCGAGTACGGCCGCATTTACTCGCCGGCTGAGAAGTTTCCCGCCTTGTATGAGCAGGGAGCTCGACAATGACGGGCACCGGCTCCGAAAGCACGGTGGAACCAGCACCAACCTGGACTCGCTTCCGAAACCGCCTTCTGGCGTGGCTTGGAAGATGCCCGCTTGGGGCGAGTCGTTACGGCTTTTCGAGATTGTGACCTGGGTCGGGGGACGTAGGGGGCTGGCACATTTGCGCGGTCTCGGAAACTGAGACGAGTATGGATACATCTGTCCCTATCCCCATGAGCCGGAGGTCGTCTAGCATCGAGATCAACGTTAGAACGGGAAAAACTAGCAACAAAATGGTCGCCTTTGGCGTTAACTCGTGCCAGAATCTTATCTGCTATGAGGGCCACCTTGTTGAGCGGAGTGTCCTCGAGCAGAGCCGTAAGGGTTGGCTGGATACTGACTGGTAAGGCTTCGAACCACAACTCTTTGACTATCTCAGAGTCAGCTGTCATGTTTCCTGCAAGGGATTGCAGGCGCGTGAGGTGGTGGCTCGGCTTAGCATCACCCATAGGGTGACGTGCTAAAAGTGTCCTCAATCTTTCCTCTCTTGATGGGAGGAAATGTCGAAGGATGGCATCCTTAAGACGGTCATAAACGTTTGGAACGTTGGGATTGAGGACAACCTCACGGACAGCGGTTAGGTGATCCCCGGGCAATGATTCCAAAGCGTAGGCGTACTTCTGCCTTTGATTGGTTATGCGGCGGATCTCAAATTGAGATTCCAGTGCCGCGAACCAGACTTCTGGATCATGGGGGATGAAAGGAACCGGTCGGAAACTGATAACCTGTATCTCGGAGTCTATCATATTTATGTTATTCTTATCGTTATCTACCATATTAAGTTGCCAAAATATTATATATTGAAAAAAATCAATACGAATATATGCAACAGATGTGGATAGATAAATAGACTCACCGGATTGATCTGGTTTGGAGAATTGGCCAAGTTTGACTTGTGCTCGATGGATTGGGTTACCAGCTGTATTGCGTGTTCCAACAACGGCTCACCAGTTGTTGTGCGTGTTCCAAATACGGCTCACCAGTTGTAGTGGATGTCGAGTCGTGGGCGGACTATGATCACCACTACTATTCGATTACGCGTACAAATATGACTTGGTTCCCTTGATAGCCCGTAAATCAGAAGGCTTTACTAGTCCAGATCAAGTATATTTATTGGCGATCTCGTGGTATCGAAATAATACCGAGACGTGCCAAAGAGTACAAGCGAACAAGCAGTGCGTGAGCAAGCTCGAACCAAACCAGGCGGTATATGGAACAAGAAGTGAAACGGATACAGTTAAACAAATACAGTAAAACAATCTCTGGTACAATTGGTTACAATAATAATAATTGTTTCTATTATTCCAATCGTGTTCTTATCGAGACTGGCCGGTCACTACAAGGTATTCTACCTTCGGGCGAGAACTTCTTGCAATCTACCTAACCATTAAACACTTCCGACACATGTTAGAAGGCAGGGAATTTATGGTCTTTACGGATCACAAACCACTAACGAATGCACTAAAAGCGAGAGCTGATAAATACTCACCTCGAGAAGTCCGACACCTTGACTATATATCACAGTTCACAAGCGATATCCGACATGTCAAAGGTCAGGACAATCAGGCGGCAGATGCTTTATCTAGGCTAGAAATAAACGTGCTACAGCAGTCTACAGTAAACTTCGAGACGTTGAGAAACGAACAGGAGCAGGATTTAGAATTACAAAACCTGCTTAAAACAAACAATTCAAGTCTTAATTTAAAACAGTTCCCATCACCTGTCGATGGTATTCTAATCTACTGTGACACGACCAAGGCAATGCCGCGACCTTTCGTTCCCAAAAGTATGCGAAAGTTGATATATAATAACTTTCATTCTTTGTCTCATCCTGGCGCAAAAGCTTCAACAAAACTAATCAATGCCAGATATATATGGCCGAATTTACAGAAGAATGTACACAAATGGGTTAGAGAGTGTTCAGCATGTCAACAATCAAAGATAAATCGTCACACAAATTCACCCATAGGTGTTTTCTCGCAACCAGATGCACGTTTTGCCCATGTGCATATCGACTTGGTAGGTCCTTTACCACGTTCAAACGGTTTTAATTATCTTTTTACATGCATAGATCGATTTACCAGATTCCCTATAGCCATCCCGATAGCGGACATCACAGCGGAAACAGTAGCCAAAGTTTTCATGCAGAACTGGGTAACCATTTTTGGTACACCTACAACAATAACGACGGATAGAGGAGCGCAATTCGAATCCGAACTATTTAATAACTTGGCTAAACTTCTAGGCTCCAATAGGATACGCTGCACTGCATATCATCCTCAGGCTAATGGGATGGTAGAACGTTTTCACCGTCAGCTAAAAACCGCTCTTATATCTCACTCAAACCCCAATCAGTGGACAGAATTCCTACCGTTAGTTATGTTGGGAATACGAACATCTGTCAAAACTGACGCACAATGTTCAGCTGCGGAACTGGTTTTCGGAACAACTCTGAGACTACCAGGTGAATTTATTAACCCTAATACTAACAGTCAAAAACTTAATATAGAAAATTATGTAGATCAACTACGAGATCACATGTCTAAACTTAAGCCGATTAATACTCGTGAACAATCGCGCGCCGTATATATACCTAAAGACCTAAGCAATTGCACGCACGTATGGATAAGATGTGACAAAATAAAAGCACCACTCAGTCCTCCATTTGAAGGTCCTTTCAAAGTCGTCTCAAGAAAATCTAA
>NC_031495.1:40986671-41090077 GCF_000237925.1 Schistosoma mansoni | reverse complement strand
TAATGCTTTTGAGAGTTGCATAGGGGAGTGAAATCGGTTTGTCTGGAAGTGCCAAAGTCTTTATAAGGCTGGATGCTTCTTTCCCGATGAATGTAAGGAAATGGGCCACAATATTAAAATCCTCATCGTCTTCCTTGGTCATAGCCCAGATTTCGAACCTCTCCATGTACTCCTCAAAAGCATTAAAACCTGAATTTATATCCAACCGTTCCATTACAGGCTCAATCGCGACGCCAATATGATAATTAGAAGTATTTGAATTGTAGTATAAACTAGTAATCCCCGGAATAACGCAATGTAATCAAGAAGTATTAGATGAGCCCGAACGAATGTATTGTATTTGGAATTCAAAATTACAACAGTCATCCATACGAAGAAGTCATTGATTTATTTAAACACCACAGAGCCTTTGTTTGTCTGAACAGATAATCCCACGCTCCACTGTGACTGCGCGAAGATCGAAATAAAGACCTATTCACTACTTCTCTGGTTTCTTCTATCAATAGCACGAGGGTTACCTATAGGCACGAAAGATACTTCTACTGCGACAAATATCACAGTAATGCAACCTCCGAACCAACGTTTAACATAAGATATACTTTATGGATTCTTACGACAATATATTAACATGAGAAAGTATGTTAGTTACAGGTGAAGTATGTTAGATTACACATTCATATAATATATACATTCCTGGATAACATTATGTCACACGAGGCATGTCGGTTTACAGGCAAGATCAAATTGTTTGAATCCCGCGGGTCTTACCTTATTAGGTTACCCACTCAGGTTGATATGTCATAAGGCATATTGGTTTTATAAGCGGAGGACACGTTTTCATGCATAAGAGTATTAATGTTATTCGGACTCTAATGTTCAATATAAGTTGGGGCGCTCTGTAGGGTTTGCGTCGTGACAAGAGATTCGTGATCGAGAATGAGTGGAATTAAAGTACATAACAGTCATTCGAAGACGTCAACGTTAACGTATTATTTTGTACTTCTTGAGAGTGACCCCAGATATATTCCGAGGGTATTGATGATGTCATAGGACGAAGTCATATGTTCCACATGCGTTTTCGGAGGTATACCACGAGAGTGCTGAAAAGGAGAAAAAAAAGTTGAAGAGCGAGGAGCGGGATGAACAGTGTTTATGGATAGTGAAGTTTAGTTATTTGTGGTCGAATAAGGTATGACTACTCAGATTCGTTTTTTATAAGATCAATTCCTAAACAAATACACTTCATCAGTTTAAAGAAAACGAGCCTAAATATGTAGTTAAATGAGTAAAGGATTGCGCAAATGGAATCGATTCAGAAAAGGTGAACGTTTAGTATCATGCGCAGTTTTAAAATATAGTGAGGAACGAACAGTATTCGGACACACAAACGGCTCTTTTTTTCGTCAAAGCTATTACCGCCCTTTTTTATAATAATAGATTTTGTGGGGACTTCGTTTCACCGCAGTTGCCCACTTTGCTTGCAATAGGAGTTTTCAGTGGAAATGAAAACATTTCAACGCTACAAACATGAGTAGTGAAACTATAATTTCTGGACGACCTTTGAGCGACGCTAGAGTGACCTTGAGAGTGTCCACCTGACAACCAGGTGCCAATCAGGGTTAAAAACCAGCATGAGGAGTTAGAATTATGATTCACAGTTTATGATAAGGTTAGAAATTAGGTTTAAGGTTTTCATCAAGAACTGACATCAGTTATGACACCAAAACTCCACTTAACCGAATAGATGAATGAATTTAGTGCCAAAATATGAGACACATCATCTTATATCTGATTGATTATCCCGTAAATCATAGTCTCACCAGTGTCGTAATTTGACAAGATAGGCCGCCCTACAGATGTCGGTAGAATAAAATTATCCCCCACCATTATGTTTGCTTGTCAGTAATGTCTCCGTCTTTCCTTTCGTGATGTTAGGCTCTCTTCCGTTTGTGGTATATATGAATATTGCATTAATCTTACCTCTTTGTTACACATCTTAGTGGAATACACTGTCTCTACTAGTTACACGTTTCAGGCAAATCACAAAACTAAGGAGTTTGTATTGTGGGTTAGATATCCAGCCAGTATATCACACTGCAGTGGAGTTAACTAATAGTATAAGTTATAAGACACTGATCAGATTATATGTTGTTTAGAAATGATAAGGATAGACAACTGATCAGATAATATGAAAGAGGGATTTAAGGCTGCAAAATTTGTGAGTAAAATTATAAGTAGGAAAACAATATTTGAATGCTAGTAATAATAAAAAATATTTTAAAACTAGTAGAACACGAACCAGAAGGAACTTACGATAAATGAGGATATTTTGAACTTCTTACGATCGGTCATCGTTGAACAGCACTCATGGGGTTAATGAATTATCTGTCCTTCTGATATTTGGCATTTGGATGGGTCTAACCTAGTGACTGGCACACGAAGTTTTCCTGTAGTGGTGATCATAGTCAACCGCGACTCGACACCAACTACAATCGTATGCACCTTGGACTTGTCATCATACGGCAAAAGATGTGCCTTGTATGCGTAGATGTTTCTGAAAGGATTTATCCTTCATAATTCTATTAGAAAATAATTCGTTCTACTCTGTGTAGACCAGTGTTATGGTCTATACTTATTCTTATGGATGGTTTCTGAGTGTTGTATTAAGTTGTATTAAGCCTTACTAAGTCACAGTCTAAGGTATTTCTAAGGCCCAATATGTGCAGAACCATCAATAGTTAAGCAGCAGGTTGTAGAGAAAAAAAACCCAGGAGAAATGTTTACTTAACACTTATGGAAAAGGAATGCGAGGTATACAACGAAAAAAAGAATAAGGCACGAGGTTGGGACTGAGATGTTTAGAGTGTGAAGCAGAGAGGCTATTTAGGCAGGAAGCATTTGTGGTTAGTGACATGGTCATAAGGTGCTAATTGGTTACTTATTCACATGGCTAGATGTTTGCTGGCTTATCGTTAAAAATAGCTTGGTTTAGGTAAGCTCTATCGTACATTTAGGAAACCCCAGCTGGTCCGTAAAGCAGCGTAGGGAAGATTCAAATCGGTTAGGCGTCTGACGTGACCAGATGTTTACTGGTGACCTATTTCAGAAACTTTCATAGCATGTGATAAAGAAAGTTGGCTCCAATTTCCACACTGTCCTCGGTTTCTTCAGTAAAAAATCCTAATTCCGAAGGTTGTAATTAATATTTTTGACAGATTTTAAGGCACCACAATTTGCTATCACTTTATTGTATCGAGCTATGAAAAGTAAGGTAGTGTTCGGCTTAATTCGTCTCGACCGTAAGGTACCCAATGCAGACCAATAGATTGAGGCTGTGGATGGGTGCAGAAAGTACTGTCTCCACTAGTTTTCTAGACTTTCTCGTAACCAACTCCATTAGTAAGATTATTTATCCTAGCTAATCAGCAGCTTGATCGATTAACCTGATTATCCCAACAGGATAAGCCGGATTATATATTAGCCATGAAGTGGGACTTCACCGTAGGCTGAGGGCCAAATTTTTCCCGTTCAACTTAGTAGACAGAACACCCACAAAGGTTGCATACATTGGTGAAGTATGGACGTAATAGTTGACTTGGTTTCGTATAATTGTTTTATAAGACAAAATATGTAAATTTGTCCTAATTGTTACGTCCAATTATGAGTTTTTGCCCGCTCCAACTATTGAAGTACTGGCCGTCGATATTCGCAAATTACGAACCCAAGTAGGCAAGAGAACCAAAACTCCAAATAAGATACCAAGTTTATTCGCAATTCACAAATAATCGACCAAAGTCGTTCTAACAACAATAATTATAACAACTACAAAACAAACCTTCAATTTTGTAGGTTCCCGGAGCAAAAACTCCCAAATACCAAACCAATGACAAAAGAAACCAAGATGTCCGAAAAGAATGATATAAACAAACAAGTCCAAAGGTTAAGTAAAACAAACACATCCAAAAACACAGTAAAATTGGTGTACAGTAAAAGGTTTTAATCGGCCAAATGTCTTCAGTTCTCCCGTAACACTAATAACTCATTGCATTGTACGTAAAACAAACAAGACGTATGTGAAAACCACTCTATTTACGTTTTTTTAGCCTACAGGCTACCTTCCGACGTCCCGTGTAGCACAGCTCTTCGTTTAAAATAAGAAATTCAGATATTGTACTCTCATAGTCATGAAATGAATGAACGTGTGACATTTCTAATCGAAAGTCGAACTCGATCGTTAAATCTCTCCCCTAGGGTTAATCCAAATCGGTCAACCAAACAATAGCAACAAAGAATACTGTCATCAATACGAGGATCATCAAATTCTAGTCACTGAGTAAAGCGAAGTTAAAGTAGTCAGTTAGAAACCTAATAACATTTAGAAAAGGACTTGAAACCTAAAACAATTGGCAGACGTAATAATGCTAATCTTATATGAACAAGAACATGCAGTGAATACATAGGGATAAAAACATCAAAAATACTGACCAGACATTTAGTGGAAGATGAGTTATCGTCACATAAAACATGAACACGGAGGAACATCCACAGACAAGTACACACGTGCTTGCAAGACTATCGAAAAAAGCCTACAATCGGGTCACCCTGTCTGACATTGTGCCAATGACCTATACAATGATTAAAAGTACTCGAATTATTATATTAACTAGAAATTCCCAAAACAGTGCAATTTAAGCCAGATAAAATAAGGTGAGTACAAACGAACATATTGTATTTAGAATTCGATATCCGGTGGCCAATCAAGTACAAAGGAATCGTTAGTTCATACAAACACCACAATCTACACGGTTAATAGTTCGACAGTCACGAAAAAGTTTGAAGTTAATATCAAAACACAAAATGATGAAAGTTATTTTACATCATTACCAATAGAAACAACCTAACGGAACGAAAAATCAACTCTCACCAGAGAACATTCGCAAAAATTTTGGGAAGCCCGTCGAATATAAATATTTGCACACGATATTGATCAGCTGAAATCTGACGTTAAAACTTATGAATTACAAATGTCTGAAGTGGTCTGCGAAATCAAAATCCAAACCGAATAAAAATTGGTAGTTTTCAAGGACCTCGTTATTTTATGAAAAATCAAAACCTTTATTCAGTTCTGTCGACGCTAGACTGTAATTAGTATTATGCACGTACTTATATTGTTCGACCAATGTACCTAACCCATTAAAGTTATCCAGATCTGTAACTGCTTATCCTTCAAAATCTTATATCAAGGTCATATAATCTCATAACTGTCTAAATGACCGCCCTAGACCTGTCGACCAGATTATCCTACTTCCTTGGTAACCTAAGTTGACGGGTAAAATCTTATTACATAGCGTGTTTATTCAAATGAACAGACTAATGGGAAACGCTGTACAAAGATTATGACCAAGCTTCACCACTTACCTGTTCGGTGGGTTCTTTCAAATGGAAATTACGGTTAATAAACTAAATATATCTACAGGCTTTAGAGACTTAGGATAAAGCCTTTTCGGCAAATGAAAAACTTAGAATATTTTACTGTGAAATCGCAGACGCTACTTAGTCGTCTAGATTCCAACTTGTTCACCTGCAAGCTTATCTGCAGGTTAAACGTGCCGAATTACATGAACCCAGATTTCCCGTTATTAATCGAGAGGAGCCGTTCATCGCACCAGTCTCGCGGTTTATACAGATCTTTTTGTATTATACATCTGACATTTAAACTAAGATGTAGGTGTAATGCATATACAACTTTAAGGTCATCAACAAATAAAAAGTTTTTCTTCAGGTGTATAGCAATTGCATATGTCGTTGACATACGTGATGAACAGTGGGGATCCAACGATTGAGCCTTGGAGGACACCACTAGTAATGTTCCGAGGGCCAAGGAAGTGTTACCCCATTTTCACTACCTTAGTTCTATCTTTTACGAAGAATGAGATCTAATTATGCATTTTACCTACTGTAGACCATCAACGTTTACGATCTATGTCGAATGATTGGAGGCCTACTCGAGTTAGACGGGAACGGTGTAACGAACAAGCTAACACTTACAAAGGTAATGGTTTTGGGGAGTTATTTACAGCTACACTACTATACCGAAAGTAGGAGAGAAGGGTGTTGCACTCTATCAAACGCCTTAAGAAAGTCAAAGTAGAGAGTGACAACTAGCTTTCCTTCATCTCTATCGGTCATTATATGATCAAAGTATTCCAGGTGATAGGTTACGCATGACTTTTTGGAAATAAATCCATGTTGTGAGGATATAATCAGCTGCTGCTAATGCGGATAATTGCCATCCTAATAATCTTCTCCATAGTTTTATACAAAATGGAAGTTCGTTTATTCGGGTGATAATTGTCTATATCCATTTTGGATCCTTTTTTTAAAGTAAGGGATAATGTAGGTAGTTTTCATCGACAAGGGAAAACGTCTGAATCAAAGGACAGATTAAATATTTTAGTAGGCAGGATAGGAATGTCAGGACCTCCGTATGTAATTAAATAGGATGGTATTCAATCATAAACACTTCAGAGCAACGGTTTTTACGGCTTTATTGCGTTTCCCATAATGCTTGAAGTGAATGCCAGGTCTTCTAGTGTATATAAGTTGAAACTGCTAGTTATACGTTCATCCTGATTATATTGGATGACTCAGCCAGATCTCTGTGTTATGTCACCAATCAAACAATTATTTTACTTTCGGCATTTTGTGACGTCAAAGAACATTCGCAACATCATTTTTAAGTAGCAAACTAATATTACAGGTGCAAATCAAAATTGAGGGGTAAAAATATAAACAGAAATGGGGAGGTTCCGTTATCCTTAGGGAGTGAAGTTGAAACGTGCTAAATAGTGTCCCTTATCTCACTGAAGGTTATAGGGTAAGATTTTATTGGATTTTCTCTGCCAAACGGTTATTTCTGTGCTGATATATCTTTTCATAAAACTAGAAACTAAGACCAAATAATGTACTCCAGGATATACTTTTTCCATACCTAACCATAAACCACTGATAATGTCTACCAAAAGACGAAAATGTTATCTTCTTATATCTTTCGGGAAAAGCTGGTTATATACATCAGTGTTAACCGTATCAAACAGTGTGATATATTTATTCATCTATCTCTAGTATTGGAATTGTGAGTGGAGGTTGCGGTGCGTTTGAATAGTAGTGCTGTCGCACTATCAAATGTGATTACTAAGTTTAGCATAAACCTATTATGTCAGACCCAGGTCGTAGCATCAATGTAGTTTTTGGTAAGAAGTTTTTAATTTTATTTATTACAATTAGGGGGTCAAAATTATGTGGTTCCTTTACCATTGAGTAGCGACGCGACACTACTGGACTTAATGAAGTCAGTGGACTCTGTTTTACACATCCCATTTGATAAACAAAGAATAATATACAAAGGTATCCCAGATCCATACCTACTTGATATATTGTAGGAAGATCTCTTACAGATCCTGATGCACTAATTTCTTCATCGGGTCTCACTCCTGGGTCTAAAGTTATGATTCTTGGTTCAGTAAGTCAGTAAAAATCGTCTAATTAATCTGTTCTACCGAAGGTTGAAAAACTCAATCCGGATGAGGCCGTAAAACTTGTCAAGGCAAAAGACACATCTGATACAGTCGACTTGCAACTAAAAGACCTCACAGACAAGCTAGATACTATTGTAAGTTCAACTAAAAAAGTTTACAAGTCACGTTTGGTTGATCCTAAATATTTCCCTGAGTGATGTATAAATGCATTATGTTCACCCCTTGAATTCATTTTCTAAAATACAATAGTTTTCTAAGTACGAGCAAACAATTAATCGGATAACTATTATTATTTCTACGTTTGAGGATAATTTCGGTGCTTGCATTCTGCTTACGTATTACGTACCACGGTTCATCGCTACCTTATCTTTTCACTCAGTTGCATCGATAGCCGATCGTTACTATCTCCAGCTCTTAATTATCATTGGAATATATTCCTCACTTATATTTACAGAATAAACCATTGTTAACATTTTCTAGGGATTATGTCAGCAACTTTTCAACCCCAATTATTAAAGTGATGGGGGAAGAGTTCAAGTATTTATGAAGTAGGATTGTTGGTTTGTTTAAAAAGTGAACCGTTCGATTAGGTAAACTACACTTTTAATATCCTCACTTTTGACCTTATCGAGTTCTGGCTCATAAACCTCATTTGGTTTATATTCAAATTGCCAATTGATAAAATTAATTTTCATTCCATACAAGCCGGTGTTACGCCAAATTATTTGCGACTTTAAGTATTGCTTAGGGAATTATGATTAGGAACTATAGTTCTCAATCATACGAACTTACAGGTTCGTATTCTGAAGTCCTTTTCTCAGAAACTGTTCATGGTCAACATCTAACATAAGCCTGGAGTCGGATTTGTACAGACAATTTCATCCTACAAAGTAAAGCAAATTGACCAATACCTGAAAATTCTAAACATCACTTTTGCATTGCAGAGGCTTGCCTACTTTGGCGTTTTTATTCATCCTTCTGGAGATAGTTTTTACTCAATAATATATGGTGAAAAATGAAATTCTCAATCGGTCAGTTTTTCATTAAGACCGGTAAACATATGTTTGGGCAATTTTAAGACTATGCTCCTGCGACATCGACACCAAAGTGAGCGAGATAGTCTGATATATATTATTTCCATATTACTTCCAAATAAATATATAGCCATAATAAAACACAATGACAATGCCGTACAACAATTTCACAGATGTTACGCAGTTGATGATGATCCGTATTTGTTGTTGAAGAGTTTATTTTGTTAGTTTTAACAAATCATTCTAGGCGAAGGATTATTACAAATTAACTTAGTCGATAGTTGAGTATTCAGACCAATGAACTACAATATTAACCTGATCAAAATGATGTACTAATATCCGATTGACTTTCGCTTTTTCGGTCGCTCACTGTTTTGGTATAGAATTCAGTCGCTAGCCAATATAGGACTTCGGATTATCCGAACACGACCTGATGTTACCATCAGTTTAAACTACCCATTCATTTTCAGGGTTGGCAAAACCCGTTTTTATTTGCATTCAACTAATCTCTGCACATACATACTCCTGTTACCACTATTTATTTATTATTTATTTAAACACATATATATTGGTACAAAAGGGCACCAGATACATATGCGCCACACAAAATAATGAAAGTAGGAAGAGAAGGGATGATAATATAAGGCGGATTGAAATGTACAACCAGAAGACTCTTTCAGTTAAGAAAGTTAAAACCACTCTTTATGTAGAAAGTAAAAGAAGGTTACAGCAGGTTCGCCACTGGCTTCTATTCTGTGCCATATCTGATAACGTCTCTAGCCACTGTGTTGCACCATCTCTCGGACCCCAGCCAGGGAGTCGTGAAGGACCAACAGAAGCTAGCCCTTTGCAGCTTTCTTTCATGCCACGACACCATGTCATACACTGACCTCCTCTCCGCTTTTTCCAACCAGTCCCAGAGTCGGCAAATAATGCACGACGTGGAAGTCTCTGGGACGACATTCGTAGAACATGTCCAAGCCACCGAAGTCGGTGTTTCAAGATGGTGACACCAATTGGATTATCGTCTCTGCACCTGAACACACGATGCCGAACCTCTGCATTACTAACATGGTGTTGCCACTGAATGTCAGCAATCCTTCGGAGACAACGATGATCGAACACATAGAGACGTCTAACATCCTCAACTCGGAGAGGCCAGGTTTCACAAGCATAGAGCAAAACTGCTCTCACCGACGCGTTGTAGATCCGACCTTTTACAGCCAGACTAACATCACGAAGGCGTCAAAGATGTCCCAGATTGGCATAAGCCGCTCTGGCTTTCATTATACGTGCATCGATCTCATCACTCACGCCCCCACCAGCCCCTATGTAGCTACCTAGATACACGAACTTCTCAACTACTTCAATCTGATCACCATCCAGGGTGAGTACAGGATGAGAATCCTGCCAGTCTTGTAGGAGTACCTTGCACTTGGAGGGTGCAAAGCACATACCGTACCTGCGGACACTGATTGCCAACTGATTAAGTGCGGATTGCATGCCTTGGGCATTATCGCACAGTAAGACAATATCATCCGCATACTCGAGGTCAAGAAGTCGTTCTCCAGGCAACATATCCACACCGTTATTACTTACATTCATCAGAGCTGTTTCCAGGATGTCGTCGATGGCAAAGTTGAAGAGGAATGGTGAGATCGGGCAACCCTGCCTAACCCCACTGCTTGAATGGAACAAGGGATAGAGGTGGTTGTATGCCCTCACTCTGCCTGAGGTGTTCGTATACAGGGCCTTTAAGATGTTAATGAACTTCTCAGGCACACCCTTCTTCAATAGACAATCCCAGAGAACAGTCCTGTCCAACGAATCGAAGGCCGCCCTGATATCAAGAAACACTACGATTGTTGGCCTGCGATAAGTATGACGGTGTTCTAACATTTGGCGGAGGGTGAAGATGTGATCAATGCATCCTCGACCAGAACGAAAACCAGCCTGCTCCTCGCGAGTCGATCGTTCTCGGGTTTTAAACAACCTACGAAGAATGACAGAAGCCAATAGTTTGGACGCAATCGGAAGTAGACTTATCTCCCGGTAGTTGTTACAGGAACAACGTGAACCCTTTTTAAAGATAGAGACGACTATTGACTCATTCCATGATGTTGGAACACTTTCTTGCTCCCAAACCTTTGCAAACAACACCGTCAGTTCCTTAGCCAGAAAGTCACCACCATCTTTAAAAAGAGCCGGAGGTAAGTCATCTGGGCCCGGTGATTTGTAACGTTTCAAGAGTTGGAGTTCCTTGAGGACTTCCGCCCCGTTTGGTGGATCAGTCATCACCGGCCATGGGGGGCAGGACAAACTGGTTTATGTTGCCGGAGCAGCAGGCCAGTTGAACTGCCCTTCGAGAAATTCCGCCCATCGTCCAAGACGTCGAGAGATGTTAGTGATTGGCATCCCGTCATCCTCGTAGATTGTTTCACTCACACCAGACTTCTTGCTGCCAGTGGCTCGGATGAGTTGGAAGAGCTTCCGGCAGTTACCAGATGCAGCTGCTTCTTCCATCTCATTAGCACGCTCCGACCACCAGGCTTCTCGGTCCTTACGCAAGCTTTGCCCAATTTCACTACGTAACAGCCTTCGTTTGTGGTCAAACTCACGGTCACCCGGAGTAGACCAACGGGCTTCGATCAGTTGTAAGGAGCCAGAAGAAACCCAGTGCTTATAAGCGGGACGTTTGGCGAAGCCGCAAGCGACTTTACTCGCCATTTTCATGGCGTCGTGAAGATGCAACCAATACTCATCTATACTTTTCGGTGGGATGGTAGCTAGCCTAGAAGCTAGCTCCGCTCGATACTTACTTGCAACAGAAGTTGCAGCCAGTTTACTAACATCGATCCGTTGGTGGTGGTCAATCCTTCGGCCACTGAAAAGTAAGGTGAGATTGGCGCAGACCAGGGCATGATCAGACTCCAGATAGGTACTCCAAAAGGAGCGGCAGTCTTGTACACAGCCACGCCAGCGGTAGCTGATCGCGATGTGATCAGTCTGAGTCCAGGCTTGAGATGCAGAGGGAGGACGCCAGGTAGTGCATCGGCGATGACTGTTCCGGAAGTTAGTGCTAGCCAGAAACAGGTTGTGGTCTGTGCACAGTTGCAGCAAACGGTCCCCGTTATCTGTCCTGCGACCAACAAGTCCCCATCGGCCACCTAAACGACTCTCTTCTGTGCCTAGACGCCCGACCTGAGCATTCAAGTCTCCGGCTAATACTACAATATCTGTCGAACGCGCTTTCTGGAGAAGAACTGTTAACTGGTGGTAAAACTCATCCTTGATTGCATCCGGGCTGCAATCTGTCGGGGCATAGGCGGAGATGACGAAAAGACACCGTTTCTCACGCCGGTTTCTTCTCACTTTGATGGAACTTTCTAATCTAACAGCACATAACCGACTGTTAATAGGGGATCCAATCGATTAGTGCTGCCTCAGCCCTAGCGGTTAGTGCAACACCAACGCCAGCAAGACCGGACGAAGATGCCACAGAGTCCCCGGATAAGCGCACGTGAAACAAGCTTTTCGAAGCGACAGATGGAGAGCGAATTTGTAGTACTTCACTAGAGTCTTGAATACGGGTCTCGGATAGACAGCAAACATCAACATTAAGACTTTCTAAAGACATAGCCAGCCCCATCTGTTGTCCGATCTGCATTAGTGTGCGAACGTTGAAGGAAGCCAGCTTGAACGGCGTACGTGGTTTCAGAAAGACTGCTTCAGTATTCGTAATCGGTGGACCTGTTACTACTGATGAAGAATCATAGGCTGATGACCAGCATTCTTCATTCGAATTCATCCTGGACAATCCTTTCCAGTTGCTATTAATCCTTTTCATATTTGCTTCCAATGCCCGACACAGTGTGTTCTTTCGCCATCCTCTTTTTTGTTTCCCTTCAGAATTCCAAGTTACTGCTTGCCTCGTGATGCAGTTTGATGATTTCCTCAATGTATGTCCTATCCACTTCCGACGTCTTTTCCCAATTTCTTCCTCAGTTGGAGGCTCATTTGTTCTCTCCCAAAATAGGCTGTTGCTGATGGTATCCGGTCAATGGACATCCAGTATCTTGTGTAGACAATTGTTTGTCAACTTTAATGCTCCCCTTCACTTACTTGTTTACGTCTGTGTATTCAGCTTGTGCCTTGAATTTCTCTGCTCTTGTTCGACTGTTGATTGCTGTCTTCTTGTTTTACCTGTCTTGAATCTTGTCCAGGGTTTCGATAGAGATCCATTCCTTGTGACAATGCTTGTTGCGGCCCATAACCTCCTGATACATTGAAGTTAGTGTTTTTTTGATCTCTTCCTAATTGTCCTTCATAGTAGTTTTGTCTTCGAGTAGATCTTGTAAGGTTTGGAACATTTTTTTGAGAGCTACTTTGAATTCACTGAGTTTATTAGTTTCTCGAGGGAAGACTGTATTGAACCTTTGTAATTCTGTTTACCCAGTTGTCCTATGCTTCTTTAGCTTTAGTTTCATTTTGGCCACAGGCGATTGGTGATATGGAGCTATGTCAGCTCCTCTCCTGGTTCTCACTTCTTCCATTGTCTTTCTGAATTTTTTATTGATAAAAATGTCTATCTGGTTCTCCGTGGTGTGATCCGGTGAGACCCACGTAGCTTTGTGTATGCGTTTGTGGGGGAATATTGTGCCGCCTATAACCAATTTGTTGAATGCACATAGATTTGCTAATCTCTCCTCATTTTCATTTCTCTCTCCTAATCCATGTCGTCCATTATATCTTCATATCCCGTGTTGTCCACTCCAACTTTTGCCTTTAGGTCTCCCATCAGGATGGTGAGATCCTTTCTTGGGTACTTAGCTACGATTGATTGCAGCCTCCCATAGAACTGATCTTCATTGTCGTCGTTGCTATCATTGGTGGGTGTATAACATTGGATAACATTCATTGTGATTCCCTCCTTTGTTTTGAATGATACTTTGCTGATTCTGGGTCCATGAGATTCCCACCCCGTAAGTACATTGCGTGCTTCTTTAGAAAGCATCAGAGCCACTCCCTGAGTGTGCAGAGCATTTTCCTCTTTGTATCCGAAATACAGCAGCATTTCTCTTATATCTAACATTTGTCCAGCTTGAGTCAAACGGGTTTCACATATCCCGAGCACCACCGAGCTGTATCTCCTCATTTCCGGAGCTATTTGGCTGGTATTTCCGGTCTTCCACATTGTCCGGACGTTCCATGCACCTATATTAATTGTTGATCTGGTTGTTAGAAAGAGCGTTGGCCTCATCACTTCCTAGGAATCTCGGCTTTCATCGTGAAGAGTCATAGTTCTTCCTTCAACTGGGAGGACAGTTTAAATAGTTTAATTTGTTTATTCTGATTATTTTTTTAGCAAGGTTTTTTATGCGGGATGGGATTGCCCACTCCACGCCCAACCCCCCTTCCTTTACCCGGGTTTGGAACCGGCAGTAGCCCTAGATGAGCTACAGGTGTAGTGAACAGAACACGACTGGGGACAATCGGATGTATTTAGGCAAAAATTACAGACTCAGTAAATTCTGAAAACCATACAATGGACAGTTAATTTGCAAATTAACAACCAATAGTCTCAATCTTCACTGTTTCTTCTCTAATTCCATTGTTCGTGCATTTTCCTACCGATTGCTCTTCGTTTCAGTTCTTTCCTCATCGGTCTTCTGCCAAAATACATTCTATGTCTGACCAACACCATATACTACTTATATGGACATAAGTAGACCACACCACACAGGCGGAGTTAATCTCCGCATATACGAACTGTTTGTAGGTTGTTATTTTGGTTAGTTATTTGTATCTTCACAGATTCTATGTGTCACTATTTGTTTTGTTAAAGATTTCAAGTTACAATCTACATGCATTTTTGGTTTACTTTTTACATTTAGTTGTCTCAAAGTGATTCTGACAGTTTAGAGGTAACTGCACACGTAAAGTCTACAATTGACATAATGGAGCAGTGCATGCGTACTCTTGAGCT
The DNA here is from genome assembly GCF_000237925.1 of Schistosoma mansoni. NCBI lineage: Eukaryota > Metazoa > Platyhelminthes > Trematoda > Strigeidida > Schistosomatidae > Schistosoma > Schistosoma mansoni. The sequence goes on along the minus strand of NC_031495.1, from coordinate 41,075,519 downwards.
TCTGGATTCTGTACGGTTGCCATACAACTGCGAAAATGAACGCGCTTGTCGAAAAAGGCTAGTGGACACAATACAAGTAGGTTTTAAAGTAATGTTTATCTTCATCGAAGCGGTTTATGCTTAGCCTGATACCTTTTTAAACCATGATTTCAAACAGTAAATGCTTTGTTGTTGTTATGGTCAATGTCACTCATGTAGTATCATTAACCCAGCTTGTGTAAACGTTGCTTCTCTTACTTTAAACTTTGAAAATCCTCAGTTCTTTATCAATGAAAACATTGAGATATCTATGCACGTTACCTTTCGTACCAACAAAAGGCAGTGCAGACCTAATGTTCACATTAAATTATATTTCAGTAGAAGCACAAATTGGTACCCACTAGTTATACTTCATTAGTTTCAAAACAGCATCTTACAAATGAATATTCGAAATTCATATCAGTCAGTCAGCTACAACGTTGGACCAGGCATATATATGCATCGGTCCAAGTTGCCATACCTCATTAGCACAACAAGATGAACACCACATTCATAGAAGTAGTTAATTTAATGGTGGTTATATATAAAAGAAAGGTTGTATATAAAGATATAGTACAGGAAGGCAAAAAGTGTATGCACCTACGCCATCGTGATCGGTTCTGAGCCATGTCACACAGAGTCTCCAACCATTGGTTACAATATTCGCGCGGACCCCAACCAAGTACTCTGCATCTACCAACATGGCTCAGACTAAAGGTTAGTGACTTCAATGATTGATACCACGTTTTAGTTTGGCCGCCCCTAACTTTCTTCCATTCATCCCCTACACTAGTCAGCATAGCGCGTCGTGGTAATTAGTGTTCAGGCATACGTAACACGTGGCCCAACCATCTCACAACCTCATCAACTGATTTACCATCATTTCCTGATACTCTGCGTCTAACCTCACTATTACTTACCCGGTGATCCCAGCAGATGCGAGTAATATTTCTAAGACATCTGTGATCGAATGCTAGTAACTTGCGAGTATTTTCTACTCTTAATGGCCACGTTTCGCAGCCGTAAACTAGAACAGAGCGAGCTTCTGCGTAGTATACTCGTCCCTTAATTGGTAGACGGATATCTCGCCTTCGCCATAGGTGACGTAAGTTGACAAAAGTCAAATGAACCTTTTGAATCCGTATACACACTTCGTCAGACACCAACGAATTAAGGCTGATCAGACTTCCAAGATAAGTGAAGTTGTCGACGCGTTCGACTACTTCACTCCCTATCCTTAGTTCCAGTTTTTGATGCAGATCAATCCTGAAGCAATAATTTGCATTTAGAGGAGGAGGAACGCATTCCGAATATCCTTGCCTTGTTACTCAGTGCTACCAAAACACTCTTCACCAAACAGGACTATGTCATCTGCGTACTTTAAGTCGATAAGTGGATCTCCTGGTAGGAGATCAATTCCTGAAAATTCAGTCGAAGAGAGTGTTATTTCCAGCAGTAGGTCTATAATGAAGTTGAACAAAAATGGAGATAGTGGACAGTCTTGCCGGACACCACTTGAGGTTGTAAAATCAGATGAGAGTTCGCCATAAGCTCCCACTCGACTGGTAGTGTTCAAGTAAAGAGCCTTCACAAGGTTTATGTAATTCTGAGGTACACCTTTCAATGACGGACACTGCCACAGAACATCTCAGTCTACAGAGTCAAATTCTGCCTTTAAGTCAAGAAAAACTATCATTGTCTGACGCCAATAAGCATGCCTGTGTTCTAAAACCTGATGAATAGTGAATATGTGGTCGACACAGCCACGACCAGGTCTGAAGCCAGCCTGATTTTCTCGTGTTTGGAGTTCACTAGTTTTAGTTAGGAGCCCGATAATTATTGAGGCTAGTATTTTAGATGCTATGTTAGTCAAACTAATCCCTCTATGGTTATCACAGGATGATTTTGGCCCCTTCTTATATATTGGGACAATAAGTGATTGTGACCAGTCAGATAGGATTACGTCGAACTCCCAGATTTTAGCTAAAGTATTAGTCAACCTAATCGCTAAAATTGGACCACCATATTTAAAGACCCTTGGAGCCAATCCATCAGGGCCAGCTGCTCTTCCTCGTTTCAGATTAGTTATAGCCTTTTGAACTTCAGGTAGGGTCGGGGGACCTACTTCAATGTTCCATTCAGACTGTATGGGAATAGTGGGTAGTTGTGCAGTAGCTGAAGGTTAGCTGAACTGCTCCTTAAAGTGTTCCGCTTATCGTTTTTGTTATAACGTATGGACTCGTAATATATATGAACGTGCAATTAGAGAGGAGTGGATTTTACTGATCGGACGCAAATGATACTTGAAATCGTACGAGCAGTCTTGGGTGCTATTCGGTCCTTCCTATCTGCCTAGCCCAGCCAGTTGAGTGCAGAACACAAATAACAGCCTCGGCAATATGAATCATTATTTACAAACATACTGGGTTTTTATACAAACCAAAGTAATCAATAAACTGATTATAACTCAAGAATCGTATGATAATAAGTCAAAGGTCAAAATAAAGCTAATGATAAGAGGAATACGAATATGAATAGTTCAGTTACGTAATAATTGTACAATAGGAAATAGGCATATTACATTGATCCATAAATAGACCTAAAAGTTACCATTCGTAATTCACCGGGGGATATAACAGTTTTAAACGTCTGGGCTGAGAGCAGATAAGGGTTTCGTCTTTTTCCGAGATTATTTCGCTTACACTTGACTTCTTAATTCCGGTTTCTTTTATTAGTCTGAAGAGTTGTCTGGTGTTGCCTACAGCCATTGCCATTTCTATTTCTTTTGCTTTCGTTACCCACGACTGCTGACGGTCGTTCCTAAGACTTCTGGTCAACCTATATCTGATTTACTTTCGCTCTTCATCGTGAGTTTACGAGAATCCATCAGTGTAACAGGCTTGGAAGAAATGCATTGACGTTCTGTAACTTTTTGGTTTAAATTACTAATAGATGTTACTGCTGTTTCCACAGCTGTTCGTAAATCTTTCCAAGCAACAGCTGGATCAGCCTCGTTTACAGAACTGCCTAGGTGTGAACTGAGTTGTTCCTGGAACTTGCTTTTGGCTTTCACGTCTCTCAGTTCAATTCTAGTGGGTCTTCTTAGTGTGGTTTTTCTGTGCCCAGTGAGGCGCAAGCCAATGCGTGCTCGTATTAAAGTATGATCAGAGCCTCTCCAACGATGACTGATGGCAATATGGTCTATTCGAGTCAATCGCTAGTTTGGTGCAGGTGGTCGCCATGTTAGACGATGTCTCTCTACTTATGTTTGTAATTAGTACTTGTTAGAAATAAACGATTTTCTGAGCACAGTTGCAGCAGACGATCACCATTATCTGTTCGCTGAGCTGGGATACTGAAATATCCACCTAAATGTCTTTCTGTTTGGTTGAAACTACCTACTTGGGCATTAAAGTCACCTGCTACGTGTAGTATGTCTGAGCGTTTAGCTTTATGAAGAAGTTCAGAGAGCTTTCTGTAGGCGGCTGTTAACGAGAATCCATTCTAATAGTGCTTGTTCTACTCTCATACTAAGTGCTATGCCTACACCTGCAAGTCCACGAGAACTAGTCATCAGGTCACCAGATACACGGAGGGTGTACCTCGTCGGCTTTCCGTTTTGGCGAGGTGAGGTCAAGTGAATGACCACACTAGGATCCTGTATGTGTGTTTCGGGGACACAGCATACATCAATGGTACGAAATTTTAGGGTTTTAGCCATGAAGGCCTGCTGGCCAATTCGACATAGGGTGTGTACGTTGAAGGCTCCAATGTGTAGTTTGGAGCGAGGTATTAGTACACCTTGGACAGTGTTTTGCGTACTACAATCATGTGCTATAGTGACACTTAAGGAAGAAGCCCAAAGAGGAAGTTTAGTGTTGAAATTCGAGATAGGAGGAATAATAGGGATTGAAGAAGGAGATTGATTATGAATACAGTGATCTTGAGTGGTGTTATGAGGGCGGTTATCGATTCCTAGTTCTTCCAGAGGTACCTGAAAAGGAAATTGGATTAGAAGTGGTCTTAATGACCTGGGAGCGTGGCCGCGGAGCCCAAGAGACATCTGCTTGAGGCCGGTCTTGCACAGCCTTTTTATGGGAAGTTTTTAACGTGCTAGCTCCATTCTTCAAGATACCTTACCGCCAGAGGCGGATATCCGTGGGATAAGACGAGGTGTGTATTTTTAGGGTCGACCTTTTCTAACCCCACCCCTCCTTGTGGGAAGACAGCATCGTTGTTATGCCAGTTGTCTGAAGGAAACACCTTACTGTCATCACACTTCTGTACAGTCGGCAGTACGACTTCACCCTCGGACCTTGGGTTTGCTGCTTTTAGTCTTACCGCTCTTCAACCGACCTGCCTGGCATGGTAGGAGCTTGAGGAACGACTGTCCCAGCCAGTATAGCTCGATTGGTTCATCACGATAGACAAACCCGATCACCATGTCAAGGTAGCAGCAACGGTCGGACCAACCTTGTAGAGGCCAGTTTATGTGCCTGTTAGAATTCAGGTAGTTCTTGGTTGGTGGTAAATTTTCTATACGTGACAATATCTTCGTAAATATTTTCAAGTATTATGTGTTCGATTATTAGTTTTGATGGTAATTTACTCTGTTGTTATGGATTCCCTTAGTCAAATCCACTTTACAGACTGTTAAAGCTAATACTCTCGAATAAATTTTTAGTTCATTCTTTGTACTTATACATATGGACGCTATTACCCAAAAGACGAATAAACGTTATCTTATTTCGTTTTTGACGAAAGATTTCTCGCTTTAATCTGTTCTCGAAATATAAGCCTTGTAAAGTAATAGTCATATGAAATGATCAAAAAAATTGTTAGTGTTCACTTGTTTTTCAAGCATTATTTTCAGGTATATTAACCAATGTAGTTTTCCCTTCGATCTTTTTACTTCTTGATTCATTCTTTATCTCGAAATATTTTCCAGGAGTTTCTTGTACAGGCGGACAAGCTGAGAGCTGAATTTTTAAAGCTTATCAAAACACAACAATGACATTTTCTGTGTTAACATCTTTTTAACATAGTGTTTACTACAGTACTATTTTTGTCAGTAATTTAAAAAGTAACATTACAGTTTGTTATACCTGTATTTTTCCTCTTCGATCAGAAACATGAATATAAATAAGGTAATAACAAGGGTAACTGTCATAGAAATAAACACGATAACTGATCTCAGTAAAAGCGGATAAAAAATGAATGATCTCGTTGCATATTCTTCTCCTCTACCCCACCATTGGATTTTCAGTCATCGCTGTAAGGCAGTAAACCTATGCACGAAAATAAAACAAATTTATTTCAGTCTAGAAGCTAAATTTATACCGAATAATGAATTCATTTTCATCTGAATGTTTACAATCTATTACGTGATTTCATCGCAGATAAAAGATGTAATGGGACTATGAAAGGGAATTTAAAAACATTCCATTGTGAGAAATTATCACATGTTAAGCACATGGTATTACTCTTTGGTTAAAGTATAATTGACGATCATGTTAAAAAAGCTTCATTACCTCAGAAAAGATATGTTAAGACGTAGTATTCGATTCACACTCATCGTTGTCATCTCAAGAATGTTTCATAGATTTGAGATAGCTTAATAAGGTTCTCAATGTCCTATTGTCTAAGTAGCTAGAAGCCTCATACACAAAAATAAATGTAGGTAATATGTGGCACGATACAAATGAGTGTCGTTCCTTGTTATCGCTTTTCAAACTAGTGATCAACAAAAAGACGGCGTTGAAGAACGAGCGAGTTGGGTCAGTAAAGTGTATTAAGTGACACCACTTTCTATAAGTAGAAGTAGATAATAAGTGGATCCGTCCTACTGAGATGAATCAATTCTAAGGTGTTTCACTTTGTCTGCTATCTCTAACATTAGTTGTTCCATAGAATTCAACTAGAAAGCTTGCACATTCTTGAACTTTCTATACCAACAATAAATGATTTTGTGTAGTAGTCTGACCATCGATAAGCTTTCTGTAAACTCGCACAGCATTCTGGGGTAAGCCACAGCTGGTCGTGTATGACATATTGCTTAGACACTAATCGATAAGTGCCTGTGGGTGTTTCGTTTCTCTCATCCAGTGCTCTACATATCTGACAACAACATTGATCACTTTATGGTTCCACCAAACGCGAACAATGCTTCAGAGACACCTAGAAGTGGACATTTACAACCTATTCGCAAGTATCTCTAACTTTCAAGTAGATAACTGGCATCGAAAGTGAAGAGAATAATATAATTGAAGGGTACACAAAAGTTTACTGATTAAATAACTGATGCAAGTTGCCTCAATTTTACTTATTTGACGACTAAGTCACTGTACAGTTTTTCATACATAAAATGTATAGTAAGCTGGAATTTTCCAAGTTTTTTGTGTGCTTTCCTAATTCGATTACTTATTCGACCTTGAGTATATGGTCTTGATATTTACAAAGTATCAGATATACGAGAATTTCATGCACCTCATACTTACCATATCATTTGGGTATATTGGAGTTGTAGGTTCTGGTAATGTGTAAACAAATCTTTCAATTTTTCCACTAGCTTCAAGGTATATGTTTTTGGATGACAAATATTCGTCCATATTATTGCTAGCTTCAACACTACGATACAGGCCGATTGATATTGTTCCGGTACTTGCCAACTGAGCATGAAATAATTGACTGAAAGTCAGAGTTTTCTGTACAAATAGAAAAGAAATACGTGCAATATCTCATATTGCAAATTTAGTGGCGAATTTCGGTATATTTGGCAGTTCGTATAACATATCCTAGGAAGCATTAGAATTTCGCCTCATAGGAGGTCAGTACTGAGGTCAAAGGTTATAAATAAGGATTTAACCCCTTTATTAGTAGTATGAATAGTGTGATTGACTTTTATTCAGTGTATGTCACTATATAAAGCTATACTTAAGTAAACAGTTTACTATTGTTTCTGTGTAATATTTTGATAAAATGCAAGTGATCTTCACGACATAATTCACAAACATGGCCACAGTTCTCAAACGACCTAAATAAGATAGTGGGACTTTGTACGTATTGTTCTCATTGTTGGTTCGTCACGTTCAATAGTAATTCTTGTGCCAAAATATTTTTATTGGTAGAATCGGTTTTTACATCACTTATGTTCTCTGTAGACTAAAAAAACAAACACTAGATTGAGGTTGTTTAGACGTCAAACTAATCATTTTACTGTCTTGTATACTGGGAAAGCTAACTCATTTCTCACCTCTTAATGTGCTATAACAATATATTCACATTTATTACCTGGGAAGCTAAATGATGAAGTTCTTTATCCAATTCCATTAGGGGTATTAAACGAAGTTGGGATAGCCGAACAGCGATCGCTTCACCTGTAAATTAAGTAAAATTCTGAAGTTCATTACATTAATTACTAGATATAGGAAATAAAATAAAGATTCTTCCGGTAAAATTTAAAATTATCCGTAACTTAGAAAATCGCCCATTATGTAGCTCAAATATATCCTTTGTCTAGCGCCTAGTAACTTACCCAATAAGTAAATAGACTACTACGTTTGTTAGAAAGGTGTAATTATATATTTCAGGAAATTAGTTGTATTTGTTGGCAGTTTAATATTCTCATACTATAAATAGTATTCATACAGTACTTCAAGATTAGTAAGTGCTATTCCTTTCAATTTATTCGAAACCTGGCTATTGATCAATATATATATATATATATATATATATATATATATATATATATATATTGAGACATAGTTTTGATTTACTTTTGGTGCTTAATAAATCCCCATCTATCATTGTCTTCATCCTTGCATGAAATCATTTTATTATCATATTCAGTCAGAACAACTGGAGAAAGCAGGAAGTTGGGAAATTCCTCTATCACTGACAAAGTAGAGTTTTCACTTAAGAAATGGGAGAGAAAATTTGAAGTCTAGCAACATGAGTTGACTGAGATATTTAAAATGTAGTTTTCTAGTTTTTGGTTTGTAATATCTTGGTAAAAGTAAGTGCGATCTCAGAATCTTTCTCTAAGTTTGACTTTGAACTGAGATTTGATGTAAGTCTCATCCAAATGTTTCTTCCGTTATGACACTGTTGTACTGATATCAGTAAAGCGGTTGTATATTGGTTATAATGTTCGACTTCCAGACACTAAGTCCTAGATTCGAGGTTCGCTTCACCTACTTCGGTTCGGGCGAATGGCTAGTATTATTGGCCTTGACACCAAAAATATCAGGGAAATGAGTTAACTTATTTTTTATTGTTTGCGCATTAACGGTGGCTGTTTGGAATCATAATCAAAATTAATAACTTTTAGAAATCATTCCAGTTCCTTACGATGGCATTGACACAAATGACATTGTTTAAATTCCTAGTCTTTTAACCAGAAAAATGGACTTAATGTGATTCATAGATATTCCCCATCTACTGGTTTACAACTACTTAGTTCCGTAACCTTAACTGGATCACCACGAAAGATCAGTAATGTTTTGAAGGTAATTATGATCGTTTCTTAGTAGTCCACTAGTATTCTCAACTTTCAATGATCGCACTTTACAGGTATAAGTGGACTGTAGACTTACCTTTTGATAGACAGAAAGGTGTTTTATTTATGCTACAGGTGACCCAGGTAGTACCTGTTACCTCAATACAGTGGTCAGCCTCACCTATGGTGAGGACCTATTCGAGCTTATATTGGCTAGAACACTTACTTGTTGAGGTCCTACTGTGCTAAACAGGTTTGCTGGAGGTTAATAGGATCTAAAGCAGCAAACGTAAGGTCTGAGGGTGAGGCCATTCTCTCGACTGTACTGGGGTGTCGAAGTAAAGTGTCATAGCAACTCTCTTACAATCGATTTCGATTATTGTTAAATTTCGTTAAGTCCTTTATTGACTCACTTAACAGGCAATGTTATTCCAGCAGTAACAATTCGCATATTTCTTTGTACTATTTTGATTACTACCATATCTGTATAAACGTGTACGCTTGATCACATGACAGACTCCAGCTAAAATGTTGATTGCTTAAATATCTCTCGATGAATCATTCTCTTCTCCATGTATATATGTTCTTGAATCCTATTATTAACCTTGCCTAGGTGCGCCTTATTCGATCTGACTATATATTCGCCTCTGTATTTCCTCGCATACACACATTCGTCTCTCTGCTTCAGATTCGCTCGATGTGCTTATAACTTTGTCTGTGCTATTCGCTAATAAACTGTAGTTGCCGCTTACTGATTTCAAACACCGTTGGGATTTACATAGTAACAGTTATCAAGGTGATTGATTAACTAGCCATTAAAGTGTTTCCTATGGATAATCAGCTCCAAGGGTGCTGCTTTCTTCAAAACAAAGGGGGATTAAGAAATCCTAGCCTCAAAATACCACACCTCACTTTGCCCGAAGGAATTTTGTTCCTAGAGATCTGGCTAGTGCAGAACTAATGCCTCTGAAAGTACTTAAGGAAAGATCGTACGTTACCACTCTCAAGCAGCTATAACTTGAACTATAGAGTCACGAAACCATCACTACTAATCTAATTTCCTTTTTAAGAAGAAATATCTTTTTACGATTAGGTCAACTGGGAAGTGACACTATAACACCTTTGTATGAATTCGAGATTCTAAATTGGTGTATTTCTTTGGACAATCAATTTGCCGTTTTTCTAAAGATTTCATGCTACATCCAGTAGCCAGTAACGTTAAAGGTGAGCTGTTTAGACATCAAACAATTCTTTGAAGTTTTACTATCAGATAATCTCCATCATTGGCTTTATTGACAAACAATAATCAACTGCATGGTTTTACGATTTATACTGCCTATCGCTTATCAATAAATGTTTTAAGACATTACTCAAATCCGTTCATCAACCATGAAGGTTTTGGTATCTCAAACAACCAGTACAAGTTAAAATACGAGTCAGAAAGATTTATTTCAACAATTTAACTCACCTGTTTCAGTTTTATAGCTTAAAAAACTTTTTACATTTATTTGTTCATGATCTGATGTTATATAATTAGAATCTGTCTTCTCTTTCAAGAGTTCTGCATCATTAAATATATCATAGATTATATTCTTATTACCTTCTACATAACAGTCACTTGATTCACGTGATCTTAATTGTTCATCAAACTGGAATATATTTCCATTTAAACTATTCTGCTTTGAAAACACTTTATTGTGTTCATTATTCAATAAATCCGAGATAGAACCAGTAGTTGACAAAGTGTTTTGTACTTCTCTGGAATATGGCTGATTAATTTCGTTTTTATCATCAACTTGACTTGGTATATTACCAGTTAGATAATCTGGAAATGTTAAAGTACTGACTGGTTGTCCTCTTAAGCCTGGAAAGAAACCACTGTCAATAGCAAATACCTTTTCTACTTCATGACCTGGTCCACCGCCTAAAATTGTCTCAATAAATGTTATTACAGTTGGATCGAATAGTACCTGAAAATCAAGTGTAATGCAACAACAGTCTGTAGGATAAGTAAGAAATAGGTAGGATTAACCATTGCTTTTCTCATACCATTTGTGTTTAATTAAACGATATGGTATTAAAATATTCAAAACCATAGATATAACAGTATCCAGTTCGTAGTTTCAGTAAACCATATTGTATTTCAATAACTTTTACTGCGTAATGCAGTCTCTAAAATTGAAGGATATTTTCAGTTTGCTGCTATTTGATCTACCTTCTAAGCACTGCTGGGCAATGTTTGGACCATTGAGTGAGCCTGAGTTTGAAAATTATCTCATCCTTTCTCGTACGAATCCATTCTTGAATCATAACTGAAAGAACTGTTTACGGTTGTACCTTTCCGCTTCCCCATTATTATTATTACTATTATTATTACTCTTCCATACAGTAATCTGTGGTCGTTATTGTTCTTTTTTCTTCTCTCTTATACGCACATTACATTCTTTTTCTCTTCCCATTCTCATTATATATATATATATATATATATATATATATATATGTAATAGTAACCGGCTACCATGGGACTGCATCTCCTTACGATGCTCCACTGCCTTGTGGATCAGATCTTTAGGTAGAAGGCTCCAGGTGTGGTCCCCTAAGAAAACCACCTGCTTCGGTTTGGGCACCCGAGCAGTATCACAGCCCTCACACAAATCAAATAAGATTTGTGTGGCGCATATGTATCTGGTGCCCCTTCGTACCAATATTTATGTGTGCCCCGGCTGCATATAAAAAGTGCTGGAAGCCAGTATCATGCTGGCTGTGCAAAGCATGTTGTTCTACAAAGTCTCTGCTGATTTTAGAGGCGACTGAGCTGCTGAACGTAGCTAGAAAATTGCCTTCAGATAAACAGGTAGTAGTAGATGAGCAGAGCTTCGCTTTCGAGGTTTGCAAAAACTTAGGCCGGTAGATTTCATGAAATCTGAGGTGTTTTTACTTTATATTAAGTGTGATATGGTATGGCCACCCTATTTCGCACATGCTTACTCTGTGATATCACCGAATTATATTGAATAACTAAAATATAACACACAGAATACGAAATGATACTTCTGTTACCTGTAAAAGTATGTTGATCAGTGAAGTGAACTTTTTTTCTCTATCCAATAATATACTACTAGTATTATTTAGTTAAGTTAACATTTTATTGTAAATCAGTTATTCAAATTTCCAGAGAAAGCTTTTAGTAACGATCATTTTAGAGAACTATGTAGTAATTAACAAATTTATACCCGCCAAGACATGAATTAAAATAGTAATTAAAATAACTATGATCTTTTCTCATTGAACATTAAAAGTAAGTTTTGATGGAGTTTTGTTCTCTGAAGTTTGTTCTGATGATATCGTTCAGAAGAACGAAGAAAGCTCCACGACCAAACCATCCAGCTCAGAGAATAAAACTCCATCAAAATCATCCAACTGAGCTACAAATGTTCTCTAGCACCTCGAAGTAGATTTTAGACTCTCGACTATAAGTTTAACTAACAAAAACTCAGTCCAGTGAAGATTTTTATTAGCTTCGGAGAAACTTATGGAATTTCTAATAAATGTTTAATAAAATGAATTTTTACTTACGTTAGATGAAAGACTATGCAAGACGTTAGATTCGAAAATATTTCCTGAGGCAATTAATGGATTGAAGTAAGTAGTTCCATATTTCGATTTAGTTGATAGAAGGCTTGCATTGGTTACATCATCTAGAATTGAAAGTATTGTGTGATGTAGGCTTCTGCAAAGGATGAATTATTTCAGAAAAAAAAATTCGAATCCTCGATATATTCAGAAATAGTATTTACTACTTAGTGTGTTGGTTATTTCCAATATAAATATTTACATTAACTAAATTTATTGATAAATTATACCTTTATTACAATTTTTGTCACAAGATTACACTTTTAGAAATTATTTTCAGGTAACATTTAATGATCTGGGTTTTGATAAAATTGTGAGGAAACAGTAAAGTACGTAAGATACTGATAAGCAGAAATATGTTTTAGAAAACGTTGCAAATAAACAAACACATTGAATCTCCAATAAATGTTTATTTTTGAACTGTTTTGCCTAAACCAACATTGTATGTAGAACAACAATACTAGGGAGTTGGTTTCGAGATTAAGAAGTTTAAAATGTCATGAATTGTACATTACAAGTATTTCAAATATTTGAATAGATTCTTTAAAGTATCAAATTTACATTGAGGTACAAAAATCTAAGCCAATGTAACAATGTTGGAATCAAGCCAGAACAACAATTGAGGCAAAATAATATGAATTCATTATATTTTGTGGTTTCTCATCAGTTGCTAACAACCATTTGTGTATAGAAAGGTAACATTGAGGTATGATATAATATGAAACAAATGACATTGATGAAGGAAAGAATTAGAATGACAAACGTTATATATATATATATGCAAGAACAGGTTAGAGGTCATTTGGAAGTGGAGTTCAAAAACATAAGGGTTGGGTGATGTATTAATTAAATGAGGTCCGGAGACAAATAAGATAGACTTTGTGGTAATTTTAGTTGTGAGAGATTTACATAAGGTTACTCGAATGAGAAATTGATAAGATGGGTTACGTAATAGTTGAACAGGATTCGAAGAGTTTACATAAGTTAGGAGAATTAAACGAATGAAAACGTATGAGTGAAGAGATGGTTTTGGTGTACAGAAAATAAGAACTAGTTAAGGGAAGGCTGTATAGCAAAATAGATTCTAATGAAATAGTGGTAAAGACAAACATAATTTACTAAGGTAGTAATAAGTTTACTATGGTCTCTTTCTAAATACATAAATCAGATTTGAATTTTTTTATTTATTGCTATCGCTTCAACGAACCGGAGAGACGTTGCGTTTTTTGTCTGTTAATAATTTCAAAGGTTTGTGGAATGTCAGTGGTATGCTCACTGTCAAGTAAATGCCGAACTATTACACTATTTAGAGCCGTTACGCCTCTTAGTAATGAATTCATATTAATATGCCTCAATTGTTGTTTTGGCTTTATTAAAATTCATAAGGGTAATAATGTTTATTTACACTTCAGAAACAATTTTGAAATAGAGAAAATGCATGAACAGTTTCTTTCACATCATCCATAAATAAAGTTTAAGAAGATTTTTGGTGAAGTAATAAGTAGTTTTATATAGTTGAGATCATGAGTCAATTGAAGCTAGACCACCATGGGAAACCTCGAAGCACTGGATGGCCGTTTCGTCCTATTGTGAGACTCCTCAGCAGTGCGCATCCACGGACCCAGGGCCTATCAGTCTCGCGCGCGAACGCTTAACCACCAGACCACTGAGTCGGGTTCGAATCTCGCGAGGCAGGTTCGTGGATGTGCACTGCTGAGGAGTCCCACAATAGGACCAAACGGCCATCAAGTGCTTCGAGGTTTCCCATGGTGGTCTAGCTTCAACTGACTCATGATCTCAACTATATAAAATTACTAAAAATCTCCACAAAACTCCCTTCTGAAGTAATAAATGTTGTAAAAGAACTATATATTACTTTGTTATATGTAATCTAACGCCATCAGTTCATCTCATTTTCTTTTGTTACAAATTTATAATTTTGTTTTCATTTCATTTGAATAAGAAGTTGTCTTGTGTTACTTTTGTTCTCTGTATTTTTAACTCATTATTTTATTGTTATACTTAGATGCGAATCTAACCTTTAATACATTAAAGCGCATCATTTATTTGTTACATCTGATTATTCATTGTGAATTTCGAACTGTTGTTAGGTGGTTGATATGATCCTGTGAAATAAAATTTATCCATTGTAGGATCGATAAACGTATTACCTTGTTCTCCATACAGCTGTCGCATACCGAAATCTAACAATTTCGTTGAAAGTTTTAGAAAAATATAGCCATATATATTCACTGGAAACTTAATCAGTTGTAGCAATACATTATCATAAACTTACAAAGCTCAGTCACAAGCATAGGATGATTTTGTTCAGTCGTATTTAAATGATCTAAAAGTAATCAATAGAGAATAAAATTAGCCAGCAAGGATAAACATGAAAATTCACTATTGAACAGTATACTTAGATGAATGGCAGCTACTGACAAAAATCACTGTTTTTAACTATGTCCTATTTCAGTAACATAAATTGTAAATGAGAGATTTCTTAGTTTGACATAGCGTGAAATCAAAGTAAAGCATTATCATATAAGATATAAGACAATGTATTACGACATTAAATTATCGCACCAATGAATTGAGAGCAATTTTAAAAGTTTTGAAGCTGAAAGCTAACAAATAATAAACTAAAGTCATTTTATGACGAGGAATCTGACCGAAAGAGGCTTTGATTACAGCTTGACAATGCATTCGATACAACAATGAGATTCAGAATATATATGTTGATAAAAAATCATCAAGTAACATTGGAAATATAATGTCAAGCTGTGGTAAGTAAATCTGTTCAACTTATTACATATCATAAAGTAATCATTCATTTGTATATAACTAGTACCTTGCTGTAGTTCTTAACTATAACCGAAATGAAGTGATGGAATTTGATATTATAATCCGTAACCTAAGTAACTCAACATTTCTATTCAGTTTACCTAATTTTGAATAGCTAGAAACCATTTATTGGAAGATTAACTCCACGGTTTTGTATTAACCGGTATTTAAAACCCGCAGTAAATTCTTTCACTTTGAATTACGTGGTTTTAAATAGAAGAAACTTTGTAGCTTTTTAAAAAATATCCACAACTTATAGCAATTGTGCCAATCAATAAGTATGAAAACTCAATTTTAAAAGTTCTCAATAGACTATTTGTATTAAAAAAAACTTGTATATTACTTAGAATATGTAAAGCTAAAACTTGAGAAAAAAAGGTTCACATACTTGTTTTATGGGTATCAGCTAACAATTGACGAATATTCAAAGTGCATAAGATACTTTCTTTATCTATCATTAATGATGGCTTTCCAGAAATATCAAATGAGCATGAGAGTACAACACAAGTTGAACATCTTTCAACACCGGCAGCTCGAAGATTTGCTCTGTTTAATGGTGATCCCTAAATTGTGCAATAAAATTAATTAAAGGATAAGAATAATAAGGTTTTGTAAATTTTTGAATAGATATGTTAATAACAGGTTTTCTGGGTACAAAAATAATGAATCATATTTTACAGTTATAAAGAATAAAGCTACTTTGGCATAGATAGCAGACACATTGTATTTGGTGATTAAGGATAATGTTATACTAGTTTTCCTTAGCTCTTTGAAACATAAGAAGATATAATTTGGTAACTCGATGTTTCCATTATTCACCCTGATTTGAGTGGTACTACTTCACAGTATGTTATTATTTTCTAAAGAAACGATTTTATAAATCCTATCCAGTTCACCAAACAAATTACAACATAGAAATATAAATATACTAGTTTTGATAAATATGGTTTATCAGGTAGTAAGAATATGGCATAAATCATCCTAATTATTACATATTTAAAAATAAAACGATCAAAACTTCACTTCTGATAGCTATTAACTGCATATATCACAACTGGCAACTTGAAATGGTAATCTGCAGCATAATATGATCAACATTATAGGCTCCACAAAAAGTAATTTTTCAATAAGATTACAAGAAGAGTTAACATCAGTGTACGTCCATTGCTATTTGTGGTACTTTTTAGAACTGTGGACTGAAGCTTTGATATTGTAAGCTCAAGCCACATATCCTAAATGATACTTTTTTATCAGAAAAATCGAAGCATTGATGTTTTTTGTGAAATTTTTATCTAGATAAATCAATTTGGTCTCATTGGGTAAGGAGACCCCTGAAGGCTTATCAATAATACTGAGATTATTCATTAAGAATTCCCCATATCTTTGTGTGTTTACAGCAGATATCTTCCAGATTATACCAGATTTTCATGTAGATTGCAATTCTTCTCTAAAGACGAACATCTTACCCTATGCGAGATAGTATACCATGTACGAATCCGTAAAAGGGAAATTATTGGTTGTTTAATTTAGCAAGGAAAAAGTTGTTATTACTAGATGCTCGTCGATCTTAATCACATTAACAAATGATAAATACGTGTTTGCCTTTAATAAAAGATAAGTAGAGACGAATATAGTGCTTAATGTTGAATCGCTATCTAATACTGAAGCCGAAGAATATTAAATATTGGTAATAAACCCTACATAGAATATTATCCAAATTTATATACGATGATGTCTTGACAAAGTTAAATAGAAACTTTCTTCTTATACTTTAATAAAACTGACGGTATAACCAGATTAAATTGACAGATGTGTGCAATATCGAAAAGACATTCATAGAAAGATCAATGAAAACTAGAGTATATTAATTCCTTATTAATTTAATGATTGAAAAATACTCAGTATTGTGTAATACAACAGTTATCAATGTCTTGTTGGCTCTGGATATTTGTACTCTGTTAATTGGTATTTACCAATAATGAAAGCTGTCTGTGAATAAACCAGACCACTAGATTTTTATTATGACTAATTTACAGTAGTCATATGACATTCTGAAAAAAATTATCAAAGACTGATATTTTGTGGATAAACTGACTTACTGAAAAGACATAGATATTTGGGAGATTTTTCAGCGATCGCCATTCATTTTCAATAACTTTGGCTTCACACAAAATAATGATTGGTTTCAATTCTTCGACCGGTATCGAAGTTGATCTGAGTGGAAGTACAAAACTAGCTAAACCTGTTTTTATTCCTTTAGGTTGTTTCATGATGCATACAATGATATGATTTCCAAACTGACAGCGAATCATTTCTTTCATCGTCTGGAAAGGTAAATAAATTCCTTAGTTATTTACTAATTTAAACTTATCAAGACTGGGAAGACAGAGAATTGTCTGATTTCAAAAAGTATAAAGCTATAATCCCAGTATGTGGCTATTCTTTGCAGTATTTACTTTTAATGATTAAGAATTCCTAACAAGAACAATAGATGTCGAAAAATTTCTTACTTCTGATGACACCGAGTTAAAAAGATTTATCAAGTGACCGAGATCTGTTTTTCCGATTGAACGGGCTTGCCAAAAATGTAACATTTTTCTACTATGATTAGATCAAATACCGTTGAGGTGTGTGGTAACGCATAACTATAAACAAATAACAAACGAGAAGGTAGTTCCAGCAATAATTTTCAGAGATGTACGTACTGGGTGAGTAAAAAGTTGTTTGTAATTTATATGCATGAACCATTATACGACTTTATATCAGTTTTCTAACTACATAGAATTGAATAAAATGTAATTCAACAAAAGTAGACCATAAAGCTCAATAACTGCAGTGAATGTATAACCTGATTAACCTTCAAGTTTCGTGGCTTATTTGTTAGATGATTGCATCTGTAACGTAGAAGCAAGCAGTTCCTCCGAAGATTAGTCGCTGTTCTTTTGGTACTCAGAAGATTGTATTTTAACGAGAATAGTTTTTGATTAGGTTGATTAAAGCTCATGTAGAGTTAAAATTAACTGCCAACTTGGTAAGACTTTCATCCAGTGAAGTTTATGTCTATAAACACTAACATAATTTACAATCACCTTAACAAGCTAAAAAAGAAGTAGTAACTAATGTACATATTTGTAAACATTTGGTTTGAAGCATTGTTTAGTGAATATAAACACACAATAATGACAGTATCTTGAAGAAACTGGTACAGAAAATATTGAGAAAATTGTATAAAACAATCAGATAAGAGAAACAATTGGATTTATTTTACTCACCAAACATATGTTTGAAAACTTTCTCTCAGTTACCCAATAAAATAAACCGATACTATCACATTGCAAATCGATTACATTCAGTTTTTGTAGTTGCGCTAAATCAATTACTGTACTATCAGGATACGGATAACGATAATAAGAATTTATCGAAAAACTACTTGCACATGTGGGAACTTTTGGTAATATTTTGGAGGTCCTAAAGTGTAATTTTTGTTATCCATAAAAGTAGAAAGTAAATCAATAAAACAAGTGATTTAACTTTAAAATTGAAATTCGGTTATGGTACTTTAGAAATCTTTTTAAATTGTAATTTAGAACAATAGAACATTTACAAGATGAGATTTTCTAGAATTTTTAATCCAATAATCTAGAACTGTTTTGATAGACAATACTTGATAGCTTAAACGAAGAATGAGTACATTAAATCTTTGATATTTTTCAAACCTGTGGTGGTTGAAGCTTCTGATTCAGGTCCTAGTTTATTTAGTTAATAAATTGTTCGAGTCGATTTCACGATTTTTGATGATAATAGAGTATACCAGTGTACTTAACCTTGACTTTCTGTTATTGTTTTATCCTCCTATTGTATGACAATGATTACCGCTAACGAATACACTGGTGCTAACACACTTCTCGTTTTCACTTAATCAGCTACCACATTAATAAATCTCTAATATGATTGCTATAAACTTTTATTGATCACATTGGTATCCTCATTACTTGATTATTCCTGATATACACTATATATATATATATACATCGTATTTTGAATTATTGATTACTAATTATAATTGTGGATTACGTGACCAAAAAAACGAACGCGTTTCCAACCGATAATTAAAGTAACGTTCAACATTCTTATCTATGTATTGATACTTTTGTATATTATTAATTGTCTTAACACGTTTTGATAATACTTTATCGCTCTCTCTGTATTAACAATGTTACTCGGCCACAACTTTTAGTGAACGTGGAAGAGGATATAGATCATTTGATCTTTCCATAAATTATTATGAAAAATGGTTTCGAATGAGCGTATAATAGTACAAGTAACTCTAAAACAGTTTATTGGACATAAGTATTTGACTCCGTAGGCTGATAAAGAAAAGTGTTATATCTGACACTCCAACATTTTGAAAAAAACTGAGGAACAAATCAGATTTCTGGTAATGAAATTCTGATGATGATATTCTACACGAAATGGTAATACTATGATCAACTTTATCATTATGCTATCTTTACACCAAGAATTTCATCACACCTGCTGGAAAAGCTCATTTGAGATTTCATAACTTTCGTTCAGAATCCACAGAAGTTTAGCTTACGAACCCGATTACCAAGTGTAATACTGCTTAGTTGATAGCTGTGGTAAATTTTAATTATTTTATAATTTGATGTTATTACAGATCACCTACTGCTATTAGTTTGTAAGGTTTATCCACATCTTTTATAAAACATGTACTTTCGATAGCTCTAACCTATGTTACTCAACACAGCACTTGCGTAAGTAATTGCTCTTAAGTGAACCCTTGCTGGACTAGGTCATCTAAATCGGTTGGTAATACAAGAATAATTGACTATCATTTTAAACATCCCTTATTATAGACGGTATCCTATGAAAAATGCTTAATGGCTTAAGGCATACAAGATTATAAATGAATTGAGTTCGATTAGGCTAGTTACAGGAAGAACTGAATTTTTTGAGAATGTTTTATCCTTTAGGATGGATGACCTCATTTAACATTGGTGTTTTCAATGACTCTTAGAATGGATTTATTTGGGACATGTTTCATACTCTGTACAGTTCAGACAAGTTAGCTGGACGAAAAGTTGGAATTATTTAAATTTCAATCGCTGAGGCTATTCCAAATATAATTTTTCACATATAATGAATTCTCTATACTCGGCGCCCAATTTTTGTCAAACTATTCGTTCTAATCTTGACGAATATTCGTATAAGTCTATCCTGCATAACGTATATCGATGTGGAAATCTATTTAAATGACACTGTGGGTAACGACAGCTAGAGATCTTTATTTCGCCAATGAGAAGATATTTCTGGTGGAATATATAAATTCAATGAGTGTTTATTTGATGAAGCGAATATTTTTAAAGTTAAAACAAGGACTGTAGAGAAGATGATATACTGTTTAAGATATTGAAAGTTTTCATCTAGTTAACATGGAGGGTTATACAAATTAAGGAGAATATGTTCTGAAATTAGCTCAAAAAGTAACAGTCTATAACAAGTATAGTGGTATGCAATAACCAAACTTTACCATTTTCTAAGCAATTTTAATGATCTTTTAGAAGATCTAGTTTTTAGACGTTTTATTGGATGTTTTCTAGTTATTTATAAGTATATACTGTATTTAATGAATTCTTAATATACCTGTAAAATATAATGAAAATGTTTATAATCAGAAGGGGTTTTGTGGAGATTTCCTTATTTTCATAGTTAAAATCAAATTGTTACAGTCAAAATATTACCTTGGGTAAAATTATTTTGCTTCCTCGACAATGTATATTAATTTCAAGCCAGTCAAAATTAAGGTTGAATAACTTATGAAAAATGCAATGTATTTGTATTTGTTATTTCCTAAGGCTCCTCGAGAGTAAAAGCATATCACACTTCTCAGTATTCAACTTTAAATTCTTTATCTTTGGGATTAATATATTAGTTCTAACTCAATCTACTGAATAATAAAAACGGTAATGTAATCATAACTTTTCATATGACGAAATATAGATTGTCGTCATCATAGAGCAATTATGTAGGTATGGAAGCTAAAGATCCACAATAACAACAATGTTCTTTGATTTACAGTTACTATCAGTCTGTTATTAAATATTGATACGTTCCTGGAGGTATCAATTTGAGATTAAATTCTTTCTAGATGAAATATAAAGAATTCATTGATAAAAGTAAACTTATATAATTCAAAATTATTATAGGAATCACATAAAATATTCTTTCTTAAATAATATTTCAGTATAAAATGTTTACTTACCTCATATTGCAGTAAGTTACAATTGGTTGTCGAAGAAAGCTAAAACACATTTGAATTGTTTTAATAAAACTTGTTGCAACTGGGGAAAGTGTCTTTGACTGTTCGCATATATTATCTACAAAGTAGGTTTAATTTACAGTCAGATCCATTATTATCTTGTTAGAACACTTCGAATAGATATCTATTGTTTTAAAACTTGTGGAAAATTATTCCAAACAGTTTTTGTACGATTATGAAACTCATTGAAAAGAATTCCTTCACTGCACTAAACTATTTAAAATACCAGCATAACCCATTATAGGAACAAACAAATTGTTAGAAGCTAAGTGGTTCTTTTGTAGACGTTAGCTTTGCATGACAGGCTCTGCACCATTGTCGAGTTTTTGGACTATATAGGATAGGTATTATCTAGTTATTTCCAATTCATGATGCAAACTTTCTTCAATTAGGTCAACTTTAAGGAAGCATTTTAAGCAAATAACAACATTACTTCTTAATTAAGCTAACTAGCATAAATTATCAGAAAATCACTTTATGTATACTGGGATAAAGAGTGAAATTAAAATGAAAGTATGGTGTGTGCTACTCATATCGACATAAGTAGTATATGACGATACTCAGGAATAGAATGTCTGGCAACAGAAGGCAAGATCGAGGAGAAAACAACGGGAATAGAAAGTAATTGGTATGAAAATGCAGGAACAATGAAGTCTGAGATAATTGAATGATATTTAGAAAAGGAACAGTCAAGTTTTGTAAATTAAATATTTACTGTATGGTTCTCCGATCTTTCTAATACGTTCTGCAATTTCATGCTCAAATGCATTCGATTGTCTCCATTTGTGTCCTCGTTCACTACAAAAGTAGTATTACATGATAGCAACCAGTAGGCAACCTACTTCTACACAGAAGTGATACTTAATGTTATTTAACTTAGGCAGCTATTTCGATAAGTTTGTTATCTAATTTTAAAATTTTAACTTATATACTTACCCTGATTTCGATTAAGTGGCGAAAATATTACTTGGCCAAAATTATCGAACATCATTTGACCATCGGTTGAGAAAGTCCTCAAGCTGATTATAATAAAAAATATTATAATGATAGGAAAAACATTATTCAGTAGATGGAATGACATACTGCTATTGTTCCTATTTTCCTACAAAAACTTCTAAGCAGGGATAAACTGTTATTACTTCACAGTTAGTAAGATATTGTTTTTAAAAATTATTAAAAGAAGAATAAGATTGAAGAAAGATTGACGTACTGACGAATTTGAAAAATGAAGTTTGCTGTTCAAGTTTCAACATGATTTTAGTATAGTCATCAAATTCTTTTGGAATCACAAGAACTTTTCAGGATAGTCGATGTAGTAACCGGAATAAAAAATTTCCAGGAGAAAAAGTAGTTACTATTGCATAATCTAGTGTGCAATCCAAATAAACTGCTTGGTAGAGTAAAATATGCAGTGACAAATTCTATCATATGCACTGTGTTGTAAATCTAGTACGTCCATTTACAATTTAAATCCTCAGAATATAAATAAGATAACACTCGAGGCGATGCATGAAAATAATTTGGTAATCTATTGGAGATCACTTCTATGTTAGTTTGTATTTCATAAACTGTAAAACACGACAATGACCAGGAGCATCGTTATGATATCACGAGAAGCTACAGAGTGTTTACTTAACACATATACATAGCATTCAATCGTCCATTTTCATCTTCCGTTGTGTTCTGCAATCCAAACTGTTTTCTCGATTGGCCTCCAAGTGTTCTGCCAACTCTGTGCTTTCTATGCACGGAAACTTTCCACTCTATCCAACAACTGTCGCAACCTCGACACCATGTTCCGCTACACACAAGAAACAAAGCATATGCTTGCCAGCAAATTTAAATTTCAGTTTTAATTTTGAATAAAGGTTAACAGGTGAGTAAATTCACAAAAAAATGATTTACCGTTGTGCTTCGATCAAATTTTTAGCCAAAACAACTGCACGCATTCGGTAGGTATTAATTCGTACCCGCACACCTGGATTGATAATCATTTGAGTTTTCTTATCATTATTGGTATAAAATTGCACAGCTAACAAAAGTACACCGCAAAACTCCATAGCTAAGCTAAATGTAAAGGCAGTACGCAAATCCATAAAACGAAATACTCCAAGTAGAAATGTATGGGCAAAAATTAGTATCTAAAGTTATTTCCTACTGAGTTGATTAATAGATGCTTTTCATCACTGAACGACCACTGGAAAATTTGTTGTTACTCACTGAAGACAGTGAAAGATGGTCGCGCAATATTGTGGATTGATCAGTGATCTAGAGGCTGTGTTCGCGCGCAAGACCGAGGATCCTGGGTTCGATTCCCGCATGAGGGGTCGTGAACACACACTCCTTCGGAATCCCATACCAGACGACCGTCTAATGCTTCAAGGTCTCTAACGATGGTCAGTTCTTGATTTTCATGAGAAGATCATCTCTGCGGTTTTTTTCCGTAAAATGAGTACCTTTACAACCCTCTTAGAAAATGAATTGCCAACCATCCCGTTGACTATTGACAATATTCAGAAGACAAGCAAAACAATGGTTTTTCCATTTGTAGGGTATGTTTTAAAAATTGGAAGTTGATCATTTCAAAACATGGATAAAAGTTATTAATTAGTCGATAAAGTAACGAAAACAGCGCTAATCAAAAATTCATTTGTTCAAACCGACTGTCTAGAAAACCAACTGTATAATATCTAATTATCACTGTCTAAAGTAAATTTATCCCCAGCAAATCTCGTTTTGTTGTAAAACGTCGTGATGTATTATCATTTACAGTATTGTAGGTGTAATCAAAGAAAATGTTAAAGTTGGACAAATTCTGAAATATTTAGCACAGTATGTTTCAAGTCCACGACATTAAAATATAAGACCTTAACAATGATGTGTTACTGTATATTAGTCTGCTTAACAAGCAGGAAAAGATTAAATATGCTGGAAATAAATTCCTTATTTATACAATAGTGACATTTATTCATAACCACAAAAAGACAATCAACTTAAGATCATTAAGATAGGACGTCAGGATATTTGAATGAATTTGT
This sequence comes from Schistosoma mansoni, assembly GCF_000237925.1. Classification (NCBI taxonomy): domain Eukaryota; kingdom Metazoa; phylum Platyhelminthes; class Trematoda; order Strigeidida; family Schistosomatidae; genus Schistosoma; species Schistosoma mansoni. Next base: position 41,051,149 of record NC_031495.1, on the reverse strand, counting down.
TAACTAATTTTCATAGTGTTTCAATCAAGTTTTCATTGACAATTAATGTACCCAAACAAGCTTATAGAATGAAGTAAGAAGATGGCTTAAATTATTCTAACTTAATTCGAAGGAATTACTTTTGTAAAATTATTCAATGATTTTTACACTGTACTGAACTATATGTTGATTCAGTACTACTTATATTTTAATCATATGAATAAACAAGAATGATACATTTCTCTTCTCCTAAAGCACCAATATATGTAACAATATCTAACTTATCAACTAATGATTCACTCACCCAACTAGTTGTTGAAACATCATCCCATCGAAAGCATGAGATAATTTTACTGTATATAATTTATATTTTGTACCTTGAAAGTATTCGTTAATCCAACGAGGTAAAGTCTTCTATCAAAGTGAACAAATGGTAACAGGGATGAATAACTTTATTGTATAACAAACTCTATTAATATAAGGTAATTTAAAGGATTATCATCAAGTCTAATAAAATTATGGACAGAAATAGTCACATTGTTATACCGTCTTTAATGGGCAATAAAAGACTATTCATTTCTTATTTTATTAAGCATTGGAAATTATTTGGTTTCAAATTACCTTTATAATCCATGCAAATCGCTCAGTAAACAAATATGCACGAAATGTAGTAAAATGTATCAACAGTCGTCAACAAATTAACATTAACTAATCTTATTTACATAATGATCACTGGAGATTAATGAAAAACGAAGGAAAATGAGAAATTACTAATTACTAATGTTAACCGGTAATGGTTTACGACAAATCTGTGATATTTCTCAACTTATCCAATCCTCTAGTGTTTCATAGGTGGGAAAATGATATTTCTACAAGGGTTCACTGAAGTTTTTCCTAATAGGAAGAGACTAAGAATTTTAACTCCTGATTATGAGCTATAAGTCATAAACGATCATGTGTAATGAAAAGTTGTAACCGTCAAGCATGGTTTATTCTGTACAAACTATTTGAAATGAAAACAGGGTTCAGTAAAACTAGCTCAAAGTTAAATAAGATATGCACTATTGTCAGTCACAACTGGTCTACTTAAATTACTTTGGATAATTTTCTTACTAAAAATCAAAGTAAGTATCATTGGTTCATTTTCATTTTAACATTTTTTGAGCAGAATTTATACACCTCATGGCTTCAAAACCATTACATTAGTCATTAGAGTCAATATCATCGAACGGTAAGGGGTTATAAGTCAAATCAGCACATTCTTCGAGAATAACTAAGACAATTATCTTATGCAATTTATCAGCCTCATTCAAATCAACAGTGTTCAGAAGCGAGGTACATATTTTACAGCCCATTAATGACTGGTCAGAAGATGAAATCGAAAATGATTGTTAATATTAGTTGAACAGTTCAATTTCGTTTTGAAAGCAGAAACTGAGGAATGAAATAAACATCTCTAATTAGTTTCTTATCACAGCTACTTTATCTATATATATGAAATTCGTTGCGTGATAATTAACAGTATTTTTCGGTAAGAGTTATCCGTGGAAATAAGGATACAGTTACTCCAGAAATGGAGCTGATGCAGCAATGAATATACCGAGTAAATGGAAACAAGTTGACAAATTACGTAATAATAGATAAAGATTAAAAATCTTACAAGGTAAAGCGGTTAGACAATAATTTCTTAAAGAATGAACTAAGTGTAAGGTTATGTATCAACATACATTTATACCATAAGTCAATGATAGCAAATAGAAAATGTAAAACGGAGGATGATAACTTTTGAAAGCCACATGGATTGTGTTAACTTCGATGAAGTAAATCATCTATTTCATAAAAAGTAGTATACCCTATGTGTGATAACCATCCATTAGGAATAAGTCTCAAATTCAAGACATGATTTTGTCAGGCATCTGAAGTAAGAAATGTTGTATCTATGGTATCTATCACCTGAAGCATGAACAGCAGGTATAAAGCAAACCTTTCAAACTACTTTATGGGTTTAACAAGTCAGCATCAAGAATAATAAAAAATGTAATATTTCAATGATCAAATCGGTCACTAACCCTAACTGCAGCTGTTGGTACCGAATCACGCATTATAAAATTACATAACAGGGTTGATACTCCATTTGAAACACAATTCAATGCCAGTAGACCAAGTTTCATCTGTGTTAAACAAATAGCTCTATCAAACTGATCACTTTCATATTCTTTCCACCCAGGTATATTCGACATCCATACCTGTATTTTAGAAGATGAATAAAGAGTTCGTTGAAAATACAAATTGGAGATTGATAAAACCAAAACATGTAACTGACATGGAAGTGTATAGATTAAAAAAGCACATACTATGAATAAAAAATAGTTAGTTAGTTGAAACCATTATCTATTTCATTCATTTTAATGCTTTATCTATCTGCAAAACTATGGGTCGATTAGTACGTATTTGTCAAAGTTACCAGGTATCTTAAATATAGTTTGTGTTATGGTTATATGTTTTATGAATGTTTATCTGTGCACATTATTGTGCGTAACCGTCTGTACGCTTGCCTATTTCATTCTATTAACTTGGACCACATAAACTCACTAGAAGATTCACATAGCGGCTGGTGACTAGATCGATTAATACACCACACAAAATAATTCACTCATCACACAAAGTAAACCATACAACAGCACTTGTTCATTCACCTTCGTTTCAGGTTTAGTCCTCAGATTTGTGCTTGGAATATAATATATTTCCTAACTCTTCATTTTTCGACCACTTCATTTTCACACTTTCATAAATATTGACTTAGCTGATGAAAAGTTTTGACTTCCGTAGTTCACGTAATCTCATAATTTTAATGGTCAATCATTTGGTAATAATAACACTGATAATCATAAGCTTAGACGTACCTTACTTTCAATTAACATAAGTTCACAAATTATTCGAATATTTGGATATAGATTTTTTATGGAAACAACACACATTAAATTTTTCCAGTCATCTTCAACAGGGGTTTGACTACATTTATTGGATAGAATAATCACAGCGTCAGCAGTTCTTACCTTGAATGAGTTAGTAGTAAAACAATTGATATAAAAAGTAGTATGACAGAAATAAATTTTTACACATTTTTCAACATGAATAAAAAACGTGATTGATAAATGCATGACGTTGTTCAGTAGGACTGAATCTAGGAAAATATCTCACTGAGAAGATTTAGACTATGTGTTAAATTACAGCCGTGTTTCATACCTATAGTTAGGGCGAATTTTACGAATGTCCATAACTTGTGACACTCTGATGGGGAAGACCGAGGAATTAAAAATGGAAAGTGTTTTATGTAAATACTGATTAGATAGAATTGTGGTGAGACTGAAATCTGAAATTTTTAAAACTATTTCTAGTTACCCTTATTTCATCGTCATATTCCAAAAACTACGGTTTAAAAAATACTGAATTTACGATTATTTACTGTTCAATTAGTTATAGTTATGATGGGCATCTTAAAACGATTTAAGACATGTTAAACCTCAATGAGCCACTTATAATAGCTTCTATCCTGTTATATGCACAAAAACAGTCTTTGAAATATTGGGCTGGAGTGGAAAATTAGTATATTGACTTGTAAGCCTAGAGGATCAAAATCCGGTCACAAAAACAGGAAAACAACTACAATTTAGTGTTCAACAATAAATGGGGTGATTGCAACAACAGCTAACTAACTAACTAACTAGCTAACAGACGTTGGGGTTTTATCTATTGTGACTTCAAAGGTGATTAAATCCTTAAAACAATTAACAAAAGATCAAACAATGGAGTACGCAATAGATTTCCTGTATCTGAACTAGTTCTATAGTTTTAACGCAATTTTTCAATTGAATCAGAATCAGTAAAATCCTCATTCTAATGTACGTACGAATCTGTATAAATTTACCAAGACAAAAGTACTAAAAACACGTAAAGAAGTATTCACCTAAACAATTTAAACATATTTCACAGAGTCTATAACTAAGTGAATCAACTGGATCATTGAAATTGTAAAGGATTTCATAGACATAAGACATCATGGTCAATGATCTAAACAACAGATATATCTTCTGGTATCCCGAAGCTATTGATCAAAAGGAGGTGATCATAAATCTTTCATTTACTACTTGAATAGTCCAGTCGTAACTCCTCCGACTATGATAGTGGATGACATTGATTCAGACCATATGAGTAAACTAATCCTTTCAAGGTTTCAGAGACATCATATTGATGAGTTCCAACTAGCTTGGCACTTAGAAGCAAGGTTTCCTGCTTGTTACCTCTAAATCCATGATATTCAAACAGTGGATGCGATGTCAAAGTCATTTGGACATTGCAGTCTCATAGGGTTTGATTAATACTAAGGGGTATACGAACATGACATTTTTTACTACTCTGTGGTCGCTCAGTGAGACTATACTTTCTGTTATCCCTGTCAATTGATATGATTTTAAGAAAACTATTGATCAACTAAGATATTCAGTTGTAACAGGTTGTTATATTTTATAAACTTTATTCAGACCCGTGTGGCACTCAGTTATATGCTAGTAGATTTTATCATTCCCCACAAATAACGTCCTCTAAACGTACCAAGATACATATGGAATAGACTATAGCTTGGTATTCAAAACTTATCGGTTGTTAATGGTTTGTGAAGGTACAGCAAAGTTACTCATTAAGTATCAAAGCATGGTGTTTAGGGCACTGAATTTGCTGAAAAATACTTATGGCAATTGGACTACAGGAGGAAAGTTAGTTGATTCTATTTCATTATTCATCGTTCATGTCTAACACAAAACTTTAATATTGGAAAGACTCGTGTTTATATTCCTGACAAATAAAACTGTTTAGCTGATACGGAGTGCTCAATAAATTCCTAGTTATAGCATAAACTTTGTTTCCCCAAAATATATTAGTGTTCCTTTTAGTTATCTGGTATTCATTCGTAGTACCAATAATGTAAAATACCATCCATTCCTAAGTGATATATTCTTGGTCGGAAATGAGACTCAGAATCTGAATATATTGACATGTAACTTTCTGATTTGCTTGAGATGAACAAGCCATATTTTTGGCATTCATTATTCTGGTGGATAATACTGACGTTTTAAGCCCTAAATATTTTATTCAGTCTCAGTTAGAACACTTGCACCCGCGTAAACCCAGTTGTTTAGTCGAAAACCAATTAAAATTTTTATCCTGAATGAAACTTCAATCTTTTAGCAGAATACTACATTCTGAATAGGAATCAAATGTACAACATGTTCCCTTTTTCTAAGAGACTGTATTTTCCTATGCTTAAAAAAGCGGTGAGCTCAAAAAACAGATAAACTAACTTCGTTTTAATAACTGACTTACTTTAGCTCTTTCCAAATCTTCTGGCAATGTTACAGATCCTTTCAAAAATCTCATTGTAGTGCTTTCTCTCTGAAGTAACGCCGTTAGACTAATATCGGGATCGATCCTAGAAGAATTACAAAATAACATTCCTAACTCATATATTACACAGACTTCAATATTTTTTTAGAGGGTAATCGACATTTTTTGCTTGAATATTCAAAATTGTACATCCATATTAACTACTTTAATGTTTTTTACATATTTCATCTGTTTCTTGTGTATAAGATACAGTGCCGAATGACTTGTCTAATAATTTGACACTATTCGTCACAACGTTTACTTATATTATTTAAATATTACATCAATGTTTCTTGTCTGAACGCTTTTCACGATCAGAGTACAAAACAAGATAGTTACTTATTCGTCATTTAAAATAATGATCTTATATATCTTTTAGTGTGACATTCAGTATGGTTCTTTGTTAGCCAGTTTTTATTTTGTTGATATTTTTCATACTTTTTCTACAACCCTATATTATAGACACAGAGTCTTTATTAGAATTGGATAAATCTAACTTCGTTTGAATGAATACGCCTCACAGTCCAAACGTAAGATTTGATTTTCATACTATAATCAATAACAGTATAAGTTGCACTGCATTACTAAGATAGGCAGAGACTAAATCATCTCAGATTAATTTGAAAATCTGAAGATGATAATATATTATTATGTACAACTGCATACTATCATGAAAGCCCTTAATATTAGTCATCAGTAACTTAATACTCCTTTGTATTAGTAGCTGTTCAGTCTGTAGTGACTTGTAACAAAAATGATGTTCCGAGTCGAAGCACTATATCTATTCCTTAATAGCTAGGGACTAAATTATTTTCCTTCTAAATAATAACATTTAAAGTAATTTGTTTATTCCCTCCGGTCTAACTTTTATATGATTTTGCGTCGTTAGCCAGTTATCGCTGCAAACGGATAAAGAGTATTTTTAACGAGGAATTAGGTTTTCGAGCAATTCGATTCAACAACTATTTATATTTCTAGTTCACAACCACAAATCAGGCAGAAAATAAAACTTTAATTTCCCTTAATGTTGGTTATTGTTGCCTTAGGTAAAGTTTTTACTTAATTAACACTCCGTCCAACCATAATTAAAAGAATTCTGGAGACTTTAATTTAAAAGAGCGATGCAGGAAGTCAATGTGCAACACTTTCACAATTTAACTTACTCTGACAGGATGACAATCATCATATTTTCATCATAATGGCCTTGATCGGCATTAACATATTCATCAAAAAATATTGAAAGTGTATGGTAATTTATTGATCCACATACAACTATGTGCCTGAGAAGTGAAAAATAGGTAGAAGTCAATATCATAGTGTACTAGTTCAATATCTAAAGTTTTTATCAGGTTTAGAATTCACAAACTATTCGATGAAAGTCATTTTATTTCTAACTGAAGTATCGAGTCTTCAAAAACGTTATCTATCTGTACACATGGCCAATACCGCTATTATTCAACTCAGTGTAGATACTCAAAAAATGACAAACACTCTAGTTTTACCTAGGTAGATAAATTAAAAAAACTCTTTAATAGTACTTTTATTTGTTAGAAAACATATTATTTATGCAGTCCTATGTAAGTATTGAATTCATTTTCATTTGTAAATATATAGATAACCAGACATGATGGTCATAACTCTGTGATCTGGCCGTCCTATCATTTCAAAGTTTATACTCTAGGAAATAACTGACGTAACTATATGTCATAGTTGGAAAAGAAACAATTATCTCGTTAAATAAATAAAGAAACAAGAATTAGAACCAGCAATAATATAGGTATCTAACTAACAGCATCAACGTTCATAAACCTCGTAATATTCAGGTAGTGTTTCTTCATAATAGCTGAGACTAGGCATGAAAATTGAAATATTGAGTGTTATACCGTATAATCATTTATTCGATTATACTTTAAAGAACACTAGAAAACTTGTTACCTCAGTTACTACTTGTTTTCTTTATTTGAATCCTTGTTCAATTAGGGGCTATGAAGATAAGCCACTAACAATCAATCTCGAAAAAATAGCTTTAAAATTGCAAATATGGAGGTCAACGGATTGAGAAAATATTTAACATATATTAAAAGTAGAAGTAACGTTTAGCGAATGAAGCAACATCATTTATTTAGTTAACAGAGTGGAGATTACACAATGAAAATACAACTACCAGTAGTTGTTGATGAAGAAAGATAGGAGCTTAAAAAATTATGTTTAAGTAGTGCATCTTAACTGTACACATAACTACCCAATTAGTTATTTGTATACACAATCAAATCGATACTATATAGTCTAATTAAACAATTTTTCATTACCTAACAATGTGGTACTTGTACCAGAGTTTGTATATCAGACGGAATTATTTTCTATGAAAGATGGTTTGTCTAGCTGATAATAGTTTTCAAAACAAGGTGTCTTAAACTGGAGAATAATTGAAAATCAGAAGATACGTAGAAAATCACCAAACTGAACACAAATCATCCATGTACACAACCCATGTATTCACCATATGACTCTACTTAGATGTAATTTACTGAATTTTTAGTAGAATAGTGTGACATATAGATGCAGACAACGCGAGACTCGCTGAACTGGAGAATTTTTGATTTTTGACCTCCTACCAAATGGCCTGAAAGTTTCACAATTATTGCTAAACTCAAAAATTTTGGATGCAGTCATATTTATGGCGCTGACTGTACATGATTACGAAGATATCAACTAGGATGAAAAATCTATCAAATATTCCCTGGTTCCCACTGATTCTTCAAATGGTATCATTTTGTTATGAAAATCATGTTTGAAAATATTTGAGTTTGGCCATTGAACCTGGAGGCTGACATTATTCAATTAAATAACCATCTGACTAAAATCTAAAGAGTTAGATTACATTTTATAAATATCTACTTTGTAACCTTTACCTTGGCTACTAATTTTAAAAATATTTGATTTCAAATTCATGTAAACAAGTTTATGTACTAACTTTAACACAGTTAAATACTAACGGTGTTACTATACGTTGCGAGTTGTCTGTCGTATACCCAAAAAACCCCTTTGAAACGACAAGATTCAAATGAAATGATTATCATGATAGTTAGATGAAAATAAGTCTATTTGATAAAACAATTAATCATCACTCAATCAGTTATAAGCTAATTTAATTAATTATGTGGTAGGTACTAACTCAGTAACAAAAATGACACGGTCATTTCAATACAGTTTCTTCAGTCTAATGTACCATGATTAAATTTTAGGTGAAATAGGTCGACATGTGACAATTTAATTATCTTTCATTCACTAATCACTTGCTTTCAATTGTTATTAATAAAAATCAACACTGAAACTAGAAGGCTAATTAAAAAATAGATTTTTTTTTGGTTCTTTTTAAAGTTTCAATCGATAAGCACTTTATGCTAAAAGAGATACTAGTCAATCTACCAGAAAAAAAATGCTTCAATAAGATATCGTACATAACGCTTGTTATTTGGTTGTTACATAACTCTTAACCAAAAATGTTGAGTAATCATGAAGAGAACAGATGCATAGGATTTCATGTACTTCTTTTTTCCATTCATAAATTTGACTAAAGCAAGAATAAGAAACGTTGTAGAATAATATGAATTCATTTATTTTGTGATTTCTATTCTGTTGTTTACTATCTAGAAACAACATTGAACCTAGTACGTATGTACATTGGTTTAAATTAGCATATCCCAAATCATTATGTATTTTATTTATTTATTTGAACACATAAATATTGGCATAAGAAAGCACCAGATATATATGCGTCACACAAAAAATTGTCATTTCATTTGATTGTGTGAGGGCAATGATACTGACCAGGTGCACAGACCGAAGCAGGTGGTTTTCTTAGAAGGCCACACCCCGAGCCTTTGACCTAAAGGTCTGATCCACAAGGCAGTGGAGCATCGTGAGGAGATGCAGTCCCATGGTAGCCGGTGACTAACGATTGATTCCTACGCCATATGTTCCCTCAGGATCTTAGAGCTCATGTGCACCATTGGTTTGGAACCTGGGCTTTCCAACTCCCCTAGTTGAAATTTCCGTGTCCACCAACCCGGTTAAAGCGCCGGACATTTGCTTCTCGTCCTCTCCATTTCGTAGACAACACCCCCGCCACGAGAAGGCAGTGAGTAGGACTTCCCTGACAGAGGCTATATATGCGTGGTCATGTGAGAGCATTTGGAGAGGGAGAGCGGACTCTCTCCACTCTCGGCCGTACCAAGACATTTGGGGTGCTTTATATCTTATTAATGGAGATTAATAGAATAAAAACAACAAGTACGGAAGAATTATAAAATGTTCAGTTAGATCAATATTTATGTGTCAGCAAATGTGAAAATTTTAGAAAAGTAACTATAAAACACGTAGAGATACATTATTAGACAATTCAAATGATAACTAATTTCAAAAATTACGTAATAATAATGATAATTGTGAAGCTGTTTACATTAACAGTGTAATGTGTAAAGTTGAAGAAGTGACTCTAACATTTTATAGTTTTTTTTTCATTCTTATTGTCGTTATTTCTATTATTATAAAGCTTGTATATTGGTTGTAAATAATTATTACTATTGTTCCTAGGCCTTAGACAGTTGAATAGAAACATCTTATTCTACCAAGTGTTTTTTATTCTTGCTGCCGTCAAATATATGCAAAAATTATTATTAAATAATCTCAGTAATTCCTACATTGTTCGGACGTTCCATGTACCTATAAAGAGTGTTGCTCTGGTTGTTATCCCTTTCGGCCTATGCTCCTCCACGAGGGGTAACAGGCGTAAGAAGAAGAAGAAATCTCAGTAATTGAAGCTGAAATAATTCCATATCATATCCTCTATATAACTAGCTCCTAATTTCTATCAAACTGTCGGTTCAAATTTTGATGAATCTTCATTTCAAAAAAGAGAACATAATTAACTATCTTCTTATTGGACCGAAAGATATTTATACCTGAATCTACATTGTTTTAGTCTTTCTGTAGAACTATTATTAAAAGTCATTGTTTTCATTTTTATGTTGATCAATAACATCTCAATGGTGTATTTGAACATTAATTAAATTCTGCCGAACGTGTTTCTTACAAATATTAACAGAAATTTAATTAAATAAATCAATACTGATATTATGATAATACATGAATGAGTTTCAGTTCCATAGGGGTTTGGATTCTAACCAAATGATTGATAAATTTTATCTCTAATATTTACTTTCAACTTCGATTTTCTAGTAAACCATTATTTGATTTTGGATTTATGGACAAATCACAGTCAGTTCCCAAGTGTCCAGTAACCCGGGTTTAATCTACACAATAGTCTAATGATTTAGGTAGCTATTTATCGAATATTTCGATTAATTGTGAGTTTTATTTGCAATTGAGAACTTGGTCTACAGATATGTTAGTATTAACTACATGAATATTTTCCTAAAGTTTACCCAACCTATCTATTTTTAGTTTGAATCTGTTCCGAAAACTTCTGCAGAAATTACGTATCAGAATCCGATTAGTTTTCATAGGAGGTTTAAATATTTGTGTTTAATCATATCTGACATTAAAATCACGGCAATTTTTTCTTTAGTCCTGACGATAAAGTTTCAGGATATGACCATAAATATTTAATAAATATCAATGGCTTTAAATGATATCAAAATATGTCCTCAGTCTGTTTAAGTGTACACTCTTTTCGCCCAAATATTATAAAGACAACACATTGAAAAACAAATTATCTCTAGTTGTAACTATGTTCGAACTTGAAGCTAAACAAGTGATAATGTAATTATTAGAGCTAGATGTTATCAAAATGGTAATCACTACATAAATCATTAGCGACAGTTTTAAGGATTGCGAAGCGAAAAGGAGTAAAAGAACTGTTCATTAATGCGGGGCAGATGTGAATAATACATTGACACCACAGTTGCTTTAATGCTATCACTAATACACATTAACTAGTATGATAAATATGCTGTTTTCTCTTCTTGTTTCTTGTATTAGTTCGAACTAAATCTCATCGATCACTATGTGAAACGTTTCATAACAATATTACTAATGTAAATTAAGGCTGTTTACAGGTGATGAGAAAGCTCGAAATTTAATGACTTTATGGTATTCTAAAAATCTTGCTCTTCTCACTTTATTCAAATTTATCAATGGCTTAGGATATATGTAATGATAATAATAATGGATAAAATAAACGAAAATACGTGAATAATAATAATATTTAAACAAGATGAACCTAAACTACGGAAATATGGGAAAGATTTTATGTTTATTAGTTAAGTTAGATCATCCTATAACTAGGATGACTATAAGATTATTGGGTCTAAAGTTAGTCATGGTAATAAGAGCTGTTGAACACATATCTTTTGTATACGATGATCTGGTTTTCTCACTCAGATAGCTACTGTTCTTACCGTTTGGATTACTCTGAGTGGAACAGATTTCAGCAAATAATTAATCACATGATAGATGACTGCACGTGATTGATTAACGCTGACTATATAACCGGTTTTCATTACATTGGCTAGGATCAAGTTTTTGACTGTTTTTACTACACCTTTACTAAGCCACACTGTAAGCTACATGAAATTAAATTCCTAGAACATTTGCAGATATGACGCGCTACTGAGCTGTTGAATTGATAATTACAAGAAGAGGCGACTGGTCTAGACAATTTGTCATTTAACCTCGGTATCACTATCGGATGTGTAGAAAATAGTAGTTGTAGGTATCTTGGATCAAACGTTTTTGGATCATCCTACCTCCTCACTTTACTTATGCCTGTTATCACTCGTGGAGGAGCAACGTCCTTTCACCACCATTCTCCGTCAAATTCTGTCCTGGGCAATTCTTTACATTTCTTTCTAGTTGCTATTCATCCTTTACATGTCTGCTTCCAATTCCCGAACAGTGTGTTCTTTGGTCATCCTCTTTTTTGTTTCCCTTCAGAATTCCAAGTTACTGCTTGCCTCGTGATGCAGTTTGATGATTTCCTCAATGTATGTCCTGTCCACTTCCAACGTCTTTTCCTAATTTCTTCCTCAGCTGGAAGCTGATTTGCTCTCTCCCAAAATAGGCTGTTACTGATGGTATCCGGTCAATGGACATTTAGTATCTTGTGTAGACAATAGTTTGTAAATACCTGTACCTTTTTGATGATGGTTGTATTAGTTCTCCACGTTTCAGCTCCGTGCAGTAGGACTGTCTTGACGTTCGTATTGAAGATTCTAACTTTGATATTGGTTGACAGTTGTTTTGAATTGCATGTGTTCTTCAACTGTAGGAATGCTGTCGTTGCTTTGCCAACCCTCGCCTTTACATCTGTATCCGATCCGATTCATCGATGATGCTACTCAAATATGTGAAACTTTCTACCTGTTCCAGAGTTTCTCCATCGAGTGTGATTGAGTTGTTTGATGTTTTTTGTGTTGTATTTGAGGATGTCGCTTTTTCCTTTGTGTATGTTGAAGCCTGCTGCTGCTACACTGTTTGTCTTGACCTGCATTTGTTGATGTGTATGTGATAGAAGGGCTAGGTGATTTGCGAAGTCCAAATCGTCTAGTTGTATGCAAGCTGTTCATTGTATTCTGTGCTTCCTCTCAGATATGGTCTTCATAATCCAGTCAACCACCAGAAGAAAAAGAAAAGTAGAGAGTAGGAAGTTTTTTCTGACTTCGGTTCTCACTTAGAATGCAGCTGTCCTCCATGCATGACATTTCATTGCAGTCCGACGTATGAACTCCATATGATGTTGAAGATTTTCTCAACTATTCCCACCACGGTTTTGAAGAAGGTTCCATAATATTCTCTTATCTATGCTCATAGTCAAGAAAGTTGGTGCATAGTTACGAATTCCATTTAACTGATTGCTCAACAATTATCCATAGTGTTGCGACGTAGTCTATGCACGATCGATCCTTATGGAATCCAGCCTGTTGATCTGGAAGATTGTTCTATGTAACCTATGTATTAAAATTTTGTTGGGTCTATCATCTTTAAATGATAAACGTATTAATAGCAGGTGTTTATTTACTGCCTTGACTTTTATTTTATCTTCGTAATTTTAAAAGATTTATACATCTTAAAATTGGATTTATAACTTTAGAATCTGATGGAAACTTATTGAAGACAATACTCTTTGATTAGTTCATATAATTGTTCAATTAAAATTTCATTAATTACTGATTTATTAACTAAATCAATCAAATTCACTTCATAAACCTTGGAACTTTAATAAACTTTCATAAATGTACTCACCTTGGATTGTGTTCCATATAAATCACTTTGTTATAATGGTTGTGTTGTTGAAATAATTCACTAAGTTCCGACATGTGTGTTGTTACTGATATCTGTTTTGTAAATGAAATTCAGCTTTAGTATCAATTAAAAGCTAAACTTTTAATTTATTCTTTATACGGAAAAGAGAAATAAAAATAATTACGTCTTGGAGAGGGTTGACTTAACGGGGCTTTGAGGAATGACGTATGATTATCACAATCAGTATAATTTTTTTCAGGTTATGTTGTAATTGTTTCGTAAAAATCAGTTCCATTTTATTCTGTTAGTACAGTAGAAGATATCAACCTATTGACTTGTGTAAAACAGGTATCCCTTTTAAAGTTTGATTATTAGTTCATTTACCGGATTGTAATTTAATCAGTAAGAATACTATGGTTTAATTTTAGATAAAGAAATAATTTTTGATAAATGAACTTGCTATGTTCTAAGCTGAGGCTGTTGGAGGTAATGATTTCAATGGTATTTTAGTCGACATTTTCAAGTTAGGTAGTTTCACGAATATATACTGATATATCAAATTCACTCTATAAATGGTTTTTAATAAATGTATATAGCAATAATTAATTATATAGGTGTAAACTCACAAGTGCTCCAATAATGACAAATATGATGAAAATACGACCTAAATAACTTATACATACAATATCCCCATAACCAACGGTAGCCAGTGTTACAAGGATCATGTATAAGCAATCCAAATATTCAAGTTTTTGACCGTTTCTTTCTGTGATCCAAAAATTACCCATGCGTTCAAGCTACAAGATAAACAGAGGGAATAGTGTAATAATGAGAATACTGAATGACTGAGATTCTCAATACCCGTTAGTAAAAAGGCTTCAGGGATGGAATTAATTAGTAATCATTTTATTATAAATAGATAAATTTCTGAACGAAATATCCCTGTTTGTAAATGGAACAGGTCCTAATACCACATGGAAAATATATTTTGTCTGCAGAAACAAAATGCTATCCTTAATAATTATAACCATAATCATGAAGAATTAGAATGGCTGTTTCCATTTCAAATCGCTTAGAGATTTTGTAGACGAATTACGGGGTTTCAAAGATCTCACCCCTGGGACCTTTTCTAATTGTCTTACAACCGATTTGAAAAATACATTACTTTGACCAATAATAGACGGCTTTAATCTATATATGAGATTTATGGATTGCAACATAATCTGGAATAAAAATAGAGATTTCATTATCATATTATTCATGCTCAGTGGCTGTCATCAATCTATTGAGCTCAGACTAGAGGCGATCTTGAAATTACATCTCCTTGATGTTCTAATGAAAGACAGACTAGAAGAACCATTACAGACATACAGATGTATATAGTAAATCAACTTTAAATGAATTATATACGAGTTTTCATATCTGAGTCCTATTGAGAAGGATACGGAGCATGGTTAACTCTTTATACTTAAGGGCCAGAAGAGTATTTGTCGATGAAGACAAGCTATATAAACTATCCGAATACCCATCGAAAATTGACTGTCCTGTTAGACTTACTGGCAGTAAACTGAAGTCAAATCGCAACCTGAAAAGTCTTCTACAGTACCAAAGAAGACCATTTATTATGGATATCGACTATAAAAGTTATACTGCATCAGAAATCTCGAACGTTGAACTTAAGAACCTCGAAAAACTTTCTATTTCGAAAAGCTTCGTATAATTTTTTTTCAGTCGGTCTATCATTTGTGAACGATTGAAATACAAATTTCTTTAAGCTACATAAATGTACATCTATGAGGGTTCCATCTCTTGTACATGCCAAACATTTTCTAAAATCATCTCAGATAGTTAACAGACTCGACTTTTGAAAGAAGTGTGCAAAACAATCAACAGGTTTATTTGGAAACATCTCATGCATTCTAGTTGCGTTGCTCAGACTGAACGATCTTTCTAAACCACCTACTTATTTAAACAAGTGGACTCAAAGGGAGCGTGCCATAAAAACATGCACTTCAGAGGCTTTAGAAAGATTTCAAGATTAAACACTGTTTACGAAATCTTCACTTTTAATTTCTCATTTTACCATGGTCTCAACACCCTCCTAGGATTTTTCTTACTCAATATCCATAATTATCATTCACATGTCATTACCTACTTCCAATTATTCAACTGTTGTTATCACCTCTACAAATTTGATTTTTCTTCCACACTTATCACGTGAACAACTATCCTTCAAACTTATGGTCCGTGAACTATTTTTATCTGATTATTTTTATTCTAACATTGAGACCTTCTTGTAATATTTGAAATCATCAAACAATTAGTTATATCTTCTCTTTTTATTTATCATTTGACAAATGTATTTATTAAATAACTGTAAATACTATTGTATGGCCACAGTAAGTAATGTCATTAAAAAATTTCCTTCAACGAATTCCCTTTATTTGTTTCCCAATTGACCAAAGGGGTTTCTCCCCATATGTATCTTTGGTAATTAAAAATATAGTTTTATGTATTATACACAGTTTTTTTCCTAAAATACTCTACTGTATCTTTCATTTTCATTCACTGTTATTATTGTCAATTTGTGAACAAAATATAGCTCATAAAACTAAAATTATTCGCTACTAATAACTTACAACAAATGCAATACCAGCTATAACAGTCCATGCAGCCAAGAGTTTAAATATTAAATTTACTATACGTATAGAACGTTCATGATTTATAATTCTTAATAATACTAATGATTCAGGAATTTTTGTCAGTCTAGCGAAATACAAAAATCCAAACACTAATAAAAGCAAAAGAGGAAGAGAAAATAATTAAAATAATTAATGAATAACAATTTTTATAGGTAGTTGAAATCATGAGTCAATTGAAGCTTAAACACCATTGAAAACCTGGAAGCACTAGACGGCCGTTTCGTCCTATTGTGGGACTCCTCAGCAGTGCGCATCCACGATCCCGCCTTGCGAGATTCGAACCCAGGACCTACCAGTCTCGGGAATAACAATAATGTTTATTACTTTTTATATAATACTGATTAGACTGAAATGAATTAGTGGATCTTCAGGCTTTCTTCTAACTTTTTAATATTTATCAAATGAATATGTCAGCACTTAAAAAGATATTGGTTATGGAATAACTAACAAACACGGATAAAATGGGAATGAATACATCTTGCGTAATAAGTATTGCTTGTGAAATAGTAGTCCGGTGAATAACTCTTTAATATTTATGTCAATAGGAATGTAACCCTAACTAGAGTTGGAACACCAGTACAACTACAGAGGTTCTGATATCAGAAACGTTGCAAATGATATATTCTAGTAAATACCAAAACTATTTAACATTTTGTTAGAATCTTTAAAATCACTTAAGGTAACTCACTGAACTGATACTGTCCTGTAATAAATGTTGAAAAAGTTGAGATTATGGTGCAATGATCAATCAGAGAGTACAGTGACATCCATGTTGCGAATAAGTCATTAGATGCGATAGCCTAAACACGAATGTTTAGAATTTTTCCGTCAAATACGAAAAAATCTCATTAAAAAAGTGAATATTATTTGCAAATTACTCTTAAAATGAACATGATTAGAAAGATACAATTACAGCTCATTTCTACATAGAATCTCCATTGTTCTGTGAAAGCGGTACAGAAAGTATTTTCTGTTAAAATCCTGGAAAATAAGAAATAAATAACTGGGAATATTCAAACTTACTGATGTGTATTCCATAAGTATATGCTCATACAAAATAAGCCTGATAAAGTTCTTGATAGTATCTAAAGTCAGAAAAATAATACAAAATTTATAAGAATGAATAAGTTTACAGACTAAGTACAATTTACATACTCGAATAGCCTATTTAATTTAACTACAATTATGATCATCTCAAAACCAGTTGAACTTAAACATACTGTTCACTAATGAATAGTGCATCTCTATTATGATCATAGCGTGTATGTGCACTGCCGAGGAGTCACATACTAGGACGAAACAGCCATCCACTGCACCCAGAATTTTAGTGGTGGTCTAACAGTGATCATTTCATGGTTTCATTAAAAAAATTCAGCAATATCCTCAACCATATACTAAAAAGGGTGATCAACCAACATAGTGATTCATAAACAAGTTACATAGAAAGTACTTGCTGAAGGTATTTGATGTAAACATAGTTTGAAAAAGTTTATATTGGACAAGGACTTAATCCATTTATCTGTTATCCTATGATTCTTTTTCAAAATCCATACATAAAATATAACATTAAAATGTAATATAAGTAATAAGTCTCAAAATGTCCATGGTCAGGACATTTATGGTGACTAATTATGGAAGGTAAAAGCTATAACGACAATAAATGCTTTATATGTAAGTTTAAAATTCGAACAATATGAAAATAACATGAAGCAATTGTTTAATAAATAAACATCAAAAGAACATATAGATGGATTCACTAGGAAATAACTTCGAATAGTTCATATTCCCATTTAATCACCGATTGCTAACATCTATACACTTATAATAAGATATAGAAATCTTTGGTTTAATCTTAAGAAGAATGGGTAGGGATCAACTTTGTAGAGTAACAAAAAGTATTTGTAAGTTGTTCTATATTTCTCAGTTTCTATCCGTTTATCTTTTGATAGCAATTCTTGATGAAAACCGTTTATAAATACAAGACTAATGACATTCGATACAAATTAATGATTTGGATAATATGAAAACAGATAACATTTTACACTTCATGCCCAACAGTTTCGAGAACAAATATTTTCTGACGACCAACGTTCGTAAATAAAACATGTTTGGTTTAATCTAATACATATCAGATGAAGTTTTCTACGTTAGAATACAATAGACAAATGTAATTTGTGATAGGAATATCATTTTATCTAGATAATTGGTTGATTAATGTTAGACCACCATTTGAGACCTGGAAGCACTGGACGGCCGTTTCGTCCCAGTATGGGACACCCAGGCAGTGCGCATCCACGATCATGCATGCGGGGTTTGAGACTAGGACCTTCGCGAACGCTTAAACTCCAGATTACTGAGCATCTAATCGTGTTAATGTTAAATTCAACCAATCCACGATATTGCGCGACCACCTTCCATTGTCTTTGGTGGGTAAGTGCTTCACACTCGATACGGTTGAACTTTACTGGTAACGGCTTCGCACTGGGACTCCGAGAATTCCCTTTCAGAGCTAGTCCCTAGTGAGCACATGACAGTCATCAGTATAAGGTCGTGGAGATTGTAGAGCTTTTTATTGTTTGTGGTCTAATATTGATCGGTTCATAATCTTAATAAAAATCTCAACAATCTCCACGACCCTATATTGATAAGAATATTAATTAGTATTGATAGTTACACAAACGAAAATGAAATGATCAGCTTAATAAAATTATAAGTGTAAACATACCAATAATCTTCCAAATGCATTTTTTCCAGCCAATGTAGCTTTAGCATATTTTAATAACCATAATGAATTTTTAAATCGTAATAATTTTCGAAGATTTTCTTCATCTAAATCTCCTTTCTTTCGTCTTCTTTGATATAATGTAGTTAAATAGATTAACAATGCTCCCATAAAAAATGTGCCTAAACATATTGACAACAAAATAGCTGCTTGTAATTCACATGAGTATTGGTTTAATAATGTTAAATTCATTTTCAAATATGTTAAAGTCAGTTACACATTTGTTTGTCTGAAAAAAATGACAACTTTTTATTCAAAAAAGAAAAATAGAGTATAAGTGATTTCATTTGTCATTTACTAATGAACTTGAGATTACTTAATAAACAACCTAAAAAAAACACGAACTACTCACATGATTTTTTAATATCAAGATCATATATGCACAATTAATACATGTATCATTCAGCAATATTTAAATGTATTATACTAAGTTAAGGTCATATTATTGTTCAGAAATTCTACAACGTGGATTGGTTGGTTATAAGAATAATAGATTTAGAAATGCCATGGTACGGCCGAGAGTAGGGAGAGTCCGCTCTCCCTCTCCAAATGCTCTCACATGACCACGCATATATAGCCTCTGTCAGGGAAGTCCTACTCACTGCCTTCTCGTGGCGGGGGTGTTGTCTACGAAATGGAGAGGACGAGAAGCAAATGTCCGGCGCTTTAACCGGGTTGGTGGACACGGAAATTTCAACTAGGGGAGTTGGAAAGCCCAGGTTCCAAACCAATGGTGCACATGAGCTCTAAGATCCTGAGGGAACATATGGCGTAGGAATCAATCGTTAGTCACCGGCTACCATGGGACTGCATCTCCTCACGATGCTCCACTGCCTTGTGGATCAGACCTTTAGGTCAAAGGCTCGGGGTGTGGCCTTCTAAGAAAACCACCTGCTTCGGTCTGTGCACCTAGTCAGTATCATTGCCCTCACACAATCAAATGAAATGACAATTTTTTGTGTGACGCATATATATCTGGTGCTTTCTTATGCCAATATTTATGTGTTCAAATAAATAAATAAAATACATAATGATTTGGGATATGCTAATTTAAACCAACGTACATACGCCCTCATACAAATCGAGTGAGATTTGTGCGACGCATATGTATTTGGTGCTTCCTTGTACCAATATTTATGTGTTTAAATAAATAAATAAAATAAGATTTAGAAATTATCACTTTTCAAGAAGAGAAACAAAACAGACAATTACCCGTTCAATATTTAAAAAAAGTAGTATTTGTACCTCCTAATCAATTTTGGAAGGGAGTAAAGTTAGAAAAATTTACTTACTTGAATAATTTTTCTGGTTAGCCTTTTTTTAGCTAGTTGGTTTTCTACGGGATGAGGTCGCTAACCCCATGCCCAACCCTCCTCTTTTACCCGGGCTTGGGACCGGCAGTAGCCCTCGGAGGAGCTACAGGCGGAGTTAAAATTAGAAAAATGAATGATGTGAAAAAATACTTGTTATGTAATCCTAAATATATGAACATTACTTACTTACTTACCTACGCCTGTTACCCCTCGTCGAGGAGCATAGGCCGCTCACCAGCATTCTCCATCCAACTCTGTCCTGAGCCTTCCTTTCCAGTTCTTTCCAGTTGCTATTCATCCTTTTCATATCGGCTTCTATTTCCCGGCGTAGTGTGTTCTTTGGCCTTCCTCTTTTCCGTTTCCCTTCCGGATTCCAAGTTAGGGCTTGCTTTGAAATGCACATTGGTGATTTCCTTAATGTATGTCCGATCCATTTCCAACGTCTTTTCCCAATTTCCTCTTCAGCTGGAAGCTGGTTTGTCCTCTCCCATAAAATGCTATTTGTACCTTCCTGATGATGGCCGTAGTAGTTCTCCACGTTTCAGCTCCATACAGTAGGACTGTCTTGACGTTCGTATTAAAGATTCTGACCTTGAAATTGGTTGAGAGTTGTTTTGAGTTCCATATGTTCATCAATTGTAAAAATGCTGCCCTTGCTTTGCCAATCCTCGCCTTTACATCTGCATCCGATCCTCCTTGTTTATCAACGATGCTCCCCAGGTACTTGAATGTTTACACCTCTTCCAGAGTTTCGCCATGAAGTGTGATTGGGTTGGTGTTCTCCGTACTGTATTTGAGAATCTTGTTTTTTCCTTTGTGAATGTGGAGGCCTATCGATGCGGAGGCTGCTGCTACATTTGCTGTCTTCATCTGCATTTGTTCGTGTGTATGAGAGAGGAGGGCTAGGTCATCTGTGAAGTCCAAATCATCTAATTGATCCTGAGAAGTCCATTGTATTCCGTATTTCCTTTCAGATGTCGAATTCTTCATAATCCAGTCAATCACTAGAAGGAAGAGGAATGGGGAGAGTAGACAGCCTTGTCTGACTCCGGTCCTTACTGGAAATGCATCTGTCAGCTGTCCTCCATGCATGACTTTGTACTGTAGTCCATCGTATGAGTTTTGGATAATGTTGACAATGTTTTCAGGAACTCCATAGTGTCGAAGAAGTTTCCATAATGTTCTCCTGTCCACGCTGTCAAACGCCTTCTCATAGTCGATAAAGTTGACGTATAGTGATGAGTTCCACTCAACTGATTGTTCAACGATGATCCGTAGTGTCCGTAGTTACTTATGATAACAAAAGTCTTATCAATAGTTAAACACTGGAAATAGGAGATCAAACGTGGGTAAATAGACTTAGAATGGTGATCACAAAACGTTAAAATCGTTACGTAATAAGAAGTATGTAAATAATTAGATAGTGAAGAATACAAACGGTAAGAGGCGGAAAATTACAAACAAATAAGGGATGTGAAAATAATGCTAATGATAGCAAAATTAAAAATAAAATTTAAATAAAAATAGTGATGCCATTTGTTAAGTTATATCCGGCCATGGAAGGGATAGGGGTCCTGGATTCCACTGCTAGCCATTATCCATCTTTGTTTACAATGCTTATGAATTTAGGCTATGTCAAGGCAATACGCACAGTATGCACATATGCCAATCAGAGACTGACCAGTTTCAGTCCTAAACATCAATGGGAAGATTCAAACAAACAATACTAAGTGAATAATTATGATAGATTGGTGGGATAAAGATAGTTCATATCCTATACAATACTATCTCGCTATCATTGTAAATATATACCAGAATATGTTAAAAATACGTCACCATAATCCCATTACATTAAAAGTGTATAGATTGTTTGGAGGTAGTTATATTATTTTCAAAGCAATTTATTCATAAACTGATTCCAGTCAAAGAACCATTGAAAACAAATAACACTTAATAACTGTTTCTTATTCCGTTTGAAATTTCACATCATTGTCTTTCAGTTATTGAATGTGAATTCAAAGATTAATAGCTTTTTGAACGTTGTTTAATTCACAAAATACTATATCTCATCTTACGTCATTTTATTAGTTACCATCTCATTTATGATACAAATTATAGGGCTCCATAAGAAATTTGAGAAGTTCATATCCTAGCTTATCACTCTCAAACAGATGATTTTCTTTCAGCGAGTTAATAATTCTGGCATTTATTTATATTTTGAAGGCGATCATATATCATATCGATTAAATTTGGACGACATCTTAGTTACCATTTAAAATTGTTTTATGTTCTAAGGTGTATTCAGGATTTTCATATGATTAAAATCAAACCGATATCACGTAGCACACAAAATCAGCTTATGGTGAGATTATTACAAATGATTTTTCGATATCTCATAGATTGTCCTCTTATGCGAACTATCGATTAAGTTTATTCAGTTGACTCATTCATGATTCCTTTCACTATTTAACAGATGATAAGAGTATGCAATTGAAAATTAAATACAGCGTTCAGATTTACATGTATGTAGTATATGTTTAATAAGAAACTGACTTAACCAATTACTGCTATGCTATCAAGACGATTCTTATTGCACTATACACTAATAATTACGAAAATGAGTCTTATAGGTCAATGATAACCATATGGATATATGAATCAAGATAAATTTGAGTGTCTGTTTCTTCTAAATAGATGGAGTTGTAAATGGATTCCTAATCTTTCTCCGAAGCTGGAGATTAAACTCTACAAGTAAAGTAAAAAAAACATGACGTAAAAATTTAGTCTGGTGACTAGTATACCGACGTTAAAATGAATAATTTCTAAAGGTATAACATGTAAATCAATAGATCGATAAATATGAACTACTTTACGATCTATATTTTTTCGTGATTTTCTCGATAAATATAGAGCAAAAAAATACGAAATAAAATTATACATTTCTTATTGATTATCACACCACCGTAGTAAAGCTCAAAAATTAACATAGAGAACACCGGAGAATTTCAATTTTTGTACTTCTTACTTACAACTGTTGCCCCTCATGGAAGAGTATAGACTGCCCACTAGCATTCTCCAACAAACTCTGTCCTGGATAATCCTTTACAGTTGTTTCCAGTTTCTGTTCATTCTTCTGATACCTGTTTCCGATTCCTAACGTAATGTGTTCTTTGGCATTCCTCTTTTTCATTTCCTTTCAGAGTTCCAAGTTAACACCTGCCTCGTGATGTAGTTTGATTATTTCCGTAATGCATATCCTATCCGCCTCCATTGTCTCCTCCTTTACTCCGGTTACTGCCAGTCCCAAGCACGGATAAAGGGGGAGGATTGGGTATGCGGTCAGCAACCTCATCCCACCGAAAACAACCTTGCTAAATAACGCTAACTAGAATAAACAATTCAAACCATTTAAACTCTGTCCTAGGAGTTGAAGGGAGAATTATTACGCCTCATGGTGAAAGCTGAGATTCTTTAGAAGTGACGAGGCCGGTGCCCCTTCTAACAACCAAAGCAACAATTAATATAGGTTCAATTCCTGTAGCTATTTGAAGTCAGAATTTAATATATGAATTTACTTTTATTACAGCAAGAAGGATAGATTTTATTCAGTTGATTCCTTTTACAAGTTTAAACGGAGTAAGTACGATATTATTTGAAAAATAAGATGGATCTACTGTATTTCATTGCTTTCTTTTCAGCTACATACAGGCTAATAAGTTTAGTTAAAGTAAAAATTAAAAATTGAATAACCCTTCAATACCGAATGAGTTATTTAGTAAGGATTCTTTATAATTGTTTAAGTTGATAGTTTTAGAGCTTCTATGATAATTTCATGATGTAATACAACGATTAATTGTGTTTGAGGCGGCTTGTCGATGGATCCTGAAGTTATTGAGAAAGGTACTGTCCTAAGTCTACTTCAACATCTCAAACCTTAGAAGTCCAGTGGTCCTGACGATATTCGTCTTAGGATCATGAAAGCCCTGTCGGATGTAATTGCTGAACCTATAGCCATGTTGTCTAATATTTCTCTGCGACGGTCCAGACTACCAAGAGACTGGAAAAACGCAATAATTAGTTCGGTGTATAAGGCGGGGAGCAGTGAATTAGTTAGCAACTATAAGCCTGTAAGTCCAACCAGTGCAATTGTCAAACTGATGGAGAAGATTATCCGGATGGCTGTTATAAACTATGTGGAAGAGTATAATCTTTTATCTAGTGAACAACATGGTTTTCGGAAAGGCCTATAGTGCTTGACAAATCTACTCACTGTAAGAGAAGATGGGGCTACAGCAAAAGATCGAAATATTCTTGTAGATGTAGTTTTATAGATCTAAGTAAAGCCTTTGACAAGGTCTTCCATTCTGGTTTTAGATTAAAACTGGAAAGTTTTGGAATCCATTATGAACCCATAGACTGAATAAGTGACTTTCTCAGTGATAGGAGACAGGGTAAGGGTAAATTGAGCTCTCTCAGCGTGGGAACCTATAAAACGTGGAGTTCCCCAGAACACAGTCCTTGGTCCCCTTCTCTTCTTACTTTATGTAAGTGAATTATCGACTGTAGCTAAGTCACCCACTCTACTCTTCACCTATGACATAGAGATTTGGAGATCCATATACAGCATGTAAGATAGAATAGTATTACAGGATAATCTCAATTCATTGGTGCATGGATGGGCGGATGGTCACTAGAAGTGAATTCTAATAAGTGTGGTGATGCAATTGAATAATTATGATGATCCATATCACTACGCAATACATGGAGTTTTTTTTATCCAAAGTAATGGACCATAAAGATTTCGAAGTCATGATAAGCAGCGACCTCAAAATTACGAGCAACTGCAAGGCTGCTGCCAAAGGCTTTATGTTATTATAGCCTATTCGTAGGTCTTCCCAGCACTCGGACTAAGAAATATTGAGCGTTTTATACCCGACTTTCGTGAGCCTGCATTTGGAATAGGGAATTCAAGCATGAGACGGGTATGCTGGAACCAGTCCCACGCCGAGGGACTAAAATGGGAAAAGGTCTATCTGGCCTATCTAGTGAAGACAGACTGGAACACCTCAACTTATTTCTGTTATCATACCTCAGATTATGAGGTGATCTAACATTGTACTGAACGATAACCTTGGTAATAATATGTCTTATCTCCTCCTTCTGTTTAGGACTGACCATTTGGGAGGACATTTAAAGAAATTTCAGAAACCGAGATCAAATCGTCTACGTCTGGAGTCTCGTTTCTCGCACCGAGCAGCGAATTACCGTAATCCTCTACCAGAACACGTAATATCAGCACCTTCTGTTGATATATTCAAAACGAGATTGGACCTCCACAGTCTTATAAAGTGTAAGGATCAATATAGGTCGATAGATCTTCTATCCCTATTAATGAAGACTGAAAAATATAGGAGGTTTACAGAGAAAGAGACAAACTTCTGAGTTATACTAACCAGACTGGCACTGTAGTTAACTGAGGGAAAAAAGGTTAAAATATCTGTTTGCTTCTGTCCCAAAAGTTGATGAAGACTAACCACTGACTTTTTTCAAACCAGAGATCAGATTCATGATTTATAATTTCATTGGCTTCTACTATTATTACTACACTAAGGTTGGATTGTTGGTTAAACACCTTGGATGAGTTTATTGCGTCGACATTGTGTTAATGTTATAATGCGAAATATAGCGTATTGCGATAGGACTACGCGAAATTCTACCGATTGACCAAATTCAGATATCCTAGTTCGACCCCAATACTGTTTCCCAACTCCAATAAATCAGAACACAGCCGTTAAATGAGAATTGTTTATGGGGTCAGCAGCAGAACAAAAATGGTTTACAGACAAGGCATATTTATACAGTTACGATGACTATTATCAGTAACCAATGGAAAGGAAGGACACGTAAAGGTTATAATTAGGACGACTCAAAATTGACCAATAGGGAAACGACACATGGAAGTCATAGTTAGGACACTGTAAATAATGGCCAATAGGAAATAACATGCGAATTATGTGAAGAGTCTGAAAACATACCATTTTACATTCGAGATAATTTTTGGGATATTCTTGTGAATATCCTAACACCTCCCCTTGGAAAAAATTAATAGCGACGCAATCGTGGGTTTACCTGACAGTTCTTTGGTTTTCTTCGTTTGCGCTTTGACCTCCTTCGAGGTAACGACGAAGAACCTGAAGAATGTTCTGCTTGGTTAGACGACTCAGTTGCCTCCGTTGTAGGCATCGGCGGAAGTTGAAAAGTATCTAGCAGTAAGTCGAGGGGAACTCGGTTAATAATTCCAACTTTTTCTTTGGCATCTCTTGGCCGTAGTTGATTATGATGCCTGGTCCAGATTTCTTGGTTTACTCTGACCTCATACATGACCTTCCCCTGTCTCTTTGCGACTTCACCCTCTATCCATCTATCATACCCATGTCTATAGTCCCGAACATACACTTTCGCACCAACTTTGTGGGGAATTCTAGTGTTCTGCATTCGGGGATTCTGCCGGGTTACTCGCCTGGGTGCCATCGCACTATGGATTGTTCGTAGCTTCCAACCAGGCTGGAGGAGTTCGATGAATCGATTTTGGAGGTCTGTAGCATGCTGTTGTGTAGTAGCAGGAGTTTGTACTTGATTACAGATAGTGCTGATAGGAAGATTGGCAAGACCAAGTTCTTCGAACCAATCTAAACCCAGAAGATTGAGAGGGGATTTGGTGATGTAGCACGTACCATTGAAGGTTGTACCTCTGAACGAAATACAGCAGTTAAGTTCACCATGAAGGCGGAGATGACCACCACATGCACTAACGGCTGTCTGCGAAGATGGTTTGATGGGAGGTTGACCCAAGGTTCGCCAAGTTTCTTTTGACAGAATAGTGATATCTGATGCAGTGTCCAACTGCAATCGAACTGGCTGACCATTGATTGAGAGGGTTAGAAATTTGCGTCGCGTGGCGGCATGAGTGTGAAAGACTGCTGCTAAACTCCTTGATGAGGGAAGCTGCTTTTTAGTATAACGACGTTGCGTCTGTGCATTTCGACGACTATTGGGTCGATGGGATTGACAAAAACCGCTTTTGTGACCAACTTTATGACAGCGATCGCACAGCTGCTGTTTGAATGGACAAAATTTCACATAATGCCAGGCTCCACAGTGCCAACATGGAGAGGGGGGCTTCTTGTGAACCGGTCTGGAGTGATTAGAGAAAGAAGGAGCATTGGCTTTCGTAGGACCACAGGTTGTTGATCTCGGAGATTTGTTCTGACGTTGGACAGCGTGAACTTCGCAACCACCCTGGCCCCCAGATTGGACCAAAGTGGTGTCACGCTGCAGGTTGACAATGCGTTGATACTCGTCGGCGATTGCATTAAGTGTCAGCGTAGGGTCTTGTTCAAGGCGGTTCAGCAATCGAGTTCTGATGTCGGAGAATTTGGGTGACTGAAGACTACATATGAATACGAGGGATTTGAATTGGTCGTCGGTAAGGGATTTGAGCTTGAACCGTTCGCACTCACGGTTGACAATGCCAACATGGGTTAGGAAGTCATCGGACTCGTTCATGACCAGTTTTAAACAGCGATAGCGAGTATTGAAAAGTGAAAGATGGTCACCAAAAAGTTGGCTGAGAGTTTGAACAGTGGCATCGAAGGAACGGTCTCGTGGGTTCTGCGGTAGAATGTAGTTGCAATATTTATCAAGCTCTGATGGACCAAGTTTTCGAAGGAGAAGACGCACCTTCCACGAATCATCTCTGTCAGCAAGGTCGACTTTAAAAAGATCTTCATAACGTCTGAACCAGGTATCAAATGTAATATTGGCATCAGGATCATAAAGAAACTCTGAAATACTACTGGTAATACCGTCGACTGATTGAGGGATTGTTGGTGTACATGAGACTCGGGAAGAGATCTGCGTCTGAGTAAGCATCTCCATCAGCTTCAGCTGTTGCTTGAACAATTCTTCTAATTTAACTGGATCCATAGCTAGTCAGCAACTTGTTTGCAAAATCTCCGTCGCCAAATTGTTATAATGCGAAATATAGCGTATTGCGATAGGACTACGCGAAATTCTACCGATTGACCAAATTCAGATATCCTAGTTCGACCCCAATACTGTTTCCCAACTCCAATAAATCAGAACACAGCCGTTAAATGAGAATTGTTTATGGGGTCAGCAGCAGAACAAAAATGGTTTACAGACAAGGCATATTTATACAGTTACGATGACTATTATCAGCAACCAATGGAAAGGAAGGACACGTAAAGGTTATAATTAGGACGACTCAAAATTGACCAATAGGGAAACGACACATGGAAGTCATAGTTAGGACACTGTAAATAATGGCCAATAGGAAATAACATGCGAATTATGTGAAGAGTCTGAAAACATACCATTTTACATTCGAGATAATTTTTGGGATATTCTTGTGAATATCCTAACAGTTAAGTATCTAATAGTGGCGTGTTGTTGGAATATGAGGCTACAGGTTTGTGTGAATGTTCTTAACAAAAGGTGTAAATATCCATTTTTCTGTTCTTTCAATGTACATGCTTTTACGAGTATTTTTAAATTATTATATGGATTTGAAGATGTATAATGTCGTTTTACTTTCAGACAGTTGCTCTATGTTTGAGTAGGGTGGGAGTGCAACGTTTTTCATGAGAACACACAGACTTTGTTTAAGTAAAAACATGGAATCCAACTCCATTTCTATACTCACAAATAAGTGAAATGAAACCCAAATTCACACAAAGTGGAACTACTTATAAATGATTTCAGTAGCTAAGTTGTTGTTGTTGATGGAAATACATCCTTTATTTCAAAATTTCTTATTCTTACTGTATGAAACAGATAAATGACAGTATTTTTATTCTGATAAACAAGTTTAACTAATCAATCGAGAAGTCCTGAGTTTCTCAAGTTCAGTAAGCAAATAAACCAAACAATAATCCGTCATGACGCTATCTCCAATGGTAAATTGTGAAGATCTCAGCTCTCCAAGAGGAGAACCGCTGCCCAAACAACCTAGTGGTAACGTTCTGGTTGTGACAATAAATGATATCGGTCAGAACCTTACCAGGCTCATCAGTTTTCCGAAGAATCTGGATATTCTTTGCTGATAGGAGCTAAATAAAATGGGACCTTAGTTTATAGGTTTCTGATGATTTCATTCAATCACTCATCACAAAAATTTAATTACTACAATATGGATTTACTTGTACCGCAATGATATGCAGGTAAATCCAGCTGACGAGCCCCAAATAGACGAAACGCCTGTCCTGGATTCCACTGTTAGCCACTATCCATCTTTGCTTGTAACATTTGTAATGTTAGGTCGACATTTTCATAATGTGCATAAAACACTTATTTTAATCTAAATTTTTACAGTTTATATCAGGTAAAAACAAATTAAAGGGCTATGTCAAGCATTTACCCAATAATTCTATTTATTTGCACAAATTAACGTTTATATATTAATTTTTAATATTAAAATGAAATGATACATACAGCTTCTTAATAATTGATTGATATCCTAGTGACATAAGTAAATATTTCATTATAGAATAGACTACTGGATTAATTCACAAGAATAAAACAGAGAGTAATACTTCATATGTCAGTCAATCGAGTGTACGACTTTCTTCTAAGGTCATTAAAAAAAAAAAAAAATGTATTTAGGTCAGTCACAAATTATTTGACAAACTGTCAAAAGCGCAGAAATATATTATGAAATAAATAAAACTTATCATTTGAAATAATCATAAGGAGTTTACCATTTTTGGTTCAATGATCAATGTACACCAATTGGACTTAATAACCTTTAATTATTTAGTAGAATATGATAGATAGTTAGAGAAAAAAGTAAGTGAACAGTTCAGTAGTTTTATAAATTACTTTAATGAAGTTACATCAGATGATTCAGTGGTATATTTAAAATCTCCTGATTATAAATGACAGTGTTGTCCAAAAGTCAGGTTTGACTAGTAATCTTTTTTAACTGTTCCCCCCTCTCTCTTACTTGTGCATACACACAAATATTTCTGAAAGAAAACATTGATGTAGTGTAAATAAACATAGCAGAGGAAATATTTAAAAAAAATTTTATTTTTGAAAATTATGATCAAGTATTAATATGTCACTCAAAGTTTTTCCCCTATTTTTTCCTACCATATTCACATATTTAATAAATAGATTTGTGTACAAGTTTCTAGGGTGGTTACTATCATTACCATTAATACTAATTAATGATGAGTGGTCATCAGGTTATGTATTTTAAATTGGGTTGTAAAACAAAATAACACATAAAATATTTATAGTAGTTAGAATATTGGAAAATAAAAATCAAGTATCCCAATATTATTATTATTAAAATATGTTTTCATATCAATGAATTTAAATTGTTTACAGTTTTTTCACTTTGTTTTTTTAATAGAGGAAAAAAATACCGGGAATAAAAGGTGAACAGAAAAAAAGCACAACTTTAAATACATTAGATTATTAATGAGTTTTGTAAATCTAATCTAATCATTCTTTTATTCAAGTGTAGATATTTTTTTGAAGTGTTATAAACAATAAATAAATGAGTAGTGTAATGATCTTGATTAAAAATTTTATTCATAGTAGAAAAAAAACTTTTAACACGTAGAAAAAAATTCATTTGTATTTAATTGGAAACGCAAAATATGATTAATTTCGCGTTAAAATATTCTTAAAAATATTTTCAACCTAATACAAGATTATTATCAGAAGAGGTTTTGTGGATATTATAGTAATTTTAATAGTTTAGATCATGAATCAATTGAAGCTAGACCACAATGGAAAACCTAGAAGCATTGGACGGCCGTTTTGTCCTATTATGGATCGGTTGAAGTTAGACATTAACACCGTTGGATGCCGGCTCAGTGGTCTAGTGGTTAAGCGCTCGCGCGCGAAACTCATAGGTCCCAGGTTTGAATCTTGCGAGGCGGGATCATGGATGCGCCTGCTGAGGAGTCCCATAATAGGACGAAACGGCCGTCCAGTGCTTCCAGGTTTTCCATAGTGGTCTAGCTTCAATTGATTTATGATCTTAACTAATAAAATTAATACAAGATTATTGTTAACAAATGATTAAATGACACAGTCTATCGTTTCTATGAGTTGAAAACGATAAAATTATAATTTTACTATAAGCAAAGATGAATGGTGGCTAACAGTGGAATCCAGGACGCACACGTCGTCCTATCTGGGGATCGTCAGCTGGATGTTCGTTCATCCTAGAGTTGATGTTCACTCGGGTACTCGAACCCAATACCATTAGCTTGAAACGCTATTGCATTATCCCCTTAGCTACTTCATAAGGTTTGTTAATAACCCGTAAGCTTAAAAAAAGAAGAAGGGCATTCATAAATTTATCATTATCAAGCATTTTATCTTGAAGTTCAGTTAGTCTAATGCCGTAGTTCAATCAATTAGAATTCTGAAGGGAAACGGAAAAGGGCAAGACCAAAGAATACAATACATCGGGAATGTAAAGTAGACATGAACAGAATGAATAATAACTGGAAAGGATTTGCAGGACATAATAGGTTGGAGATTCATTGTCACCAGCCTATTCTCCGCCACTAGGAATAATAGGCCTAAGTAATTAAGTAAGTCTTTACTGAGGGGCATATTGTTTAACTGTTATATCATTGAAACATCACGAAATAACATCATAAATGTTCAGTTATTCCTCAGTCATTACTATACGAGATTCTACATTAAAAGCGGTTGCAAATTACTTAAACAACTCAACGTAATTACATTATAAAAAGTGTTACGTAAGTTCCATTCTATATGGTCGGAACCCAAGTCTAAAAGTTATTGCCAACCAAGCAAATAAATGTATATGTTTAATTGTCATTACATAGCTGAAAATGAAACTGTACATTTTCTAAAACAGTCAAATAGAAATTGTGTGAAACAACTATTGACAATTAGCGGTAATTTAAAAAGTATTTACAAGCATTAGGCTGTGTTCGCTCGAAATTCGCAAGTAAATATCACATGTTCATTTGTAGCTTCATGTAATGGTTACATAACATTTGATTAACCAGTTCATATATTAGTCCTGTAACAGATTTTATTCTATCACACAACCACATGACTGATCTTAACTTTTGAACAGACCTTAATAACTCAAAAAGCACGTAACCACTGTCATTTTGTCCTTCTAATAACCAAATTTTCCTAGAAATTCCTAACCTTCACTACATATATCTTTCATATTTATATCCATGAAATCCTTTACTTACATTGTTCGTGTATGTTTGTATTTGTTTGTACATCTATTATGCTACCCATTATCTGTCTCCTTGTCACACTACGCATTATTGACCGTTGTAATTGTGAGTATTGTTAGTTGGCACGTTTTCCGTCTCTGATCCTCATTTCTTCGTCTGTCTCCCGAAATGTATGTTTAAAATGTAGATATTCTAAGCACTCATATCCACATTCTCATTGACGGGATTTATCGACAGAACATATACAATGTAAGTAGGATTTATATTTCATCTATATCTTTACGAATTTAACCATCCTGGAGTCAGATAACAGGCAAATCCTTGTATCATAAATAGTAATAAGTAATTTAAAGCTGTTGAGATAATTTGTAGCTCAGATGAAGTCTTTCAGTATTGAACATTTTTTAAATGCTTTCCATATATTAACGTTCCAAGATGCTGATAATTTTAGGGAAGTTTCATTCTCTGGCCTCAATGATCAGAGAACTTGTACTGTTGTTTTCCACAACATCATTACTAATGTCTACTTAAAGTACGATGATACCCAGAATGACAATCAATGCTTTAAAATTAAACTAGTCAGTGTGGAAAATAAAACCTCGCTAAAAGTTTAACTATGTTAAAGGTTTTAAACTACTTTGTAAAACTTTAAAACACACTGACAAACTAGACATAAATCTTAACAAATAGTTCATATATGTACAAAATTTAAAATTATTCAATAGTTTGTTAACACATTTTCTTTATTTTTTTGTTTAAGTAAAAGTATATACACAAACACTTATCACAACTAAAGAAAAGTTAAGGTCATACTCTATATAAGGCTATCGTTCAAGATTTTATGGGAAAAAAAAAATCAAAATATCAACTTGATAACATTAAGAAATTACACAGAAAAAAGTGGTAACATGGAATAGAAGAAAATTGATTTACATCTTCCGGTAAATAAATAGTAAACAGGGTATATAAAGCCATAAATAATAAATACTTTTCAAGCTGAACATTTAAGTTCAAAGTTAAAAATTAGATGTACATAATTTATTCTTATTAGTCTTGGAGATATAAATGAATTTACTATTATTTTTGATAAAGTTGAAAATCATTTATAGATGTGTGTGTGTGCATTTGAATTATCTCTTTCTTCTCATGTGATCAGCTTCGAGATGGATTACTTAAAGTTTAGCCGTTGAAATGAATCTAGTCAACTGATTGATACCTGGAACCAAAAATATAGTTTTATTCATATCAAAACATATGTACATCTATCAATCCAAAAGATTGAAAAGTCTATTTGTTCATCTAAAGTTTTTTTCACGCTAATATGTTTTCTCAATAAATGAATAAATACAATTTGATCAGTCTATTTAAAGGGGGAAGATAAATTACAGTACCCTTACAAACTACGTGCTATCATATATCTTTCAATCAAAATGCAATAGAGATTATCTGGCTATTGTTTTAATTGTCTTTTGACATTTTTATTGCATAACAGTTGTGTAATTCTACTCATTGTATTTAATAACTTTAATTTAAATCAACAGTTATTTCAGTCAGTAATCTATAGTAAACCATAGACATAATTTGCGAACAAGTAAGCTTTAATCTAATCCACCAAATTCTGCATCATAACTAGTCTATTTTTGTGTAATTTAATTGAGTAAGCATATATATACAATAGTATATAGGATGGATAGGATAATGAAGTAGTTTGGGAACCGTTTCTTATTTTGAGCCAATTGTAGTGTAGTAGACAAGACCACCAGTGGGGACAGTCGAATGTATTTGTGCACAAAATTACAGAATATCTGACAACTACACAGTAAACAGGTAATTTGCAAACTATTAATCAACTGTCTCAATTTTGACTGTTCCTTCTGCAAATATCAGTTCATCGTTTCTGATTTAATTATTTATGCATTTTTATACCAATTGCATTCCGTTACCGTTCTTTCCTTATCGATCTTCTACTGAAATACACTCAATGCCCAACCATTGTTATATACTACTTATGTGGATATAAGTAGTCAACACCACAGCAGAACTCAAATCTACGAACTTACTTAGTCACACCGAAGGAAGATGTGATTTAATGTCAATGTTAACACTTATTATACCACGGATTCAACATTTAAAGTTACTCGTAACCATACAAGTAGGTTATGGGTTGTATAAGTGAAACTACTTTCATCAATATGTGGTGTAAAGGATTAACAAGTATGAAAATGGTGAGTATCAATAAAGCTGATACTTCTGAGCCAACAGATTATTTTGAAGAGTTAACTGTTGGGTTTTTCGGTAAAATTCACTATCTTAAACCTAAAACGGTTAATAAAATAATAATAATAACAATTGTTTACATTACCATATATTGTGCACAAAAAACTCTTTATCCAACGTGTTATCATTATATTTTCAGAAATATTATTTCAATTCATTATACTGTTAATACTTTCGGATTTCTGCTACCCGCTTTCAAATAAGAAAAACAATCGTATACATGAGGAGGGTACTTGTTAAATAAATATTTGATGAGCAGAACGACTTATTCAATTTATCAATGTTAGCAATTGTAGAAATTCAATCAGTATTTTATCCTGAAAGTATGTCTCACAACTGTTAGACTTATCAGTAAACAATATCAATAGTGACATAGAAACTGTTGGTCTGTCAGTGATATACATTTATGTTAGGAATGTTTCTAATCAGCTATTGTAAAAATGAATTGTTTCAAGCAACTATTTTGTTTATTCCAGCAGCAATGGTTATCTTATGCCGGTATTATTTACTGATTTAGTTAACAGTCAGTTATCAACGCGAATAAATTATGTTTAAATTTGGAACCCAAAAATGGTTTATACTGTAAACAGTTAAGGAGTGTAACTAAAGTAAATAAATCTAGAATAATGTATAATGTCTGTCTGAAATATTTTTTTATTGTAAGCTACTGATATTATCAACTTTCAATTTTCTTTGTTGCACACCATGTTATTGACAATAAATGTTTATGATCATGTAAACATCTAATGTGAAAAAATTAAGGTTAGGTATAAATTATTGTTCTGTTTATTGCTTCACAAACAGAGATTTTTTAAATCAGAAATTACATCTAGAAAAAGAGTGTATCCCAGGCTAAGACAGAGTTTATTTGGACATACATTTTACACTCTTCTTCAAACTAATAAGGAATCCAACGTTTTAGCATTGAAAACATGAATTCATTGTCGGACCGTTTTGGAAATTTCAATTTGAAAAAGTTGATACTTTATTTATACAACTTTTTTGTTGAGGTATAATTACCTTAAGCCGATAACAGTTGGGAAAACACTAAAAGTAAAATATCATATTCAGTGCTTAAATGATCACTACTTTTTCTCCAAGATTCAGAAGTTCGTGACCAGACTACAAGAATGATCGGCTGTAGATGCCGACAAGATAACTTATACTAGATAGTAGGATTTGTCCAACACTCTCTGGTCTCACCGTTTCAACAGGCGATATCAGCAAGTGATGTTAATGATCTTCTGAATATTATGGTCAACTTTATTTAAAAGACTGTGATACCAATCGGAAGTATGAAACTACAACC
Organism: Schistosoma mansoni; assembly: GCF_000237925.1. NCBI lineage: Eukaryota > Metazoa > Platyhelminthes > Trematoda > Strigeidida > Schistosomatidae > Schistosoma > Schistosoma mansoni. The sequence goes on along the minus strand of NC_031495.1, from coordinate 41,014,814 downwards.
GCTGAAAGAGCTAAAGATCATTCCTCGTGGGTAAATAATGCAAAATTTCTAGTTATCGTATTTGAAAATGTACATGCAAAACGATTCCTGATATTTGTGCGTGATAATGTTGACATTTTGAAGTATACAGTAGACTGACATGAATACGTAAATCATAAATGCATCTCGCTTGTCTTTTTTTACCAAGTGGCTTCCTTAAGCTACGCACACAGGATATTTAAACTTTTGACTCATAGTCACCTAGAGACTTGTAAACCAATAATCACTAAACTGTGGTTAAAATAATTCACTTTATTCTGTTATTTTAAAATGTCTCCCCTGAAATTTCACTGATGATCAATGTTTTGTTTAGATTGTAGAGAAAAGTTTCCGAATGTGTTTTTATTAAACTTTATGTATGACACTATGTTTGCTAAATGTTCGTTAATATAATACCCAGTGATGGTACTTATGGCTGTCTCTAATCTTCATAGTGCGAAAAAATAAGGTTTCCATCTATTTTTAGAGTATAGTATAATGATAAATCACTTACTAATCGAAGTTAAATTAAAACAATCACTTTTCAGTTACATCAGAGAATGCTCCTAATTAGACGACCAAGAAAAACCAGAAAGTACTGGGCAGTTGTCTCATAATAATTTGTGGTTACATAAAATTACAAACCCACGACCCCGTCGAGGATCTAAACCAGAAACTTCAAGTACTGCAGCGTACAATCACCTACTGAACCACTGATCTGGGATGCCTAACTTCAATCACTATGTAAAATTGCTCTTTCTTTTCAATGGTAGTCTAACCAATTTCATTCAAGGATGTAAATTTAAATCTAACAACCTCTACAAACCATTTCCACCAATAATAATCAAATTCCCACTGGAAATACTATCGAGGGATAGTTTCCTGAGTTCTAGTGAGAAATCAACCTAGTCGGGTGTGAAAGAATTACCAACTAATGACGTTCGAATATGTTCGAGCAATATTTGAGTAAAAGTTGTAGACTAATGAATCCTAGCTTTGTGGTCTACTGAGTAATCACTCGAAGCGAGACTTGGAGGTCCTGGCCCCTGTACCCAACTGCGTCTTAAATACACAGCGCTTTGGAGCCTCCAAAGGTTGCGGAACATCTGGGTAGTATTTCTAGGCTTCCAGTGATTCTTTAGCTAAGGTCAGTCTGTTATGGAAACTAAAAAGTTCAGCTAGCTCCCTAAATCCTCTACGTTAATAAAATGATGATTCATTCCTTTTGTATTAAATAATTAGTTGTTCCTATTTTGACTGTATTTACAAATATTTGACTTTTTAAATTAGTTTTTAGAATAAAGTAAAATCATTTAGATCATTATCAAGAATAATCAGAATCATGAATTAACTTCATAGTCCAGTTAATATGTAAGAACAGCGTCGGTCAACACTTACATGCACTAACAGGCACTGAGCAGTTGGAGTTTGAATATCAAAGTGGGAAATTACAAACCCTTACTAATATGTGTAGATGTTTCAAAAGTGATCATAATTTTCTGTTATTCATTTTACATTACTTTATGTTAAGCCAACGTTTGATATATATGGTTGTAACATTGTGGCGAATTTTGTTGATGTCTAAGAATACAAATAAATTACGTTTTAAGAATATGAGTGTCAAACATTAAAAACCATTTAGGAAATTAGAACAATTTAGTGTTTTGTGCAATATTAAACTTGTTTAATACTCACCGCTGTTGAACAGCATGGAGAAAGAGAAAATAACAAAGAAACCAAATTTAAGATGGATAAAACAGGAGAATATATTTTAAGAGTTAAGGAATGAACTAAAATGAATGTTAAGCAAATTAATTATGCGTTCAGTAGATTACTAATGATGTTATCTTTGAGTTATAGTTGTAATTTCTGACCAAGAACTGGACTAACTAAAATCACATCTTGAAGAATGTCGTTACTAGTAGCAAAACAAATGTAATTGCAAAAGCGCTCTTACAAAGAAGCACAATGAACCTATTAATATGCTTCTGAAAGATGTAACAATAACAATTAAAAAAATCTGACAAAGGATTAAAGACTGTTCTTCTTAATTAGAATGATTGCATTGACAAAGTGAATATAATGTTGGATGACAAATTAATGTATAAGTTTATTGAAGCTAATATTGCAGGTTACTTTTGTTTTATTTTAAAATTCTAAATACACGTACTTATTTACTTAGGCCTGTTACTCCTAGCGGAGGAACATAGACTACTGATCACGAATCTCCAATCTGCTCTGTCATGGGCAATTCGTTCCAGTTATTCTCAGTTGTTATTCATTTTTTTAATGTTTGCTTCCGATTGTCGACACAGTATGTTCTCTAGTCTTCTTCTTTTCCGTTCTCCTTCAGGATTCTATGTTAGCGCTTGCTTCTTGGTGCATTTTTATGATGTCCTACCCACCTTCAGTGTCGTTCCCTGAATATACATGCTATGATTTTAAACTATCTATTTTTCCTTAAACCTGGTCACCCTTTGGGTTATTAATTTGGATATATAATTGTTAAACCTCAAGTGAATTTATTGAAAGAATATTCTTCGTTCATATATTCGTGTTCTAATATGATGGGGATTTTCAAACAATTAAAAATAAACTCATCTTCATTGTTTTAATGAACTGTTAACTGATGGCGAGCACTATGTGGCTACCATACATCTTGTATCATCTATATCACCAGTTAGTTACTTCTTTAATTAGTACCAAATTTTGTTCTAGTTCCATTTAGCCAAAATATCAATAAATATATTGATCAACTATGTGTTTAGTGCACTTTCAAACTCAACAAATAAATATGTCATTCAAACTGTTTCTGATATAATCAATTTAACTATAAGCTTTTGGACTAATACTTCTACTGCTTCTTATACTTTATATTCATGTAAATGATCAAGTAGTTGACATCCTGTCAAATCAATGTTTGGTAATATTAATAATTGTTTAACTTAGGAATTGTATATTTTATAATTCCAGGATAACATGGATCACTTCATAACCTATATGTCAGTTAATTTTACAAATTATTTTTGAATCGAAACAATGCACTTCTTATTTATCTATCATCAATAACAGGTCACAAAATGTGTTCTATACATTTCTTCTTGACATTTAATTCTAAATTAAGAAAACGCATTGTATTTAAACCATTTCTAGCTGAATAAAAATAACACCGTTGGATACCGGCTCAGTGGTCTATTGGTTAAGTGCTCGCGCGCAAGATCGGTACGTCCTGGGTTCGAGTCTCACGAGGCGAGATCGTGGATGCGCGCTGCTGAGGAGTCCCACAATAGGACGGAACGGCTGTCCAGTGCTTCGATGTTTTCCATGGTGGTCTAGCTTCAGTTGACTCAAGATTTCAACTATATATAAAAATACCTTTGTTGAAATGGATTTTTTTTTAATATTCAGAAGAATGTTAAAGAAATAAGAAAACCTATAGGTTAGAAGTTCGATCATGTCTATGATGCAGTTAAATCAATGATAATATTGACTGTTGGTTGAAGTTTAAATATTGATCGTTGGATCCTTATTCAATTTTCGTTCAGTATTACACAATATGGGAGATCTGATGGTTTAATGTTAGGTTGTTTGACGATTCCTAGATTAGGTTGAGAAATTTTTGTAGGGTTTACTGGTTTACAGTGGTTTTCTAGATAATATACTTATGAAGATAAATTTTAGATTAAATAACCATCGCAAAATTCTCTGGCTTAATATAAAATCTTTAATATAGTACGTTAGAAGTATTATTCACTATGACCGTAGTTGATGACATAGGGATGTCAAAACTCATTGTTATAGAAAATTGTTCCAGAGCACATCCATTTAATGAATGTACTCAGAGAATTTCGGCGTATGATTAACATGTACTTTTTTAAAGTATAACAGAACCAATTGAATACTCAGTGTTTATTATCAACCCAATTCCGAGAGGTCTGGGTCAGTAAATGACTCTGTATTTCATGTTGTGTATAAGAATTTGTTTTTAATGGTGATATTAATTTTAGATTATCTGACGCCACTTCCTAAAACTCAGCTCGGTGATATTAACATCAAGGAGTTTGATGATTTTAATTTAGAACTTGTAATGAATTGTGGGTTTGTAATGTTGACAACCATATATTATACATTTCGTAAACTAAGAGTTCAATATCAATCAATGATCCCTTCATTCAAGCATTTATTTTTCAATATCTTAATTAGTATAATGTGAACTAATTGAAATCTGGCTACGTGGATCACTCTCATATATAATTAAAATGGAAACCTTAATGATAATTAAGGTGTTTATATAACTGTTTTTGCCTGCTGTTTGATATAGTGTGATGTATGCTACTTATGTATGTCGACATAAGTAGTATGTAGCACCAGTCGGAAGTAGAAAACCTAGCAACAGAGGAGTTAGGAAGATCGAGTTGAAGAAGAAAGAAAGGAAAATAGGAAGGAATTGTGAATTGTAAGAATCATATAGAATGCGAAGGACAGTTGATGGAAGATTCGTAAATGAAGTATTTAAGGTATTGCCATTGTATTTTACGACGATAGTTTGTAATTTTGTATTAAACAGTAAATTGGTTGTCACCCAACTGAGTTTTAGTTCACAACAATTGTAAGGGAGTTACTTTAACTATCTATCAAAGACCTTGCTGGTGATGATTAGCTTCTTATTTAAAAACTTTAATTATCAGACGAATAATTCCTGAATAGTGTTTGTCACAAACACCAATCATCAGTCTGATCTGTGATCTATAGGAATCTTATTCTCCCTTTTATAATTCACGCTAGTAAGCTGTTTCAACACATTAACATCTGTTAAAGCAAGCAGTTCGGTTAGGCAGTTCTATTAAAAAAGTAAGTGTAGTGTAATTCATTCTTCCAAGTTAACTCAACACTTATTCTGTGTCAATTTAGTAAAACAATAAGGTTAATGTACTACTAAATCTAAAGGAAATTATAGCTAATATCGAACTTAAAGCGGAAGTTATAGCAACCCTTCCTCAACTTTTTATTAGTATGACTTTTGCCAGAATACATTTGAAGGATCAAGAAAAGCCCATTTTATTTTCATTAGTTAAGACGTTTGATCTACTGTGTGTGCTAACATGCCAGTTTGATTGAACGCATATCTTCATCCTATTGTTCATCTGTTCTCTCATTGGTTGTAAACACAGATCGCACGACAACTTACGCATTGATTTGCACTGATTAAAAAACATAAAACTATACACATACATTCTTCCAATTCACTTGCTCCCAAGTCTGCTTGCTTATCGCATACTTGTGAATTTAATTAATGAACAAAACACGCTTTCCTAACGCAGCTAATATCCTGGCTTCTGAATATCCTTATTTGAATTCATAATGATACCTAAATAATAAGCTTACTGAAAAACACATTTAACGGGTCATCACGTTTTGAAGTTGAAATGGAGGAAGTAGCTACTACTAACACAGTAGTTCATGGCTCAGTAAATCAATTTGAACCTCATATGCGGTGACTAAGATTGAAGATTTTGAACTACCAGAGTTTTGAACATAAAATCAACTCAAGTAACGATTTCATTTTTCCGAAAAAATCGCATTGGCGAATTAGTTTGATATACAATTAAGTGTAATACATAAAAATAGTATTCTATAAAATCAGAGTGTGATATTTTTTAATTTACTACAAGATTACTAGTTTGTTGTGTATTTTATTATACCGCCCTCTCTACGTAATTTATTAGTGATAGTAAGCTTGGCACCAGTATTAAGATGTAGAAAACACCTGATTGAAAGTTTTAAATTTCATTCATGAACCTCTTTGGGTTCACCAACATGTCATGTTTTAAAACTCGATGAAACTAATGGTCTTTCAAAGATTTGAATTTCCTTCCAGAGATGTAGAAAATCAGAGACATTATTGCACAGACATTTTGGTAATACAGCGGGCAAACACCGTGAAAGCACTTATAAATATATAATGATTAAATGTTTTCTTTGATGTTGGGAAACATGGAAGGTTTCTTTTTTTACATGCCTTTCGACTTTTTAACTGTATTATTTCCATTATATACAAAATATTCAGTGCTCAATAGATCTTAAATTATCAAGTCGAATACTAGCAGTTATATTTAGAAAGGTGTTTACACTTTTGAGAGGACATCATGTATTCTTTGATGTTTTCACAGTTTTTCATATTAGTTTTGTCAATATAGCAGGTAAAGCGAGTAGTTGTAAAATTTTCCCGTAACATAGTTTGTATGTCTAAACATGAAACGTTATTGGTCAATTTTAAAATAACCAATAATCCATTCAATAATTTTGATTTGATATGTAATTTTTATTTACCCATTTTACAACACACTTTCAAAAACGGTAATGAGTGGTGAATTATAACTGGATGGAAAATAATCAAAAATCATTTTTAAGGACATTGGTCTAAGGAAAAGTGAACTTTGTGCTTACAGTTATTTCTGCAGAAAGTATTTTATTGACATTAATTTCTGTGCTTCTATGAATGACCCTGAACATTTTTAGGTGCATGACATATTATTATTCAGGAAATTATACTTTAATTTACAATCGTTAGTTTAGGCAAAAATAAAGTAAACAGATTAAGAATATTCAATGCTTGAATCTCCGTATCCTTCAACTCAAGGTCGTAAAGCTATTCGTACGTTAACTGCTCCATTATTTTTTAATAATCCTGAAAATATATGTGCTACGAATAAAGATCTATTGCGATATTGTTTGGATTCACCAACTACAACATCTCAGCCAAATCTAAATGGTCGTGTATCGAGGTCAAATATAAGCTCTAGTAGTGATCATATTGGTCGTAAATTATCTGTAAATGGAGTACATGAAGTTAGAGATCGATCCCTTCCTGGTACAATTTCAAAACAAGAAGTTCATTCGGTTTATAGTTTACATCAACATCGTAAAAACACATATATTCAAATTCGAGATCCTATAAATAATGAAAATCGATCACCATCAAGGCAAACACGAAGGAGAGAAGTTATACGTTGTTGGAGTCGAGAAAGAATCACAAGAAGTGAAACTGTCTTAAGTATACGTCCACCTTCATCAAAACAAACTGAAAGGAATGTAGAAAGTAATAATTTATGCAAATCCCGACTTACTGCTTCAACATCTGCTTTTAATAATTCTCATTTCTTGCCCATAATAAATAAAAGTGAAAGTTTTTCATCACTTCCGACTGCAATACGTCATATTCCTATTCAATTAGCTGATAATCATCTAGCTGATACACAATCAATAACTAATGATGCATTAAAATCAATTCCAATTTCTAATCAATTTCCTGAAATTAAAAGACAGATTTCAAATAAAATACAAAAACTTTCTTTCTCATCTATTGAATATTCAGAGTACACAGACAAGTGAGTTTTATATTAAAGGTTGTTTTAACTACGCAGTTCTGATTTTTCTTTTTAACTCTATCTTTAAGAGCGTATTAGTTGTTTTCATGGTTTATTGGGTTAATTGATTTCATGGGGTAATCATCTTAGAAAATAATCTTAAAAAATTCAAAAATCTGGTTTTGTTAAAACTGTTATTAATCAAATGGTGATTTTAAATCTAACTATACTAAGCACATATCTAATTTTGTACGGGTTTGTAGCAGCATACACACACATAAAGGCTTGAACTAACAATTTACAGTTCTTTCTAGTTGATCTATTGGATCCATATTCCAAGTAACATTAGACGAAAGCTCCTGCTCGAAAATGATCTACATTTTATGAAAATGATAACAGATGGTCTAAGGTATTTTTTTTAGAATTTTTAGACCCAGAATCCATGTTCAATAATATAATTTTTAAGACATATCTGCAAACCGAAGGAAAGTGATATTCAAATATAATCATTGTCTTCAGGTGTTTTTCCAGAAATGCTACATTGCAACCTTTTGAATAACAACTAACCTTTATTATAATTATATTATGAACACTTCAGTGTCAGATTACATAGTTCTTGGTGGCATGCAGTTTTATTTAGATGAAATCCATTACTTAAATTAGTGTCCATATTAAAAACTTGGTGGGGTAGAACTAGAGTAAAAGTTGAGCTTAATTCATAATATTTATTACTATTTGGTTGTTATTTGTCACACGTTTTCACATAGAAATGAAAATGCCTAGGTTTCTTAAATCTGAATTTACTTATCGATGCTCACCATTTATTAGTTTAATGATAATATTTTGCTTGTGACTCTCTATAACATTGTAATTATCAACTATGATTCAAATGTTCAATATGGTTAACAATTGAATAAAGTCAACAGGTTGAATGCTAATCTTTCGGTTCTAATAGCAAGTATACATAAATTTAAATCTAAATATAACACAATAGTATTTCACGGCAAATGAGAAAATATATCCATCAGTTAAATAGGAATAATATATTTGTAAAATCTCAGCGAATGAATTTGAAGTAAATCCAACGTTTCGCCTGTTAATCTGGCCCAAGCTATTTCAAGGATTTATTTCAAATTCATTCGCTGAGATTCTACAAATATATTATTCCTATTTAATGTCTTACATCAACTCGGCGCTCAAATACTGTGAAACTATTCACTCTAATTTAGACGAAATCTCTTATATATACATCAGTTCTTGGCATAATTGTACAAATTGTCGGATAAAGTTAACATTTTAATGTATATTGTTAATGAAAGACTCCATATTTGATGTTAATAAATCCTATATATAAACTGAATTGATTTTGGATAATAAAATTTTTAAGTTTGGACATTCGATTGATCATCAAGAATTTATCCTTTTCAGTTTGATGAATATTACGTAATCGGAATATTTTGGTGTAACATGAAAATGAATATGTTCTTGATTTAAAGTTCAATGAATGTGTTCTTTTTCAGTAATGATAAATTATTGCCATCGTTACAAATTTCGTCACTATCTTGATATTTTTTTAGTCTCTATTTCTTCTTTTTTGAAAAAAAGTAGCCAGTACTACAAACAAAACAAAATGTCATCATAGGAACTAGCTAGTGGATAATGTAAATTCTGTTATTTTATCCTACAAGCCGAATTACATGCTTCCTATTTTTTTCTCTTTGTGCTACCTTTTATTTCATATATTGTATAGGAGAAATAGAACAAAGAGTTAACGATTTTCATTCTATTTCCTTTTAATCATATAGATAAGTTATCCATCATATTTTGCATCTGATCATTAGATAGATCATTAAATATAGTTATTAAGATTTACTTAATGAAGGGTACCAGTTTCTGACATTAAGACTGTTTGAATAGCAATTATCATTATTATTAATATACTATACTTAGTTAAATGAGCTGGGAAAAAATGAATAAATCTGTACTCAAGTTTTGTAAAACAGTAGTTTCCCACTGACCACGAATCTTGAAATGGTAATCATAAATTAATTGTCAAAAACATCACTTGAAATGTATAATATATATTTTTTTGGTTAATAAACTCAAGTTTAAAAAAAGAAACTAAAAGACACAAGTAAACAACAACAAGTGAATTGTTGGTTAATCTTCTGCATTGGAATCTGGACTGAAATTCTCTGGTATTTTTAGAATCGCCTCCATCCAAGATCTTAAGATTTACGCAGTAGAATGCGCGTCCACAATTGTCCACCTACATTGATATAAGGGGAGATTTGTCATGATGTTTGATCCCTAATTGATGTTTGTTCAGGCAAAGATGAAGAGTGTGTCGGCTTTGTCCGATGCAGCGTTTTTCTCAGTTGAAACACTTTATTTTGTGGATGATGTTCAGTTTTTCTTCTTTTGTCATTTTTTTCCTTTGTAAGCCCTTGGGTTGCTGCGACTGTAATTGAGAATTCGATCTGTGTGATTCAGCTTCAGATTTACTTCAGTCTCCAGTTTACCTGTGTCGGTTCTAGTGAATAATACATCCAAGGATGATAGCTTGTTGTTTGACTCTTGTTCCATTGTGAACTGGATGTCATCGAAGACGTTATTGATCAGATTGTAGGTGTTTTCCAGCTCTTTTTTTGACGATGAAGAATGTGTCATTCACTTAACAAATCCAAATTTTTGACTTGGTCACCGGTAAAATCGAGAACTTTTCGAAGCTTGGCACTCAGGTCAATCAACAGTCAACAAACACATTGAAATTGATCCAACTTATCAACCAATGATAAACATTGTGGACAAATATAAGACCAAGAATTAAGTCAATGGAAAATACAATCAAAGTAAAGAAGTTAACAATGATAGATTGAAGGTCAACAATAACCAATCAAGATCGGGGTTGTCAGGAAAAGCTGTTAGACATATGTGGAGAAATTCAAACACTTCATTTCTACCTGAAGTTTGTGCTGATGATGTTCAGAATAAAGATGAAAGCTCCACGACCAAACCATCCAGCTCAGAGAACAAAATCACTGAAATAATCGATCCCGTTTTTAAATATAGTCATACGATATCTAGAACTTTAGTCCCTTGATCTATGATACTAAACTAATACTTTTATAGCTATAATACGGTTTAAACTCATCAATGCTTGTCCATTCTTGTAACATTTATAAAATGAAGTTGACCTATTCAATATGTATGGAAATAAAACAGTAGTTGTTGACTATTACAATAAAATAATTGAACAAATACTTCTAAACAATATCGATTAATCTCTTTCTTTTGTTGATTATTTATACGTTTATATTTTTTTAACTGTTTCATCCCAGTAATTAGATACATTGATCTGAATCATAAAATAACAGCTATCAAACAATTCATCACATTAATCAGGTATATTTCTATGTGAATCAAAAAGAATTGGTATCTAATTATTAGTATTTGTTACTTTTTATCAATTCTGTACTTACTTTTTTAGCAAAAACAAAAAAAATATTTAAGTACTGAATAATGAAGTAGATACGAAATCCCTTACATTCATACTGCATTGTTTGAGATCCCCTCTTAAAAATTGAATTCTTTTCTCTGTTTTTATTAAAAAAAACAGGGAATCGGAGATTTTAAAAAAATAATAATCTTAAAAAATTGATAAGAGAAATAAATTATTCCCGGTATATTGTAAACCATTTTTATTGAAAGTCACGTGTATGACAAAGCTAACACAATAACAACTGAAAAGATTAAAACCAATACCGTATTTTTATGTATATCTGAATGCATAAATATTTATGTTTCTAGGTAGGGAAAAATTTGTTTTTTTGTGTTCTATTTTGTTAATTAAAGTTATATACGGAAAACATAACAGTTTTTCTACTCAGCTTCAAATTGTATAACTCAAAATTTACTTTAGTAAATTTAATCGTATTCAGTTATGTATAGAAGATAGTGACTACTATAATGACAATTTTAAAAAAGTTCCTACTATAGAGGTTTTATGATCTGCAGATAACTTCTATAAGATTTCTATTATTTGAGGGTGTATTTCATCAGATGAAGATTTATATTGAATCACTGGACAGATGTCTTTTTCTTCGTTTAGGACTTTATAAGACGATGTAACGTCAAACTCATGAAACTAGAAATCTATCATCTTTCTGTTATAAGAGTAACACGATTTCTTTCACTATCATTATGAGTTTCATAATTATTTCAGAAACACATACCTAACTTACAAATTTTCTCGAAATATTCTCTACAAACATTATCACTACTTGTACAAATCATGAGTAACAAAAAACATAATTAAAATGTATTCTAGGAGTATTATTCAAAATAATTAATTTATGTTTTGATAAATATAGATGATAACTATACAACTCATGAAAAAAAATATATATATATAGATATATATTACTTACGCCTGTTACCCCTTGTAGAGGAGCATAGGCCGAACATCAGCATTCTACATTCAACCCTGTCCTGGGCAATCCTTTACAGTTCGCTCCAGTTTCTATCCATCCTTTTCATGTCTGCTTCCGATTCCCGACTTAGTGTGTCCTTCGGCCCTCCTTTTTTGTTTCCCTTCAGAATTCCAAGTCAGTGCTTGCCTCGTGATGCGGTTTGATGATTTCCTCAATATGTGTCCTGTCCACTTTCAACGTCTTTTCCTAATTTCTTTCCCAGCTTGAACTTGGTTTGTTCTCTCCCACAGTGGACTGTTGCTGATGGTATTCTGTCAACGGACATTGAGTATCTTGCGTAGACAACTGTTTATAAATACCTGTACCTTTTTGATGATGGTTGTATTAGTTCTCCACGTTTCAGCTCCGTGCAGTAGGACTGTCTTGACGTTCGTATTGAAGATTCTGACATTGATATTGGTTGACAGTTGTTTTGAATTGCATGTGTTCTTCAACTGTAGGAATGCTGTCGTTGCTTTGCCAATCCTCACCTGTACGTCTGTATCAGATCTTCCTTGTTTAAAGCTGATGCTACCCAGATACGTCAAACTTTTTACCTTTTCCGTAGTTTCTTTATCAAGTGTGATTGATTTGTTTGATGTTTTCTGTGTTGTATTTGAGAATCTTGCTTTTTCTTTTGTGTATTTTGAGGCCTAATCACGCATTTATATACTTGCCCACTTACTTACGCCTGTTACTCCCAATGGAGCATAGGCTGCCGATGCATTTATATAAACAATATACATATCAAACATTGTTTACAGAAATATCTTTTGTGGTAGACCATTTGTAGATAATGAATATTTAATAAACGGAAACCAAATTGTTTTTAAATCTAAAAATGAAATTCTACTCCAGAAAATACTGGACTCATCTAGAAAAGTAGGATATCATCAAAGTTTTCTTTTAATTTTAGCTAAATGATTACAGTAAATGAAATTGCAATAATACCAAACGAATAAATCCATTTTGCATTGTTTACTTGAATCTTCCTATTGACGTTTAGGACTGAAATTGATCAGTCTCTTATTGGAATATTTGCATATTGTGCGGATTGCCTCGATATTGCTTTAAGTCACAAGCATTATGAGCAAAGATGAGTGTAGTTACATCCAGCTGACGAGTCCCACATCCTGCACATCCTGTATTCAACTGCTAGCCATCATCCACCTTTGTTCATAGTAATAAATGATTGTTTATACATGAGTATTTTATAATGATTGATGCAGGAATAACAAAATATGGAGTTAAATGTTTGGTTTTTATAAGATCACTTACTACTGTTTGCTTTGACTCTATACAATTTTGTATTTTATGTATTGTGATGGTGACTGTTAGTTCGACAATTTGTGTTCACATTTTTTTTCAAAAATTTTAAGCATGAAGAAAATACCACCGATTACATCAACAATTTCTTCCATTCAAATGAAACTAATAGACTTACGTTTTTCTGTCGTTTTTTATTTGTTCTTTTTAAGTGTATTTACTTTTGCCAAAACTATTGAACATCTGTGTAAAACTGACACAAATATTTGACTAAGAAGATAAAAAAATAATATGGATTAGAATTTGGAATTAGCTCACTATCATCAATTATAGTTATTAGTTAATGTCATATGGAGTATATTCTGTAATACTGACCATATCTTATGCAATTCATGTAAATTTCTTCACGACAAAAATAAATATTAAATTACATTCTTACTAAACAAAATGTCATTTATGACAGTATTCATCATATAATAACATCAACTGCTATATAAAGCGTACGGAAATAGAAATGGAAGTCTTAAATTTAACATTATGTAATATCGTGTTTTTAACCTGGTAATAAATCCTAAACTATGACTCAAACAACTGGTGTACGCCTTTTTTTCGATGGTTCTTCAGTTGATATTGCTAGTTCATAATGAAAACTATTCACCCCTAAAAATCTTAACCTAGAGTATTGATTTTCTTTACCAATTCGACAATATCCGAAATATAAACATAAGGAATTATCAAACGGTGAAATAATATTTGAATAGAGATTCTTGAAACGATACATTTCAAATAATCTAAACATACACGAGAGTATACCGTCCCAATTTAGTAAAAGTAAATTCCAGTCTCTTAACAATATTATTATAATCTTTTGCATACACAATTGTCATTGTAAATAAATGAATTACTAGTAAATATCTAATTGATTGACTGATGTCAAAGGTTCAAGATAAAATAACTTTAACACTATTAGCTTATATGAGTTAGATAATTTGAACTGTCCAATTAAGTTTCAAGTAAAATGATTATTCAAATATACCAATAATAGCATGAGATGATTGTCTAATATTTAATTGAATCACATCTATTTGATTAGACTTTCCATAAATATAACTAATCCAAAATGGCTTTGAGCATCCATAATGGTGAAGATAATTTCTATTCAATAGACTAATATCAACTAAAGAATTACATAAAAGTAGAAAGTATCATAGAGTTATAAGCAAAGATAGGTAGTGGCTGGCAGTAGAATGCAGGACGCTCATTTCATCCTATTTGGGACTCGTCAGCTGGATGTACCTACATCTCAGAGTTGATGTTCACTCTGGGACTCAAACCCAGTACCGTTCGCTTCAAACGCCATCGCGTTATCCACTCAGCTACCGAGTCCTGATAGCCACTTGATTGTGCAATGGAGTGAAGTTTAAATTCACTTGGTATTGTTTGTTTGAATCTTCCCATTGATACTTAGGACTGCAATTGATCAGTCTCTTATTGGCATATGTGCATACTGTGCGTATTTCTTCCATATAGCCTTACTCCTGGATTCCACCGCTAGCCACTATCCATCTTTGCTTATAATGCTTGTGAATTAAGATTATACAGAGGCAATACGCACAGTATGCATATATGCCAGTAAAAGACTGATCAATTGCAGTCCTAGGTATCAATGGGAAGATTCAAACAAACAATACGAAGTATCATAGAGTTGTTTTTTTCCTAATTTACAAATTTACAGCAGTCCATTCATAATGTAATGCGAAATGGAATTCTGAAACTCCCTATCTATCAATGGATCACAATAATTTTCAATTATTGAATGAGAATACATTGTTATTCATTATTTTCAATTGTAGTTAATTTATGATACAATATGATAATTTTCCTATATCGTTCATGTACAACTGATTGATTTAACTCTACAGATTTCAATAATCCTTCCTAAAGGTAGTTTTCACTGAACATATAACCATTATTCACCTAAGTTATTGATTATTTTTCTATTCTGAAGATAGTTTCCATCACAAATTGACATAATCTATAAAATCATTCAAAAAGGTATAAATTTGTTAGGTGACAATGTGATCTAATGAATTCATGAATTTATTCATCATTAAAACCCCCTTGGTATAACATATGTCAAAACTAATACTTATTCCAATCATTTACTAACATCTGTGTTTACAATATATGTGTATGTAATATCTATGATTGTGACTACAATAATATGGTTAATGAATGTAGGAAAAATCATTGATTACCAGTTTAAGTGAAGTCAAAATTTACATTACCAGAAGTGTGATGTTTTTACTGAATACGTTTTGTTAGATAACAGAATAATTTGAATGTTGAGTAAAATAAATTCATTTGATTATTATCATTATTATTATTGAATTTTCATTCATTTATTGGGTGGAAACATGAAATCCAATGAATACCTTAAATTATCATGATATCAAAGATAAAGGATTGTTGTCTCTCCAGATAATTAACCTAAACAAGACTACATATTACTTTTGATTGTCATTAGATGGCGGAATGAATTTTAAACAAATGAAAGGAAATACATAATTAATCAAGTGAATTGATGATGAATTTATAAAAAAAGTTTTTTGTTTGTTTTATGCCATTTCCTGTTTAATAACTAGTGATATTTTCATTATTTCAGTTGGGATTCAACTTATCAACTTACTGATGGAAGTGATCGGTTTAAGTCTTGTACTGAAATAAACTTGTAAGGCACATACTTCCTTACTACCTGTTGGGGCGATCCTGAACATTACCCGCAATAGATATGACAAGATCAGGAAACATTTAGAAGCATTTTATCCAATCAGCGTTTGATTAGATGTTTTGCTCGAACTATCACGAAAATGAAAAGTCATATGTAGAGGTTCTGATTGACTGATTACTACACTGCTACTATGTTTAGTAGTATTCTAGAATTTTCAGGAAAACCCAAGGACTTCTAAAATACTATAAAAACCCTATATTTTCTATACATAAATGAACCTACGGAGCAAAGTGCTTCCCGCATATTTTGTGCGTTTTCTCTCGTGTTCAAGTCTCTGTGTAGTTCTAGCTTTGGGGTACAAGACTAGCTTGGGATCCAAGTATAGCGTTCAATCAACAAGACGTATCACTACCAAACGATGGGCTTTTGCACCAAATGGTTAAGAAGTGATGACTAGAGTAATGTTAACTTCATTTTAGTGCTGTTTAAATTCTTTTGGTTAGGTTGTTATACAACCGTTAGATTTGGCTAGCAAACATCATGATACACTGTTTTTGATGTTAGATGATCATAGATACATGATTGAACAATCTAATATTTCTTAGGTAAATGTTCATTGCTTATTCGAAAAAATTCATTTTTCTTCAAATGTCTTATACATGTATGTCTCAGCTATATTGTCTATTGATACTTTTCGACTTTGGAATTAAGAACGTAAAATGACAAGTTTAAGCATTTTATGTAAAACCTTAGAGTTTTCAATGTTCACTTTCCAATTTTATCACTGAGTGTTTGGTTTGAGTACTACGTTTACTTATTGTGAGTGATGGAATTGACTATTAGAAGCCCTTTGATTTTTATTTTATGAAAACAGGTCAATCAGATAAAACTGCAGACTTAACTATACAGTGGTTTTGGAAAGGTTTTTTTCCGTCAGTGCAGACAGTTAACGATCCGACACAAAGAGTTTCACATTTTTTTTTAGTAATGAGTTACTAAGTGTTGAAATACAGTTTAGTCCTTAATAGAATAATCATCCTTCGTATCCAATTTTTATAATATAACAATACATGTAGCTACTAATAACGGCTCGAAATCTATTGCTTTGTCTTTCAAGTTTTCAAGATTAATAACTTAGGTCTGTAATATAAACAAATGATTTATAAGTTTCCCATTTATTGTCAGATGTTATAATGCATTAAGTTGACACAATAAGAAAAGAATTTATATGGAAAGTAATTTAATGCCGCAACTAAATTGATTCTATCTTCTATGACATAATTCACTATTCACACGATATTAATCATGAATTCTATTTAACATTACGTTGTTAATTCTTATTATCTTTGCTTGCCAATTTGTCATTTCCATTTTTTTTCTATCATTCTACAGAAAAATCGTTTACTTTGAAATTCGAAGTTGATTAATGTATAAAAGCGATTATACAAGCACCAGAATATAGATAGAATAAAATACAAACTAAGCTACTTTCTATAGTTGCAACTAACTCTTTTTACTATATTCAATAAAATCCAAATAATTGTAACCAGGGGAGTATTGTTTAATAAATATTTATGTTGTTTATCTTGTTCACATATACTTCTTTTAAATCTAGGATAGGTATTTTTCATTCACTGTATAGACAATATACAATTCCATAGATAACTTTACAGTAAGCATTAAGACAAACTATGATTTATAACTGGGAATACGAAAAACATTATCTTTTATTATGACATTACTTAACTTGACTCTTACCCACCTAATTAATTACTTATCTATATCCTTTTATTTATTAACATGTTTCCGCTATTACCATGTATTATGTTTTCTTTGTGAATCAGAGAAATGATGGGTGAATTCTATCAGAAGGGGGTTTTGAGGAGATTTCTGTAATTTTCTATAGTTGAGATCATAAGTCCATTGAAGCTAGACCACCAAGGAAAACGTGGAAGCACTAGACGGCCATTTCGTCTTATTGTGCGACTCCTCAGCAGTGCGCATCCACGATGGTTGCCCAATTTCGTGGATTGGTTGAAGTTAGACATTAACACCATTGGATGCCGGCAAGCTCAGTGGTCTATCGGTTAAGTGCTCGCGCGCGAGACCGCAACTTGATTTACTATGATTATTTTTACTCAACAGTAACTTCTTATTAATAAATATTGATTCCTTATCAGAAGGGGGTTTTGTGGAGATTTTAGTAATTTTATATAGTTGAGATCATGAGTCAATTGAAGCTAGACCACCATGGAAAACCTGTAAACACTGGAAGGCCGTTTCATTTTATTGTGCGACTCGTCAGCAGTATGCATCCACGATATCACCTCACGAGATTTGAACCCAGGACCTATCAGTCTTGCGCGCGAGCACTTAACAGATAGACCACTGTGCTTGCCGGCATCCAACGGTGTGAATGTCTAACTTCAACCAATCCACGAAATCGTTTAAGTGCTCACGCACGAGACTGATAGGTCATGTATTTGAATCTCGCGAGGTGGGATAGTGGATGCGCACTGTTGAGGAGTCCCACAATAGGACGAAACGACCATCCAGTGTTTCCACGTTTTCCATGGTGTTCTAGCTTCAATTAACTCATGATCTCAAATCTAAGATGAATTCTATACTGAAAATAAATTTCTCTTTAAATATACAAATTATGAATTAGAATTTTAACAATTTTATGGTTTTAAAAAAAAAACGTACTTGCAAATGTCTAAAAATGATTATTAATGATAATTTGCTTCATTTTCTTCTTAAATATTCAATTAAGATATTCTCATAAAATTTTATTTGTTAATCATCAATCAATTACTAAGTATGACCTTCAAGAGATGTCGTATATGAAGCGCATAGGTACATTTTTTAAGACTACACTATATTTTCAATAACTTGGAAGAAAAATAGACAATGTTTTTGTGTGCACGAAATGAACTTCATCAGCTGAGGCGAAGACGTCTATTATTCTTGCATCAGTAAAACTTAATCTACTGGAGGAATTCGATATAAACACTTGATGTGGGAAAAACTTGAGTGATTTGTATGATTTTTACTTATAAACGAGAACAAGAAAGCAGTATCTTTAATTTTCAATAAAATTTGAATATAAAGACTTACTTTAGTGCAAACACAAATTAGGTTAAATTCAATAAACTTACGAGGAATAAATAACATTTCCGTTTATTTTATTTTTCTACAGTTATCTAGCTAAAGTTAGTCCATGATTTAAACTGAATAATTGGCACAATCGCCTCATCCTAATAACAATCAGTTCGTCACTAACGATTGACTTCGAGGAGTATCGAAATTTCGATAAAAGGGTTCAGTTATGTTGAGAGTGATACACTTATCCGTGATTACAATGGATGACAGTTGCGCAATATGGTAGATCCCTAAATATTTCAAGACAATTTACTCAATATTCATTAGCTATTATTTCAAAAGCATATTTAAAGGAAACTTAAATAATAGCGAGGATCAGTAATCGATAAGATTTCAGTGATAATTAGTTAAGCACGTACTTATCTTACCTATTAACACTATTTAAAAAGCTTACATAGAAATAAATGTAGACTTCTTACCAGATTTTCGAAAAGACTTTCTATACTAAGATTAGGAGTTGTACATGTATAAACATTGTCGAGTTTTTTTTACATCAAACATCAATCACACGATTTCTAAGAGAGAACAACTAAAACTTCATGAAGGTAGAAAGAATAAACAATAAATGATCCCAGTTAGATTTTTCAAATAGAATCAATATTTATTAATAAGAAGTTACTGTTGAGTAAAAATAATCATAGTAAATCAAGTTACATTTATCAGAACGAAATAAAAACAGCAAAAAACAAAATGCATAAAACGTATCATTCCAATTCCAAATTAAAATAAACTTCTTTATAAATTCGTATTGGATGGTAGGTGTTTACTATTAAGAAGTTACAATTATAAAAAAGAAATACCCGTACAATGATTTTGATGGAGTTCTGTTCTCCGACCTGGATAGTTTGGTCGTGGAGCTTTCATCGTCTTTCTGAACGACATCATCCACCTGAGCTACAAATCTTCTCCACCATCTCAAAATCCATACAATGAGCTTTGGTTCATATTATTTATCCAATTGACTTATATCAAAAATTAAGCCAAAACAAACAAATCATGAATCTAAGAAAAAAAGAATACAGAAATCACTGTACAATCAAATTATATCAAGACAAAAACGTTTAGCATGTGAAAAGATAACATCGAATATAAATTTTATATACAAACTAATCATTATCATATCTATAAAATGATATAAAACTAGGTCACATGAGACTAGAATTATCATAAACGGAAATGGGTACTTTGAGTACAATCCTACACTGAGTTGTTATAGTTATATTGGATTGATTGAGAAACTATGAAACTATATAAGTTAACATATCTGAATTTTATTTATGATATTTCAAGGTTTTCAGCAACACAAAAGAATGAGCGAGAATAAATCTAAAGTCGATGAACTGAGAAAACAATATCCATTGTAAAATCTCAGTGAATGAATTTGAAGTAAATTCAACGTTTCGTCTGGCAATCTGGTCCAAGCTTTTTCTAGGAAGATAATTTCAAGGAATTATATAGCGAGGATCAGTAATCGGCGCTTAAATACTGTGAAACTATTCGCTGTAATTTAGACGAAAGTTCTCATAAATATCCATTGTATCTTTCTTCATTTTTTGCTCGTTTTAGATAACTGATGTTCAAATATATAAACCTCCATATGGTTAGCATCCATATATAGAATGGGATATTACTAGTTTAATCAGATCATTTGGTTATATGCAGATGTTCTGAACATTTACTGTCTAACGTCTTTGAAGTACAACTCTTATGTGTGTTTCTTGACTAAAAATTGATTGGCTATTTTTGTTTTTCAACCATTCATTTTCAATGGCAAGTCAGTTTAATTGTTTTCTTGTTTCTATCTTTAATGAAAATTGAATGTTTCTATTAACGGGACATTTGGTTGTCAAAGTTATATACCATTAAAATCATTAAAATGAACACGAAAAGTACTAAACGTTAACGTTGTTCATAAATTTATGTTGATTTAGATGAAATGTTTAAACAAATTAATCAACATGCAGAAATATTTGGCAATAAAACAGTATAGAAGCGAAGAATAGAAGATGATGATTGATTCTCTCACTAAATCATCTATAGTGTTTTATGCATATGTAAATACACTTTGAGGGGGAAACAGTCCAATTCATTGTTACAATGGTATTCATATAGCCAGTCACAAATCTGTGTGCATTGGTATTTATCATAGGACAAAATGAATGAATATGTATGTGGAATAGATGATTTTATACAAGATATGGACACACAAAAAGCATTGTGTGTTTATATCTATATATTATATGCATATAAATATATAGCTGAGTATGTATGTACATAGCTGGTTGCGTAACTCATAATGTTTTGAGGTAAGATTTCGAATAGACCAACGAAACGAGGGAAGACTTTGGCTATAAATCGTCGTGGTCACTCGTTCATTCACTCATTCACCTAAATACAAAACATACAAGTAGTCGCTTCTAATAACAAACGTATCATCAAAATGTCTATGAATTAATTAAACGTAACAATAATTCACGTTTCTTATTGTAAATGATAAATAAGACTATCCAATGGTTATTGTGTAATCTAAACAAAGAAGATGATTGAAAAGTGAGTTAACCTATTTTATTAGTCAATATTATTGATAATTGAAATGATAAGTGCTATCAGTAATAATGTCAATGATTTTTCCATAATTTAAATCAAATCACTTCAATCAATATACTTCGTAAGTAAATATTTCAATATTTTAAGTTGATAGATTGAAACCATAAGATTTCCATTAGGTGGTATCATGGGTCATCAGTAAATATATTGATAATTGGATTCATAATGATCGGTTCAAGGTAATTGTCTTTACTAGTTCCTCTCTGAAGTTAAAGATAATTATGGGGTCGTATACTGAGATAAAGTCATCTATCTATGGAGTAGGGATGTACTAGTCTGACTGATCTATGAAATTAGTTTTTGGTCTAAATCTTTCAGTATAACATAGTTTAATCAATGAAGCTTATAATTAGCATGATTTGAAATCTCCTCAATAGATTTAGTTATAATAATTATATAATCTGCCATTGAACCATTTTAGTCTCAGAATTCATGTTTCATGTAGAGATGTTTGAATTTATGTGGAAATGTGATTTCTGAACTTTGTTATATTGATCTCAATAATGATAGAAGTAGATTAAAGTTCTAACCATTACCTCTCACCCATCAATGCATATGTTCTTTTAAAAATACATGGAAATGAATGTGTTCTGAGGACTTTTTTGAAATAAAATCTACCAATAATTAAAAATATATATACAATTAAGTATATGCTAGCTTTTAAATCATACTACGAAGTATGTATTGAGGTTTATGTTTTCTTTCTGGATTTATTTAATTTACTTTAAATGATTTAAAACATTCATTAAACAGTAGAAAAGTATCATTTAGTCATCATTTATTCAATAAGCAATATCTTTATATGAGTAAATCATTTGAAAGATTCTTGAACATTCACTCTGTTAAAGTATTAGTTATATTATTATTTCATTTGTCAAATATAATTAGGAGAAGGAAAAAAAGGGAACATTTCCAATCATAGTTGATAATGAACAATGTTTACAACTTTGAAAATAGAACAAAACGATTAATCTTTCATGGTGTACTTTTTATGAGCTCTATCGTGTTTTGAGATCAAATTCCAATAAAATCGACATTTTAA
This sequence comes from Schistosoma mansoni, assembly GCF_000237925.1. Lineage (NCBI taxonomy): Eukaryota > Metazoa > Platyhelminthes > Trematoda > Strigeidida > Schistosomatidae > Schistosoma > Schistosoma mansoni. The sequence goes on along the minus strand of NC_031495.1, from coordinate 40,992,149 downwards.
TCCTTTCCAAACGTTTCAAACCTCGGGAATTCTGATACTTTCATAGTTGGAAGCATGAGTCATTTGAAGCTAGACCACCAGGGAAAACCTGGAAGCACTGAACGACCATTTCATCCTGTTGTGGTACTCCTCAGCAGTGCTCATCCATAACCTCGCCTCACGACATTCGAAACCAGGACCTACCAGTTTCGTGCCAGAGCACTTAACCGATAGACCACTAGGCCGGCATCCGATGTTGTGAATGTCTAACTTCAACCAATCCACGAAATTGAGCAACCGTTCATCATTTGTCTTCAGTGAGTTCCTATCTCACAACAGACATGGTTTGAACTCCAGTGGTTACTGCTTCTCATTAGAACTCCAGGAATTATCTCTTGAAGTCAGTCACTAGTGAGCATATGATTATTATCAGAAGGGGTTTTGTGGAGATTTCAGTCTTTGAGGAGTCCCCCATTTGGCGGAGTCGGCCGTTCAGTGCTTCCAGGTTTTCCTTGGTGGTCTAGCTTCAATTGACTCATGCTTTCAACCATGAAAAACACTAAATCTCCACAAAAACCCCTTCTAATTCTGATGTTGTTAAAAAAGCGAACAGTATTATTATAAAGGATGTTTGCTTGCAAATAATGTAATAAATTTAAAAAGTATGATAAAGAGATGTGAAACAGAACAAATCCAATTTTCTTCCGATCAATTAAGATAGATATGGGAATAAAGAATGCCTTGATGATCTCGTTGAAATTCACTATGTATGAAGAGATATTTCCTTTTAATGTTTCAGGAGTTTTTCTAACAGTTTGAAGATGTCTCTTAACAAGTTTTCTAACTAATATTAATCTATTATTACATAGAAATCTATTCATACATAAGTAATACATATTTACTAATTATGAATGTACTTTCTATCATTCTAAATGACCTTATTTAATTATCATTGAAACAATTCTAATCTACTTTTGTACATTGTACTCCCCAATAATAATTCTTACAATCATGTTTATCTTATTGTGCATTGCAAAATCGTTTTCTTTTTCCCAATTAAATTATCACTTTTATCTTTTTACTACTAGAAAGTTTTTTTTATCAAACTTAAATAAAAATCCGGAATCAATTCGTTAAAAGATAATAATCTAAATTATTTAGATATTTACTCATCAGTAATAATTCTAAATAAGTAGTCTCAGTAGTTATTCAGTTATATTTATTGATCATTTTAAAGTACTTACTTACGCCTGTTACCCCTCGTTGAGGAGCATAGGTTGCCCACTAGCATTCTCCATCCAACTCTGTCCTGGGCAATCCTTTCCAGTTTTTTCCAGTTGTTATTCATCCTTTTCATATCTGCTTCTATTTCCCGACGTAATGTGTTCTTTGGCCTTCCTCTTTTCCGCTTTTCCGGATTCCAAGTTAGGGCTTGCCTCGTGATGCAGTTTGGTGATTTCCTCAATGTATATATGTATGTTATGTATATATATATAAACGGTCACCAGACAGAAGTTCATATTATATCTTGTCCGTAGCGGTAGCTCTGTCAAGTGATTTGACAGTGTAGCTATGTTTTTTTTAAACAGGTAAATAGCTGTAGAATAACGAATACACAACATACGCTATCTTACTGATATACTTTGTCACCAATTAAACGTAAATTTATTTGGGAAATCAATGTTAATAAGTATTTAGTGAGTGGTCATTTAAAATATTTGAGTGAATTATGTTTTAGTTGCTATGAGACAAGAGTCAGATTCAAAGATATCAAGTTTTGGATTTCAACCTCATTGTTACACATATTATGAAGCAGAAGGGCTTTGTACAATAAGTTGAACTGCTTTAAACAGATATTATTTTTTTTATATGTTCATGTGATGAGTTCGATATTCAATCTGTTATTAGTAAACATTTTAATCCATTTTATTGGAACTGATTTTAGAATAATTTCATAATATCAGTAATTCGTTCATTAATGGATTTGTATCATTACATTAATTCAATAAAAGATTTCTGTTGAGTACAATTGATCGATTATACTATTTAGGAGAAATATTGGTACAACTTTGCTACGTTACTAACCTTCATTAACTATCAAAATGACATTGAAATGTCAGTGTCTTCTATTAATTATATATATATAGGTGAAAATTGCATTTTACCGATAAAAACGTAATGATACAAAAATGTATAGTGTTTACACAACGACAATCAGTCTTCAATAATAAGGATTGTAGGTTGATGAACCTGTGTTAATCCTGACAGATCGCCTTCCAGTGAAAGTCTAGCTTCTTCTGAAAGTTTAACATCTGGGGTTGATACAACTTGTTTGAGTAAGGCGTTCCAATCATTGACCACACGATGAGAAAAACGGAACCTCACCTTTAGTGTATCGATTTTCACAATCAACGTTTCAGTCCTTAAGTTTAAGTATGTTTGATAAAAAAAAAATTATTCATATGAACTCAGAACAATATCCTTAATCACTGATATCGATAAATATTTTTGTTAAATAATTTTCATAAATTCTATCTTGTTTATGTTTAAATTCATTATTGAGTTAAAAAAGGTAGCGTTGATCGATAACAAATTTATTTACTTCTTTGTGTATCAGATAAATTCTTGTTATCTATTAGCATCACTAATCGTTTTCTTTGCCTGAGAGTTAACTTTCAAATGTAAGAAAAGAACTTTTCGTAGTTGCTAACACTAATTAGATCGTAACAAGCATAGATTTCACATTTTTTAAATATTTATTTGAAAATATTTTTGCTAAACAATGAAATAATGATATCCTTTAAGTTTAAATGGTTATAACTAATTTATGAAAGCATATTCTTTAAAACTACTCATTACATAAATGACAGTGAGTATCAATGTAACTAATTAAAACTTATATCTTTTCTTAATCATTCTGACTTAAAAACGAAATGACAACACGTTTTATTCCTCATATCAATTCTATTTAGAAATTATCCTGGTTATTTTCAATTTCAGTCAAAAAAATAAAAGTATTTGTTAAGTAGTTCCATTAATCTAATCGATGGGATAATTGTTTATGGAGTTACTAGGTACAATATAAACTAAGCGAAAGTTAAACGGCTGACAGTTTATTTTCTACAGTTTAATTGATATTGCTAATGATATTGGTTTACAAAAATTATTTAACCGTAACAATCTTTTATCTTTTCAAAATCAATAATCATATTGTGTTGATTGAGTGTGAGCAATTTTTGTAATACAGTAAACAACCAAATAAGTGATTGAACACAAAGATATTTTTCTATCTAAAATTAAACAGAACGTTACTAAACTCAACAAATATTGTAAAAACGGAAATATTATAAACATATTCTAGTATTGTTTTCTAAATAGTATTCCCTTAAACTCTTAAATTAGTAAACAAGACCTAAACAAATAAATAAACCATAACAATTTCTACGTTTAACTGATGTTTATTTTCCGGAATAGATTTTATGATTTTAGTAATTTAATAGTTGAATTCATGAGTCAATTAAAGGTAGACCACCATTGGAAACCTAGAAGCATTGGACGGCCATTTCTTCCTAGTATGGGACTCCTCAGAAGTATGCGTCCACGATTCCGCTTGTGGGATTAGAACCCAAGACCTATCGGTCTCGCGCGCGAACGCTTAACCTCTTCATCACTGAGCCGGCATCCAACGATGTCAATATCTGGCTTCAACCAATCCACTGCTGAGGAGTCCCATACTAGGATGAAATGGCCGTCCAGCGCTTCCAGGTTTTCCATGGTGGTCTAGCTTTAATTGACTAATGAATTCAACTATGATATTTATTTGATCAATAAATAGTGTAGGTGTGTGAACGTAAATAATATGGAGCTCTGTGAAGAACACAAAGAGTATTATTAGCCAAATCCAAATAAAGGCATGAAATAATTAGCATAAAACAAATTTAAGACAATGAAAGATTAAATTATAACTCATTGAATTAATAATTATGAAAATAATTCAGCCTTTTTTGAATAAATCAACGAATAAATTATTGGTGATATATTTTGTGTCATACAGCAACGTACGAATGAATAAATAATATAACTATACGACAGTGTGAAATCTCTTACTGAGTAATTCAACCTTCACTTTAAAAGAAATGATTCATTACTAAAACGTGCTAGGATCATTTAATGGATGGCAAGGTTAGGTCATCAGTTATCGATCTGCCTTTAGATGAATATATGAAATTTCTTTTACATTGAGGAGTAGAGTGATATTATATTGCTTACAGAGTTCTAAGTGACTAGATGAATAAATTTCAGTTTTTTCATTGTTTTAGTTAACGCAATACATGATTTTCTTTTCTACTAATGTCCCTGAAACTTAAACGTTAATTTTAAGTTGGCAACAATAAGTTATTTCAATCAATATCCAGTTCACCGAGGTTAATATTTTTACAGTAAAATTCATAATATTTATTAATTAATGCTACCTATAATTTAATTTTGATTTTATATTTATTTGTATTGAGAAAGTTGTGTCTGCAACTTCATATTTTACGAAAATACAACAATTTACCGATGTAATAAATTTTCAAACAGATTATATGGTGTGATTAACCATATTGATAAATCATAAATTCAACAAAGAAAAGACATCAGTTTTAATCACTGCATTTAGAGGACTTTAGATGAGATTGAACTGTAGCCTGAAGACAATGAACCAAACTTCATTACAGTATTGCGCGCGGTTGTCAACTAACAAGGAAGCGTAGAAACAAAGAAAACAATAATATTATGCCAAATTTATGTACATGTATTAAAATTATTCTCGATAAAAGATAAGTCAAACAGCATGTTACAGATTACAGTAAGAAAAATAGATCGAATGGATACAAAATAGACAAAACAGTTGGTTAAATAAATTAGCTGACTAATTAAAAATATTCACAAATTCAACTTACCTGTAAAGTGAATTATTAATGTGTAAGGGATATCTATAAACTCTGAACAGTTAATGACATAAAAACTATTTGAGCAGTCGACAGCTTCGAAAAACTCATAATTCAATTTCAAGTCACTTTTCGTCAGATATACTAACACCTCATTAGGATGTTATCTTAACAATCTAAGAAGCTAGGGGAGAACTGAGATGATTTTAGCATCCTGAAATTGAATCATTTTTGACAAATAGCCGAATGATTTTAGTGAACATTAAACCTAAATTGTCCCAGGATTTTGTCTGTAATTAATTGTCACTATGGCAAAATAAACAAAATGATTTTTAAATTCACTTCGTATTACTTGTTTGGATCTTGCCATCGATTTTGTTAGGACTGCATCTGGTCAGTCTCTATTTGGCATATGTGCATACTGTGCGTATTGCCTCGATATACCTTAATTCACAAGCATGGTTAGCAGAGATGGATAGTGGCTAGCAGTGGAATCCAGGACGCGCGTTTCGTCCTATTTGGGACTTGTCAGCTGGATGTACCTGCATCTCAGAGTTGATGTTCACTC